>NC_142072.1:16186111-16490833 GCF_059756535.1 Pantherophis guttatus | reverse complement strand
CCGTGCATGCACACACGACCCCTCCGCTCCCTCCCCCTGCTCCTGGCATTCAATAGGCCTGTTTTTCTCTCTCCCCAAGCTCCAGAGCCTTTCTAGGAGCTTGGGGAGGGTGAAAACGGCCTTCCCCACCCCCCTGGAGCCCCTCCGGAGGCTGGAAACGGCCCATTTGCCAACTTCCAGTGGGTCCAGACAGCCCAAAAATGAACTTGCGTGCCCACCGATATGGCTATGTGTGCCACCTGCGGCACGTGTGCCATAGGTTCGCCATCACGGTTGTAACCGTTCGTCGTATGTTTGAGTCTCCACTCCCCTAATCATCCTGGTTACACTTCTCTGCACTTTTTCTAGAGACTTGAATAAGCCACCTGAACTCAAAGCAAGATTCTATACAAGTAGTTCTTGACTCACAACTATTCATTTAGTTAGGTTAGGTTAGGTTAGGTTTATTAAATTTGTATACCGCCCTTCTCCCGAAGGACTCAGGGCGGTGAACAGCCAAGATTAAAATACATACAATATAAAAATTAAGATGAATTAAAACAGAATTAAATTAAATTGGCTTCCCAAAATTTAAAACCCTTTGCCCATAAAATAACCCATTCAAATTTTAAGCCAGCCCGGCTTGCTGAAATAGGAAGGTCTTCAAAGCTCGAAGGAAAGTACGGAGGTCCGGGATCAGTCGTATTCCTGGGGGTAGCTCGTTCCAGAAGGCGGGTGCCCCCACAGAGAAGGCTCTCCCCCGGGGGTCATCAGTCGACATTGCTTGGCTGATGGCACCCTGAGGAGACCATCTCTGTGGGAGCAGATTGGCCGGTGGGAGGTTATCGGTGGCAGAAGGTGGTCTCGTAAATACCTGGGCCCTAAGCCATGGAGCGCTTTAAAGATGAGAACCAATACCTTGAAGCGCACCCGGAAGACTACCGGAAGCCAGGTGTTAGTGACCATTTGAAACCACAATGGCACTGAAAAAAAGTGATATTGCGGTATCCCCATGGTCGTGTGATTGAAATTCGGACAGTTAGCAACTGGTTTGTATTGATGACCCTCAACTTACAACCATCCATTTAGTGACCAAAGTTACAACGGCATTGGGGAAAAAATTGTTTATGACCATTTTTCACCCTTACGACCATTTGAGCAGGTCATGTGATCAAAATATGAACACATTTTTTTTTTTTTTTAATTTGATTTATATGCCGCCCTTCTCCGGAGACTCAGGGCGGCTTACAATGCGTTAAGCAATAGCCTTCATTCTTTTGTATATTTTATACAAAGTCAGCTTATTGCCCCCACAAACTGGGTCCTCATTTCACCTACCTTAGAAAGGATGGAAGGCTGAGTCAACCTTGAGCCTTGGAGAGATTCGAACCAGCAGAAATTGCAGGCAGCTGTGTTAATAACAGGGTGCACTAAACCCCTGTACTATCAAGGCTCCTTGATGTATTTCTGATGGCTGGAGTGTCCCGGGGTCATGCCATTCCCCTTTGGCAACCTTCTGATTAGCAAAAGTCAACAAGGAAGCCAGATTCACTTAACTGCCATATGACTAACTGAATACCTGCAGTGGTTCATTTAACAACTGCGGCAAGAAAGGTCGTAAAAGGGGGCAAAACTCACTTAACAGCCGTCTCCCTTTGCAACAGAGGTTTCGGCTCAATTGGGGTTGTACGGGCTGAAGGAGTTCTTGTATCCCACAGCTGACCCATACATATTCTATCCCAGGGGTTAGCAACCCACGGCTCTGGAGCCGCATGTGGCTCTTTCATCCCTCTGCTGCGGCTCCCTGTTGCCGGTCGTCTCCACAATTGTTAGGGCTTTCGGTTAGGACAGGTAGAGGAAAAAGGACGCCACACTAGGGGGAGACTCTATGGTGGGGGAACCGGACTTCCAGTCAGCAGAGGAAAAAAGGATGCCATGCTAGGAGGAGACTCTATGGTGGGGGAACTGGACTTCCAGTCGGCTCCAGAATTGAATGGGGGGCTTCCGGTTAGGTCCTTTATGGCTCTTTGAGTGTTTAAGGTTGCAGACCCCTGCTCTATCCATAACTCCATTCACAAGCCAGTTAACTGTATCCTGACAGCTTAGAAGATGACGCCCCATTCTCCGTGATTTTCATCCAAAAATTTTTTTTTCTCTTTGAAAAACCTTGTCTCATGCAAATTGTCCTTTATCAGATTGACTAAGACGACTTTATCAGATTGGTTGTGTAGAAAGGCAGGAGAACTTCACTGCCTGGCACTCTTTGAAAGCCTAAGCAAACCTCCAGCTCCTGCTGTCCAAGTTCCCCTTTCTGATAAAGCAAAGTCCTTGGGATAAGAACTCTGATGAGAAAGTGCTGACTTTGGGCAGGTTGTCCTACCTAGTCCCACTTTGGGGGCAGGAGTTCATTCCAGGCCAGGTAAGACGAGGCCATTCGCCCAGATAGCCGACAGACAACACCCGAATGCAACAGGCATGAGAGTTGCTCAGGAGTGGGCTTCAAAAATTTTAGCAAGGGGTTCTCTGCCCAGTTGCTGGGTGGGCATGGCCATGGTGGGCGTGGCCTAGCCAGCCTCCTGCATCACGGTGGGGGGGGAGTTGCCCTCCCCGGGCTCCGGAGGCTTTCATCGAGGCTCACGGAGGCTTTCCTCGAGCCTCCGGAGGCCCTCTGGAGGATGGAAACAAGCCCGTTTCCGGCCTTCCCAAACTTCCAGTAGACCCATTTTTCACCCTCTCCGAGCCTCCGCGTGAGCCCTGCACTTACCTGCATCCAAAACAGGCCGCATGGGGACTCCTGGGAGGGATGGAGTGGGCTGGGCGGGGCGGGGTCAGCCAGGAGTCGGATTTGGGGGTTCTCTGAACTGCACAGAATCTTAGCTAGAGGTTCTCTCAAACCCCTGCGAACTCCCAGCAGCTCCACCTCCACCCCTGGAGTTGCTTATGCTGATGTGAATTTAAATCAAGACAGTTGGCCAACTGTTGCCATTTCCTTCCAATACTTGACTTTTTTGGCGGAGGGGGGTTGTGATTTTGAACCAGGAGCAATTAGCAAGCAGAAAAGCCAACTCTCCCCATGGTATATTATTTAAGCCTTTTTCTTCTCCTCCTAAGTCAGTGTTTCTCAACCTTGGAAGCTTGAAGATGGGTGGACTTCAACTCCCAGAATCCTCCAGCCAGCAGCGCTGGCTGGGGGATTCTGAGAGTTGAAGTCCACCCATCTTCAAGCTTCCAAGGTTGAGAAACACTGTCCTAAGTCAATACAGTTAATCCTCAATTTACAACATTTCACTTAGTGACCATTCAAGGTTACCACAGCCTTGAAAAAAGTGACTTGCGACCATTTTTCCACACTTACGACCATTGTAGCATCCCATTCCCCATGGTCACGTAATCAACATTCAGGACGCTTGGCAGCTGGCTCATATTTAGGACGGTTGCAGTGTCTCAGGGTTTATGTGATCCTCTTTTGCGACCTTCTGATAAGCAGGTTACTAATTTAAAAACCGCAGTGATTCACTTAGCAAATGTGGTGAGAAAAGTCGCAAAATGGGGCAAAACTCACTTAACAAATTTCTCACGTAGCAACATACGTTTCGAGCTCATTTGTGGTCGTAAGTTGAGGACTACCTGTACTTTCTACACACCAGGGCAGACGGTGCCCTCGGGGCACACACAACATATTAGCATGCGTTCCATGACTTTCAGATTTCTCCTCCCCAAATGCACGGGGCCAACATTTCAGGTGTGTTTTGGTTCTGCAGGTATGAGTTTTTAGGGTCAAAATATTTGTCTTCAACACCTGAACACCAGGGGTGGGTTCTAAATTTTTTTACTACCGGTTCTGTGGGCGTGGCTTATTTTGTGGGCGTGGCTTGATGGTCATGTGACAATTATTTAAATTTATTTAAATTATTTTATTATTTAAATAAAAGGTAAGAATTGTTACGTAGGTTTAAGGATAAAGCCCAATAACTCATAGAAGTCATTAGTTTTATATTAATAAACATTTATTATTTCTATTTTGCTTCACAACAGGTATCATGACACGAGAGAAACTGAAGATGAAGGAGCGGGATGGGACTTATATACTAAGGAGGCGGAGTCAAGGTAAGGAGGAGTCATGAGGGGGTGGTTATTGGAAAAGGGAATTAATATTTACATTCAATCAATCACAGGGTTAGTCATTTACATGTAACAAGAATAATGCAGGAGGGGCGGGGGAGGAGAGGGAGGAGGGGGGCAGAACCAGTTCGGTGACGTCATATCGTCACCGCTACCGGTTCGGTGGAACCGGGTTGAACCGGGAGGAACCCACCACTGCTGAACACCCCTCCTTTAAGCCAACTTTGGCTTAAAGTTGCCAAGGTTGGAGACACCTGAACTAAAGCACATAAAAGTGATTTTCTTACCCATCCTTTCACTCTACTTAGTTTGGTCTTCATACCAGCCCAGCTTGTGGATCTCACCCTGGGAAACAGGCAAAGGAGGACATTCAATTAAAACATCCTAGCCCAAGAAACAATTTTGTCACTCCACCTCTCTGGGAACAGAGGTTCTCCTACGAAAAAGGGAAATTACCATCCTTCTCATCCTTGCTTTGGTCAATTATTATAATTAAGGAGCACGGCATTAATATTATCTTCACCACTTTCAAGGCTCAATGCCCTTCCTTCAACTACTCCTGTTTGGACGCTTCAGGAAGCAGCCTAAATTTGGGTGCCGAAATTATACAGGTGTGATAGGTATTCCTGGGAAGTGAAGTTAGCAAAGCTGCTGATTGTGGCCTGGAGCAGCTTGTTAGAACTAAGGAGTTGCTGTTGACTTCCAGAATCATTTTCCCAGAGTCCTACATCTGGCTAGTGTAACAAGGTGTCCTCCTGACATGTCGGCCTCTAGGATTATGGCCAGGGGTGGGCTGCTGGGGGCTCGCAGGGGTTCGGGAGAACCTCTAGCTACTTTTCTGTGCAGTTCAGAGAGCCCCCCTGGCTGGCCCTGCCCACCCCGCCCCACCCCTCCCAGAAGTCCCCCCGGTGCGTCCCGTTTTGGACGCAGGTAAGTGCACTGTGTGTACGGAGGCTCAGGGAAGCGAAAAACGGGCCGACTGGAAATTCAGGAAGTTCAGGAAGTTCTGGAAGGGGGCCTCCAGAGGGCCTCCGGAGCCTGGATAGGCCGTTTTCGCCCTCCCAGAGGATCGAGGAAAGCCTCTGGAGCCTGGGGAGGGCAAAAACACCCATACACCCCCGCCATGGTATAGAAGGCCGACTAGGACATGCCCACCATGGCCATGCCCACCCAGCAACCGGACAGAGAACCCCTTGCTAAAATTTTTGAAGCACACCCCTGGTTATGGCCCTGCTGGACTCATCGTTTATCAGAAGATGAATCCAGCAGGACCATAATTTTAGAGCCCTTTAAATTCCCCAGGAGACTGGGGAAATCCGTTGGTTGTTCTCCCTCAAGTTTGTTGAATAAATCACAACTGACCAGCTTCACACAACATTCTACAGCACAAATTATTCTTTGTCAACCAGGAGTGAAATTCATTTTTTTTTACTATCGGTTCTGTGGGCGTGGCAGGGGAAGGATACTGCAAAATCTCCATTCTCACCCCACTCCAGGGGAAGGATACTGCAAAATCCCCATTCCCACCCCACTCCAGGGGAAGGATACTGCAAAATCCCCATTCCCACCCCACTCCAGGGGAAGGATACTGCAAAATCCCCATTCCCACCCCACTCCAGGGGAAGGATACTGCAAAATCCCCATTCCCACCCCACTCCAGGGGAAGG
Source organism: Pantherophis guttatus (assembly GCF_059756535.1). Lineage (NCBI taxonomy): Eukaryota > Metazoa > Chordata > Lepidosauria > Squamata > Colubridae > Pantherophis > Pantherophis guttatus. Next base: position 16,485,065 of record NC_142072.1, on the reverse strand, counting down.
ATACTGCAAAATCCCCATTCCCTCCCCACTCCTGGGGGAAGGATACTGCAAAATCTCCATTCCCACCCCACTCTGGGGCCAGCCAGAGGTAGTATTTGCCGGTTCTCCGAACTGCTCAAAATTCCCGCTACCAGTTCTCCAGAACCTGTCAGAACCTGCTGGATTTCACCCCTTTGTCAACCATAGTTGGAAGCTTTTCAGCCAACAAACTAAGGCATAAGCAAATGTTATTATGCTCATTGTAATGTGTCAGTCCTTTGAGATAGCTAGTTCAGGAAGAAGACTGTAAAAGACACCCTGGAACTCTACGGATATGGGCTATAGAGGTAGTCCTTGACTTACAACCATTCATTTAGTAACGAAAGTTACAACGGCACCGGAAAAAGTGTCTGTTTTTCACATAATCATTGCAGCATTCCCATGGTCACATGATCCAAATCCAGGCAACTGACTCATATTTATGACGGTTGCACAGTATCCCAGGGGTCAGGGGATCACTCTTTGCAACCTTCAGGCAAGCAAAGTCATTGTGAAAGCCAGGTTCACTTAACAAGTTACAGGTAGTCCTCAACTTACAACAGTTCATTTAGTGACCGATCGAAGTTACAACAGCACTGAAAAAAAGTGGCCTAGGACCGTTTTTCACCCTTACGACCGTTGCAGTATCCCACGTGATCAACCTCGGCAATTGACTCATATTTATGACGGTTTGCAGCATCATGGGGTCATGTGATTTCCCCCTTGTGTGACTTTAGGACAAGCAAAGTCAATGGGGAAAAAAACCCAGATTCACTTACAACCATGGGACTGATTTAACAGCTGCTGTGATCCGCTCAACAAACGTGGCAAGAAAAATTGTAAAATAGGGCAAAACTCACTTAACAAATCTCTCACTAAGCAATATAAATGTTGGGCTCAATTGTGGTCGTAAGTTGAGGACTACCTGGACTAACTTAACAATTGCAACGATGCACTTAACAACGGTGGCAAGAAAAGTCGTAACATGGGCCAAACCCCACTTAACAATGTGTTGCTTAGCAACAGAAATTTTGGCTCAAATCCTGATGGCATTTTCCCTTCCCTCCTCTTATATCAAAGAGAGTCAAGGTGGAGTCACTTTAAAGTTTCTTTCAAACGCCTTTTTTCTCACCTGGGTTTCATTCATGTTTGCTAACCACTACATTCCTTCTCAAGGTAATCTCTGTAAATTCTCTAGGTAGTGTGTGAATGTAGATGCAGACTCAGGGATTTCTACTTTAGGTCTGCATGCACACGTTTAACCAGCTTAGTTTGTTACGTACTTAGAAGCTGCACCCGTAGCTTGGTTAATTATAACCTTCCTTCATTTTTAGCCTGTGGATGCCTTACCTTTATATGTTGTGAATCCATCGGCCAGTTCTTGGTTCAGTGTAACGAGCCATTACACTGGTAATGGTAACAAGGTTAAATCAAGTAACCTAGTAACAAGGTTAAATCAAGAGCCTTGATAGTACAGTGGTCTAAGCACCCTGTTATTAACACAGCTGCCTGCAATTACTGCTGGTTCGAATCTCGCCAGGCTCAAGGTTGACTCAGCCTTCCATCCTTTCTAAGGTAGGTGAAATGAGGACCCAGTTTGTGAGGGCAATAAGCTGACTTTGTATAAATATACAAAAGTATGAAGGCTGTTGCTTAACGCATTGTAAGCCGCCCTGAGTCTCCGGAGAAGGGCGGCATATAAATCAAATTAAAAAAAAAAAAGTCATTTCAATACATCGCCATGACTGGGTTTATGTTTAATGCCAGTTAATGGTGTCACTTGTTCAGTTCTGGGTTAAGGTGTTTGTGAGGTTACCCGTTGCAGTTAGTACAAACTGGTTAAGTAAGTCATGGCTTACTGTATATATATCTCTGAACCAGGCCTGGTCATGTCTGGTCAGGTTTAAATACATTCAAATGATGGGTGCACCCAGCCTATAGTTAAATACACACACATACACACAATTATTTCTCAAGATTCTTCTGTAATCAAGAAAGAGAATGTAGACAGAGACAGTTGAAGTAGGAACAGATGTTTCCCTTAATGATTCAAACATTATGCTTTATGTTGTATGGATTTGATTTGTTAGCCAGTATTTTTATTGGGCATCTGCATACAGTATATCTATGTAATACAAGACCAGAGGTGGGTTTCAGCAGGTTCGGACCAGTTCTGGAGAACCGGTAGTGGAAATTTTGAGTAGTTCGAAGAACCGATAGTAAAAATTCTGACTGGCCCCGCCCCCATCTATTCTTTGCCTCCCAAGTCCCAGCTGATAAGGGAGGAAATGGGGATTTTGCAGTAACCTTCCCCTGCCATGCCCACCAAGCCATGCCCACCAAGCCATGCCACGCCCACCAAGCCACACCCACAGAACCGGTAGTAAAAAAATTTGAAACCCGCCACTGCACAAGACCAATTTTGCATCGCATTTTGTAGATAGACTTCGAACCTTATTTAAACTTAGCTACCTCCTATATCTTTAGCGCATTCTCTCTGCTAATTTGAATTTTGGTGAACAAATTATGGCTGTTACCTTTTCTTAAAGGCAAAGGTAATGTGCTAGTCATTCCTGACTCTAGGGGGCGGTGCTCATCTCCGTTTCAGAGCTGAAGAGCCAGCGCTGTCCAAAGACGTCCCCGTGGTCATGTGGTCGGCATGACTTAAATGCCAAAGGCGCACGGAACGCTGTTACCTTCCCACCAAAGGTGGTCCCTATTTTTCTACTTGCATTTTTTGCGTGCTTTCAAACTGCTAGGTTGGCAGAAGCTGGGACATGTAACGGGAATTCACCCCGTTACGCAGCACTGGGGATTCGAACCACTGAACTGCCGACTTTTCGTTTGACAAGCTCGGGGTCTGAGCCACCATTAAATGCTGAATTTGTCCAATGCCCAGAACTACCAATTACCCAGCCATATTTTAATCTATTTGGTTATGCAAACTCAGTTGGAGTGGCTAAGTTCATTTTAGGGCTATGATGCATGAAGCCTGAATGCCAGGTTCCCTGAATGAACTGCGGTTAAAATGAACAGAAGCATCTAATGTGAACTCAGCCAAAGAGAAACATCACAAAGAGCGATGGCATTATAAACAGTCCACTGAAAAGGCAGGATATCTGCAGCTTTGATCAGGATAACTCCTCTGTGGTCAGCTACTGGATGGGTGAGGCTTGCGTCAAGGGATTTTATGGGTGCCATTCACAAGCCATGTTCTGCTAGCATCAGGGATTCTGGCTTAGCCATCAACTCATTCAGGAACCTGTTGATCAAATGGGACCCAGTTCTGGCCAGATTCCAGAGTTTCTAACTCTGCCCCACTTGAAAACAAACAAGGATGGGGTTCAGTGATGGGTTTCAAATTTTTTTTACTACCGGTTCTGTGGACATGGCTTGGTGGGTGTGGCAGGGGAAGGAGAAGGGGCCTTCTCCGTGGGGGCACCCACCCTCTGGAACCGACTGCCCCCAGAGATAAGGTGAATCCAAGACCTCGGTGCCTTCCGCCGTGCCCTTAAAACCTTCTTTTTTCAGCAAGCCGGGCTGGCTTAACTTTTTAAAATGTTTTAAATTGGTTTGTTATTGTTTTTAAATTACGGGGCCAAATTTATATATATCCTTTTAATACTATTTTAATGTTTGTAATTTATGTTTTTATTTGGCTGTACACCGCCCTGAGTCCTCAGGGAGAAGGGCGGTATATAAATTGGATATAAAATAAAAATAAAAATACTGTAAAATCTCCATTCCCACCCCAATCCAGGGGAAGGTTATTGCAAAATCCCCATTTCCTCCCGATCAGCTGGGACTTGGGAGGCAGAGAATAGATGGGGGCGGGGCCAATCAGAATTTTTACTACCAGTTCTCCGAACTACTCAAAATTTCCGCTACCGGTTCTCCAGAACTGGTCAGAACCTGATGAATACCACCTCCAATGGGGTTCTTTTAAAAAAATGCAACAAGGAAGGGAGGGAAACTGAAGAAGATGCAGACAAAGTGAAGCAGGTCAGTGAGGCTTTCTCTAACAAAATTTGGAAAAAAATAGATATTGGGTCTCTCTCTCTCTCTTTTTTTTTTCTTCCATTCAATTATGTCCGGTTCTCAGAGACTGCCTGGGAAAGTCCCTGTAATTGTCTTGCCGAGGTTTTTCAGAAGTGGTTTGCCATTGCCTCTTTCCTTGGGCTGAGAGAATGCGACCGGCCCAAGGTCAGCCAACTGGCTTGGTACCTAAGGCAGGACTAGAATTGATGTCTTAACCACCACACCAAACTGACTCCTGTATTTGGTATAAGGTATACCATTAGTTGGTTAAATGATCTCATTCACTTTCTTTGTGAGGTCCTCACATATAGAGTAGCAGAGAAACAGCATGTTTTCTCCCAGCGCATTTGCCAGTAAAGCAGATGTTATACACTGTGGTGGCGCAGTGGTTAGAGTGCAGTACTGCAGGCTACTTTTGCTGACTGCTGGCTGCCTGCAATTTGGCTGTTCAAATCCCACCAGGCTCAAGGTTGACTCAGCCTTCCATTCTTCCGAGGTGGGTAAAATAAGGACCCAGATTGTTGGGGGGCAATAGGCTGACTCTGTAAACCGCTTAGAGAGGGCTGTAAAAGCACTGTGAAGCGGTATATAAATCTAAGTGCTATTGCTATTGCTATAAAAGGCCTGAAGCTGCCCATCGTTTCACCCCAAGGACCCTCAGCTCAGCCAGCCCTGAATATTGAAAAACACAACCAGAAAGCAGAAGACAATGACAACTGCTCAACTGAGAGAGCCCCCTCAGCAAAATAGATATTATGAGCCACGGTGGCACAGTGGTTAGAATGCAGTACTGCAGGCTACGTCTGCTGATCACTGGCTGCCGGCAGTTTGGCAGATCGAATCTCACCAGGCTCAGGGTTGACTCAGCCTTCCATCCTTCTGAGGTCGGTAAAATGAGGACCCAGATTGTTGGGGGGCAACAGGCTGACTCTGTAAACTTAGAGAGGGCTGTAAAGCACTATGAAGCGGTATATAAGTCTAAATTCTATTGCTATTGCTATATTGGTGGTCCCCTTTCCATATGTAGGAAGGCTGTTCCGGAAGGCAACAGGAGACATGCTAACATGAGCCCTAGAACAAAATCAACAAAAGGAAATCTTACATTAAAAACTCCCTGTATGTAGACATCCTAAGCCTATCCTGAGGACATTATTTACCCCTGTTTCATCCTTATCTGCTAATTTTCCATATATACCTGTAGTTGCCAAGTTTGAAAAAGAAGCAGTTGCCAAGTTTTGATGTGACACTCATCTATCTCGAGTGGTTGAATTCCCTCTTTCTTAACATGTAAATTGGCTCTAACACAATGCCATCTGCTGTCTTCATACCTCACTGAGTCGCTGGATTGTAATCTGGAGAAGTCTGAGTGGCTCCCTGAATTGGTGAGTCAATTGCTGACAGCAGCAAAATCAAGCCCCAACCCAAGTTTGGGGATCAGGCGGATTTAAAGTCTGTCTCGACGGCTTTCCAAATCGGTGGCACGTGGGACTAATGAGCAGAAGCCATGAGCTTTCTCCTTGGCTTAAGATGAACGCCTTTCCCAAGAAAAACAGAGACAGGTGATTCATGTGTTACCATTGGTCATTCCAGCTGGGATGATGGTGATGGCGATGGATTGGTTTATTATTACATTTATTATGTAGACTCTGGGCGGCTTACAAAATCCAAACACAGAATTAAAATTATTAAAACAGGTGCCTGGGCAAGAGAACAGAACAGACTAAGATCCAGAACGACAGGCAATGAGATACCCGGCGAATGCCTGTGCAGCGGGAATGAGCCTGGTTACCTGAAAAAAGGGGGTAGAGGAATTGAATTTGCTGGAGTAATTTAAAAAAACAAAATAAGGGGAAAAATAAGTGGGTAAATAAACAGCCCTTCAAGAAAATCTTAACGTGTGAATGAACCTTTGGCGGAAAAAACAGTAGAAAAGTGTAGAGGAAAATAAGGGGAGGAAGCTGTGCTGGATACGTTTGCCACCGTAAGTTATTTGTAAAAATAATAAAGGTGGGATACAGATGGATAAATAATGAGCCATATGGGTGAAAAGGATTAGGCTGGGAAAAGCTGTATCAGGCCAAGCAGTCACATTATTCTACTTTGGCCCAAAGGCAGATTGAAATTAATCTTTGTCACCTATTTTATAACAAGCGGCTCGAACTGTTCTGTGCATTTATAGTTTCAAGTAGGGTGAAAATGTAGCATGGCCTATTGCTGACTACTAGAAGAAACTTTCCATTATGACATAGTGTTTTGGGATAGTCTGTCTGGTCAGTTTGGCTTTTTCACGAATCTTAAGAGCTTCTGCCAGGTATATGAAGTCATGGACTGGTAAGCTCTTCTGTAAAAATGAAGCAAATTCTCGCCAGGCTCCTTGTAGAGCTGACAGGATCATCATTTCATCTTTGCTTGTCGTGACACTGTTGTAAAGCAGTACCTTAGAGAAGCAACAGACCCAAGATGCCAACTGTCAACACGGCAAAGATGGCTCAGTGCACAGATGGACTAAGACAGGAGTCTCCAACCTTGGCAACTTTAAGCCTGGAGGACTTCAACTCCCAGAATTCCCCAGCCAGCAAAGCTGGGAGTTGAAGTCCTCCAGGCTTAAAGTTGCCAAGGTTTTGAGATCCCTGGACTAAGATGTAGATTTGGAGGATCCAAGTGTTCACAACTCTTCTGCTCAAACGCACAAATATATCGCTTTGGTTTTCTCCTGGTTCAAAAATCGTTTTAATCCCCTCTTCCTGTTTATGAGGAAGTTTGTGAACTTTGCAAAGTTGTTTTAAAAAAAGGAACAAAAGTCACCCTCTTCCCTTTGTATACCACAGACAAAAGATGGATTATCTTCAGTGAGATAAAGGATCAGACAAATGTAATGGAGGTTAAAGGCTATCAGTTTGTCCTCATTAGACTTTGCAGATTTATCCGCAGCATCACAAGAGACATATATATATCACTTCAGACCAGTAAATTGAAGAACATGAGTGTTGAAGAACATGAGGTGATCACGATGACCAGACTGGTAGACAAATACAATTAGAGATTCAACACAACTCTTCCAATAGTAATTTGCAGGAATAATTAAAAGGAGAAGTTTGCCATCTAGCGTTCATAGAAATTATAATTTATTTGGTGGTGCTCTGGAAGAGCAGCAGTAAAATCTGACCACGACGTATTTAGATTTATCAGTAGAAATATATTAGGTATCAAACGTTCGGTTTTATATTTTCGGATTATACTTGAGTTATTTTAAATTATTTAGTTCTGGTCTTGGACTATAATAAAGAAAGATGGTGATGATTGATGTTTGACAATGGATAGATTGACATATGTTGTAATCAGGAGGTTGTGAGTTCAATCCTAGGTAGAGGCAGATGTAGGATCTCCTGCTTGGGCAAGGGGTTGGACTGGATGACCTGCAAGGTTTCTTCCAACTCTGTTAATCTGTAAACTGTTAGGATTTTTAACCTATTTATTGAAGGCCAGATGTATCTAAGGAACATCATTTTAGAGAACTTTGACATATTAAAGATGTTTACAATTGCATAAGGTGCGTGAAGCTCAGGGAATAAGAAACTGATTTATCTAAGGTGCCCCAGATATTTTGTTGGAGTCAGCAAAGAGCTGTACAACAGACAAGACAAAGCAAACTGTAGATTTTTAATTCTGGATTTTTAATATTCATGTGTATGAGTTGGGCACAGTGGTGAAATGTACAATTTGTTACTACCAGTTCTGTGGGCATGGCTTGGTGGGGAGGGGGGTAATGTGACTGGGTGGGCATAGCCAACTTTTTTTTTTTTTTACTTTTAAGAGGTTGCAGAAAAAAAATGCTTTTAAAACCCTCTGACGATCAGGCAACTCAGCTGGGATCGTCAGAGGCTTTTAAAGCCATCTTTTTTTCTACAACCTCTTCGGCCAAAGAGGTTGCAGAAAAAAATGCTTTTAAAAGCCTCTGACGATCCCAGCTGAGCCGTGCGATCATCAGAGACTTTTTTTTTTTACTTTTAAAAGCATTTTTTCGGCCAAAGAGGTTGTAGAAAAAATGCTTTTAAAAGTAAAAAAACAGCCTCTGATAATCACGCGGCTCAGCTGGGCATGGGGGGGGCAGGGATTTTTGGTACCGGTTCTCTGAAACACCCGTTGCCATCGCTACCGGATCAGGCGATCCGGTCCGAACCGGGAGCATTTCACCCCTGGTTGGGCAGTTGTGAAGGAAAGGGGAAGGGGAGAATCAGTAGCCAGAGGGAAGGTCTGTTACAGTAGCAATACGTGTACTATTGGATGATCTATAGCTGTGCTGGCGAACCTATGGCACATGTGCCAGAGGTGGCATGCAGAGCCCTTTCTGCTGGCACGCATGCCATGGCCCAGGTCAGATCTCTGTGGCGTTTCTTTCGTGAGCTTCTGTTTCCCTGCAAACGACGAAACAGAAGCTCACGAAAGAAAAAGATCTTACCTCTTGCCGTGCTGCCGGTGTTGGGATGCCCCGCCTCCCGCCAGCCAGCTGATTTTCGGGTCTCTGCTGCGCATGAGTGCATGTCTGTGCACGTCCGCACATGCACGTGTCTGTGCATGAGCGTGTTTGAGTGCACATACCTTTCCGTTTGGGCATGCATGCGTGCAGTTTGGGCACTCGGCATCTAAAAGGTTTGCCATCATGGATCTATAGGATCAATTTAGGACTGATCATTATGGGGAAAAATCTAAGTGGTTGCTAAGAGTTGTCACCAACTTTATGGCACATAATCGTGTGTGTGTTTAGTTTACACATTGCATTGACCTAAACTTTGTTTTGTTGATGATGTTACCTAGTTTGGCAATGAAATGTCTGCGAGAAAACAACCAAGCTCAAGGATCCCCCCCAAGGACCCCACCATTTTTATCTGCTTCTTGGCCTAATGGATTGTTTCAGAGACCAAGACCAGCTGCTTACAATGCTCTGAGACCCACCGTTAGAAGCTATTCAAAAGCATGGAAATTTTGGAGACCGAAACATTGGGAGATGAGACCCAAACTTAATACTGTGTTTCCCCGAAAATAAGATCCTGTCTTATATTTTTCTGAACCCCGAAATAAGTGCTTGGCCTTATTTTCTGGGATGTCTTATTACTTTGGGGCACGAGGAGCAAGACGGGGCTCCTCTTGCCGCCTTACCTGATTTCCATCTCTGTCTCCCTAACCCTAACCAGAGGAAAGGGCGGGGACCGACTGCACCTGCGTTTAAATATTTTCAGGGAAGGCTTATTTTTGGGGGGGGCGCTTATTTTAGCACATGCACTCAAAAGCCCGATTGGACTTATTATCAGGGGATGTCTTATTTTAGGGGAAACATAGTACTTGGTCCCACCGCTGTTCCCTTGCCAATCCAAATAAACTTTAGCCTGAAAACAATTCCTATCCCCAGTATTTGTACATGATTCCCATGTGCTTTGACAGAATCCAGAGCAAGAACGTTAGAAAAAGGGGCGGTGTGGGGATAGGGTTGCCAGGTGTCCACTATTTGAGCGGACAGTCCACTTTTTTCACATTATGTTCACTATTTTTTTTCACAAAATAGTGGATATTTTTTTTACTCAAAAGCTTTATGATGAAATGGTACGTAATCTAAAGCTGTACAGTCTAAGAGAATAAGGATAGGAGAATCGCGTTTTGTCTTTTTTTTCATAAGTTAGAATGAGACAAAGATTGAATATCCATTGAACTCAATTCTCCGAAAAAATTAATGATGAGATTAAAATAAAAATATATTATAAAATTACGTACAGTTCACATTTTTAAAATGTATTGTAGCTTGTGTCAACTGACCTAAAATGGCGGGTAAAAATGTTTGTAAGAAAATATATAATTTAATTGTAATTTTTTGTTTTTTTTTACTACTTGAACCCCCACCCCACCCCCCGCTTGTCCGCTATTTTTTGGAAGCAGACCTGGCAACCCTATGTGGGGAGGTGGGGGGGGGAGAAGAGAAAGAGAGAGAGAGAGAGAGACTCACCCCAGGCCATTAAAAATTAAAACATTCATTTATTAGAATATTTATGTAAAAAGACTCTCTTTACACAATATTTTATACAATAGATTCATTGCTTTAAACGGCTCCTAGCGGAGACAGTATTGTACATGAAAGCACATAGAGGCTACTGAAGGCCACTGGTTCCCGCTTGGCCTGAAGCAGAGAACAAGAGGCAAAGCCCAGCTTAAGTTGAGAATACAGAACTGTGAAAAAGCAAGCTGGCTGAGCTCCCTTTTTGCCCGCCCCCACCCGTGCTGTGCAAAGGTCTTCCAGCCCAGAGGAAGGGGTGAGTTGCACCAAAGGGTGATGGGCGGGGAGGGAGAGAGAGAGAGACGGGAGCTCATCGCTGTTTGGATGGAAGGGTGCACGGGAGTGCCAGGAGCCCTCCCAGAGGGGCCCGGATGGTGGCCAGACAAACAGGCAAAAATTGCACAACACCATTTTCCACAGGCAGACACTGTATGGCTAAAAAGGCACAGCACAGGGGCAGAGGGAGGAAACGCCCCCTTCATGGTAGGGGGTGGGGGTGGGTGGGGTGTAGGGTAGGCCGGAGGAGGAAGGGACGGCTATGTACTACTGAAAAAAAATCAGCAGGCACTAGCATGGCTCTGTAACAGAGTACGATCCTTGAAAAAAGCTTTCGATCAGACTCAAGAATAAACCAGAGTTGGTATCTACCGTGGAGAGCGGATACCAAAGACGCACTGTCTTCTTATACGTCCCCTCCCTCACCAGAAGTTTCAATGTACACACTCTTCACAAAAACAAACCAGCAGGCGACTTGTCTCGCTTTGGGATAACTGGACAGAGAGATAAAAGCAGGGCAGGACGAGAGCCCTATACCGGAGAGGATTGGGGCCCTGCTCCCTTTGTGAAGAGCTGTGCTACACCTCCCTATCCAGAGATAGCAACAGCAATAGCGCTTAAGACATATATACCGCTTTACAGCCCCCTATAAGCGGTTTACAAAGTCAGCCTATCGCCCTCAACAATCCAGGTCCTCATTGACCCACCTCGGAAGGATGGAAGGCTGAGTCAACCTTGAGCCTGGTGGGGTTTGAACTGCCAAATTGCAGGCAGCCGGCAGAAGTAGCCTGCAGTACTGCACTCTAACCACTGCGCCACCGCGGCTCATATAGTAGAAACTGCAATACTCCCCAATCCTAGAGGCCTTCAGATGTTTTGGACCACCCCTCTTGTCTGTATTTTGTCACAGAGAGCATGAGCCGAGGCTGAGAGGTGTTGGACCCAAACATCTGGTGAGCATCATGTTGGAGAAAGCAGAAATAGACGTTACAATCTGCCTCTTTCTTGGACTTTCCTACTCTCTACTTCTGGTCTAAACAACAGGGACTATGTAAAACCCTGAACAAGGAAGGTTATCTTTGGCTAAGGGCCACCACAAAGAAGTGGCAGGTTATAGTCAAGGTCATTGTGGACCATAATCAAGTTGGTTGATTCTGGAAAGGGGCATTATTCAATGCTTTTCCATACAATTAAAACGCCTTGCATGTCATTGGAAGAAAGCAAGGCCAGAAGAACCTCCTTCCCCAACCTAGGGGTTTTCTACATGCAGAACTTTTATTCTCTATGCAGGGAAGCGTTCTATCGTGTCCCCTCCCCCCTGCGATCTGAAAAAGTGGTAGGGTCCGGACTGATTACAGCCTCATTCAAACTGTACGTTTTAGACCAGAGGTCTTCAAACTTGGCAGCTTTAAGACTTGTGGACTTCAACTCCCAGAATTCTCCAGCCAGCTGGCTGGAGAATTCTGGGAATTGGAGTCCACATGTCTTAAAGCTGCCAAGTTTGAAGACCTCTGGTCTAAAACGTACAATTTGAGGACCCCTGTTCCTCAAGTTTGGGGACCCCTGTTTTAGACTAAAACAAAACAGGAACGAAGCAGGAACCAGCATTCGTCTCCTCCATCCTCCTCCTCATTGCAAAGGATTCAAAAGAAGCTGCTTGCTCTGCAGGCCGCTCCATCCGTTTGTAGCAGCCCAGACCCTGATATAAAAACCCGATTCCTGCCATTTCCAGGAATGTGAGCCTTGCTATTACATACAATGTATTTATCCCTGACTCTGGAATAACCATGGCACAATTCAAATGTGATTTGGGAGGAACGGAGAGAGAAGACTGAGGTTGAAGTCTCAGAAACCCAGATGGAGACAGAAATTATAAGGAAAGAGTCTGGACAGCCATTTGTCTAAAATGGTGTAGAGTCTCCTGCTTGAGCAAACGGGTTGGACTAGAAGACCTCCAAGGTCCCCTCCAGCTCTATTCTGATTAGATCTCGATTTATGACAGATTATCTTTTATTGATTAGAAGGCCACCTTCTAGAAAGAAGATGCCCATTATGGAATTAAAATGAATGAATTTTGGAGAATGAAGATTGGATGGAGAGCAGAATAAACCCAAGTAGCACCGAGGACCAGAAAAGAAAAGGATGGGGAAGAAAAGACAGAATTATTCTGACTGAGATTGATATTGATAAAAGGAGAGAAGGCTAGGTAGCATCTCGTCTTCTCTATGCCTGATATTGCTAGACGGCAAGGCCGAAACCAGTCACCTAATGTTGTTTCACACTCTCAACTTACAAGCAGGGAAAAATTGAAGCTTTTCAGGCAAAAAAAAGAAAGAGAGGGAACCTGTGTCATAAGCATACTATCACTGTCCCCAGATATATGGTAGTAGAATAGTTCTTCACTGGCATCCTAGTGTCTTTCACGGAATTTAGAATCTCTTCAAGAAATGATTACCCTATTGTTAAAAACTAAATAAAATAAAATAAAATAAAATAAAGCAATCTTATATGTACAACCACATATTCATCTTTGGTCAAAACATGCCTTTGGAGTTGTACGTGGGCTGTGTGAACACATGTTTTTACTGAAATCTCCCAGCTTCAGGCAAGGACAATGAGGAGTGAGCCAGCCAAGAGAAAGACACATATAGGAGGGATCTTCATCCTGGCGCCCTCCAGATGTGCTGGACTGCAATGCTATACAATTCCCTGTGAGAAGAGTGGCCCAATCCATTTGCAGAACCTTTGTCAGCTTCTCGTTTGGATGGCCAGTTACCCAATCAGCTAAGCAGAGAGCTGGGCATCCCGTGCCCATGCCTCCTTAGCCGTAGATTCAAAATTGGTACAAGAGCAATCTTTGGTTACGGTTAACCTGCTCATTTGTATCAAATAAAAGATTGGGGGTGGGGGGAAATACCATTACAAGCATAAAATAAGGCAAAACCCGTGATCCTAGATTTGGAACGCCAACAATTTTGAACAATTATCTATGGCAGGGGTCTCCAAACTTGGCAACTTTAAGACTTGTGGACTTCAATTCCCAGCTTTGCTGGCTGAGGAATTCTGGGAATTGAAGTCCACAAGGCTTAAAGTTGCCAAGTTTGGAGACCCCTGATCTATGGCTTATGGGATTTAAATAGAAGCCCACCAAAAATAAACTCATAAACTCTTACTGCTTAGAAGAAAAGATAAAGAGGAAACATGGCCTTACAGTTGAGGATGGAAACTACCCTGTTTCCCCCAAAATAAGACATCCCCTGATAATAAGCCCAATCATGATTTTGAGTACATGGCAATAAGGCCAAGCACTTATTTCAGGGTTCAAAAAAATATAAGACAGGGTCTTATTTTCGGGGTCAACCAGTGGCTCAGATTTAAAAAAAATAAAAATAAAGAAAATCTTAGAAACCTGTGCCTATGATCATCCAATACCTACGCAGGACATCCCTGCAGCACCATCTGATATATCTGAGCACACCCAAAGGTCCTCAGTTCTTCTGATGTGTTTCAAAACTGGGAGGAGGGAATTATAGTACAGGTGTTTCTCTGAAGGAAATGAGAATGTGCAGTTGCCAGTGGAGAAAAGGCAACGATGAGTCAGAGCATGCTACTATCCAGGAGGAGATAATCTCCGGATAGAATGATTGGCGTTCCCAACTTTGGATATGGAATCTGGGTTGATTCTAGTTCTATTGCCTCCGGTCACAAAATATGTTCCATTTAGATGCTCTCTGCTGCCTTCTAAGCAAAGCTCCCGCACTGAAGAGAAAGAAACAGAGAAGAGAAAGACACAAAGAAATAGAGATTGGCATAACTGGGCGTGTGTAATTTGCACAGGAGTGCAAAAGCCTCCCCTACAGGTTAGGTCTAAGTAGTGCATATCGGGGCTCACTGCCCTTTGGGGATAAAGGGCTCCCCCTCTTCAGGATCTGGCCGAGGCCCTGGATCACTCAGGCATCTCATCATCCGTTGGTTGCTCGGACTGTCGCCTGTCCCAGGAGTGAAGACGTCATCTGTGCCTGGAGAAGATGGCTCTTTGACCTTCATGATCAGCCCCTCCTCATCTTCATCTTCCTCTGGGGAGGGCGGAAGGTGATTTATCCCTTTCAGGGTCTCGTTCACCAAGTCAACCGACTCCGGCGACTGGGGGGACGCTGGGTCAATGGTTATGATGGGGACATTCTCAGAATCCGGCTTCGGGTCATAAGCAAGAGGGTCTACAGAAGAAGGCAAAGAGAAGCGGAGTTGAAGGAAAAAGCCACTCAAGTAGCAGAATCAATTTTCTCTGCTCCAATCATCATCTTCATTTAACGACCCCATAAATCCCTTGTAGGGTGGAGTCTGGGCAATTGAATGGAGCTAGCAGAGTGTTTTAATGGCTGGATGCCCTTCCTGTCGCCAATGTGGAGTTTTGTTCAGCAGATATATTTTCAGTGTGCCCAGAAAGAGAAATATCTACCTCTACCAAGGATCGAACTCACAGCCTCCTGATGGTGAGGCGAGAGCGCCACCTCTAGGCCACCGCACCACTCCTCTATTTTCTCTGCTCCAATCTATCAGGAAAATCATTTTCCTAATTATAAGGGCATATTAACCACCGTGAGGCACAAGAAATCAGAACAATGGTGAGCTGATCAGAAAGTTTCTTTACTGCTGCTTGCTTATTTAGAAGAATCTCCCCTGTCTTAACTCCACTTTCTTGGGAATAACCACATATTAGGGATTTTTTTTGGGGGGGGGGGAGGAGAGATCCATCACTTCCTTCCACACAGGGACACCCAGCTCATCAGTCTCATAAACCCCACCCCCCTCTCTAGATGGAGATTCCATCACACCTACCCCCAGTTTCCAAATGTTGTTGAACTACAACTCTCACCATTACCTATCCTGGAAGATGGAGATACATCAGTTCCAGTGGTGGGTTGCTCCCGGTTATGTCCAGTTCTTGTGAACCGGTAGTAAAAGCGGTGGGAGGCTCCGCCCACCCGCCTGGACGTCATAAGGTACGATCTGCACATGCGCAGAAGTTGCGAGCGTGCGCGCGCACTCCCGTTGCAAACCGGTAGTAAAGGTAAGTAGAACCCACCCCTGATAAGTTCCCTATTGTTTACATTAAAGTAAACCAGTGAGACATGAAAAAATGAGGAAGAGGTGTTGGGTCCAAAGTCTGCCCCTTAATCTTTCCACTTACCTGAACCAATGCGTGCCCTTGACATGGTTGGTGAATCTATTTTATGTGTTGGCACCGTCAGGTAGTTGTTCATCTGGAATCAGAAACACATAGGTATGCATTTAAAAAAAACTCCCACTTTCAGGAGGTCCAGCCCAGTTCAGATTTCTGGAGCATCCTTTATCTGCAGTAGCTTCAATTTAGAAGAGGCAAGAGCCCCAGACAGAGGGAGTAGTTTGAAAAATGTGCGTGTGTGTGTCTCAGTGTATGTATGTATGTGTGGGTTTGTTTATGTGTGCTTTTGTGTTTCTGTGTATATAAATGAGCTTATTATGAACGACGTGATTTGATCATCACTTTTGAAAAATTTAGCTCATCAACAAAGATGGATCTTGAAGTAGCCTCAAGAGTTGCCAGTCACTGAAGACCCTTTCCAGAGAGTCTAGAACAGGGGTGTCAAACTCAAGGCCCGTGGGCTGAATTTGGCCCACGGGGATGCGTATTTCTGACCAGCGGAGCCACCCTGGAAACAGCAAGAGACCAGCCCACGGTGGCTGTGCCAGTGAAAACAGAGCTCCGTTTTCGCTGGCAGAAGGTTGCAGGAGGCAGTCGCAGCTGGAGACGGAGCTCAGGAGCCCATTTTCGCTGGCACAGCGCTCGGGCTGCCACAGACGCCCCCCCGACACGAGTGACTTCAAGCCACGCCCACCCTGGCCACGCCCACCCTGGCACCCTGAGGTCAAACACAACCCTCAATGAAATTGAGTTTGACCCCCCCCCTGGTTCTAGAACCTCACATGGTCCCTTCTCCCACCCTCCCCAGATTCCACCTTCCCGCCCCTTCACCTTCTGTTCCAGCTGCCGAGCCTTCTGTCTTCTCAGCAACATCTGGTTCCAGGCTTCTTCATAAGGATCTGCTACCAAGGTGTGTCGATTATATGACCGCAACTGGAATGGAAAGCAGAAGAGGTTAGTTAGACTGGGAGGCAGATGCTCACCTCCTGTTTAAAAAGTATGGCTTTTACAACAAATCTCTACGAAAATCAGCACAATTGACTCCAGGATGTTATTCAAAGAATTAAAAAGCAGGGCAACATACAGCCTTTCAAAACTTTTATGTATTCCTTTTATTTTATTTATTTGTCAAATACATATAAGATAAGAGATATAAGTATAAACATGATTATGAATACAGGATAAGGATACAAATAAATGGGGACAATAAGACAGGGACGGAAGGCACACTGGTGCTCTTATGCGCGCCCCTTACAGACCTCTTAGGAATGGGGTGAGGTCAACAGTAGACAGTCTAAGGTTAAAGTTTTGGGGCTTTGGGGATGAAACCACAGAGTCAGGTAGTGCATTCCAGGCATTGACCCCTCTGTTGCTGAAGTCGTATTTTCTGCAATCGAGTTTGAAGCGGTTTACCTTGAGTTTGTATCTGTTGTGTGCTGGTGTATTGTTGCGGTTGAAGCTGAAGTAGCCATTGACAGGTAGGATGTTGTAGCAGATAATTTTATGTACTATGCTTAGATCAGACTGAAGGTGGCGTAGTTCTAAGTTATCTAATTCCAACATTTCGAGCCTGGTGGCATAAGGTATTCTGTTGCGAGCAGAGGAGTGGAGGACTCTTCTCGTGAAATATCTCTGGACTCGCTCAATTGTATTAATGTCTGATATGCAGTGCGGGATCCAGACAGATGAGCTGTATTCGAGAATTGGTTTAGCAAATGTTTTGTATGCTCTAGTTAGCAGTACAATATTACCAGAGAAGAAGCTATGCAAGTTTAGGTTAACAACTCTTAATGCCTTTTTGGCAATGTTGTTGCAGTGAGCTCTGGCACTTAGATCATTTGAGATGAGTATTCTATCAAGGAGTCCGCAGCTATCAGTAATGACAAGAAATGAATCCATTGACATTTGGCGGGCTGCTGGTTGCCTATTGTGTGTGGTAATAACCATTGCTCGAAGCACATCTGCCAATCCTTTCTATCCACTACCCCAAAGTCCATCCTCATTATCTCTTTCTTAGCCCATTGACTAACAGGAAGTTAACAGTGATCTCTCTGCATTGCTGAACTACGTTTCTGCTGGAGTGGAAGACTGAAAGGGGGAACAAGAAAGCACAGGGAGAGAGAATCTTCTGCAATTTTTTTTTTTTTTAAATATTGGCTGGAAAAAGGTCCTTGCGCTTACCCTCTGCCTGGTTTTTTGCAAGTTGTTGCGCAGGATCTTTCGAATCTCTTCCTCTTTGTCCTTGGACAGAGCTGGCAAAATGCGTTCTATCGGCAATGTTTTTGGATTGATATTCCTGCAAGATGAAAAGGAGTTGATTCCTGCCTTGGGGAAGTGCAAGTGGGAAAGGCTCTCTAAGTAGGACCTCCAGATTCTTTGGACAGAACGATTAAGAATGTCTCTTTCCCCCTTACAGATAGTTCTCACTTAGCGTCCGCTTTTGGGATTATCACCCAAGCACTTCAGTTGATAAATGGAAAACTGGAAAACTGTGTGACCGCAACAGGCTTATGACCTCATGCCCTGTTCTGTCATTCAGCAAAACATCATGTGTGGACACAACTTACTATTTTACTTCCCCCTTCTCTATTAACTCTGCTTGTTGCAAGCCAGTTGTGAATCAGGGGAATAGTTATCACACGACTTTTGGATGCTGCAATGATCGAAAATGGAGGATTGGTCCCAAAGCTTTGTCTTATATCATTGTGACTTTGAATCAATAGAGTAGAGTAGATTAGAGTAGACTAGACTAGAGTAGAGTAGAAGAAGAGTAGAATAGAAGAATAGAGTAGAGTAGAGTAGAGTAGAGTAGAGTAGAGTAGAGTAGAGTAGAAGAAGAGTAGAATAGAAGAATAGAATAGAGTAGAGTATAGAGTAGAGTAGAGCAGAATAGAAGAAGAGTAGAGTAGAAGAGTAGGCTAGAGTAAGTAGTGTAGAAGAAAAGTACAGTAGAAGAATAGAATAAAGTAGAGTAGAAGAAAAGTAGAGGAGGGTAGAATAGAGTAGACTACAGTAGAAGAATAGAATAGAGTAGAAGAGTAGAGTAGAAGAATAGAATAGAGTAGAAGAAGAATAGAATAGAATAGAATAGAATAGAATAGAATAGAATAGAATAGAATAGAATAGAATAGAATAGAATAGAATAGAATAGAATAGAATAGAATAACAGAGTTGGAAGGGACCTTGGAGGTCTTCTAGTCCAACCCATTGCTTAGGCAGGAAACCCTACACCAATAGTTATCCAACATCTTCTTAAAAACTTCCAGTGTTGGAGCATTCACAACTTCTGGAGGCAAGTTGTTCCACTGATTAATTATTCTAACTGTCAGGAAATTTCTCCTTAGTTCTAAGTTGCTTCTCTCCTTTAGTTTCCACCTATTGCCTCTTATCCTGCCCTCAATGGTTGCTAAATGAGACAGTCAGAAGGTGAGGGCAACCTTAACCCATCAGAATCCTCCTGCCACGATTTCCCACTGCTACTTACTGCATCGAAACGGTGGAGACGGCCGAGGGGATCTTGCCCATCCCTCCACTTTCCACCAACTCAATTGCTTGCTTCATCTCCATCTTATGATAGAAGGCAATCAACTGGGGCTCTTTGGATCTTTCCCCAGCAATCAGGCACTTCTTCACATATTTCTTGTTGAAACGGTTTAGCCTTTGCAGAAGCCATACAAACAGAGGCATGATCAGGGAGAGGAGAAGAATGGAAGATAGCAAAAGCACTTAGACTTGTATACTGCTTCACAGTGTTTTACAGCCCTCTCTAAACGGTTTACGGAGTCAGCCTATTGCCCCCAACAATCTGGGTCCTCATTTTACCCACCTCGGAAGGATGGAAGGCTGAGTCAACCTTGAGCCTGGTGAGATTCAGACTGCCAAATTGCTGGCAGCCGGCAGTCAGCAGAAGGAGCCTGCAGTACTGCACTCTAACCACTGCACCACCGAGGCTCTTCGTAAATGGAGGATTGGTCCCAATGCTTTGTCTTATAAAATGTGATATCCAAAGGCAGCAATCAAATACTACAACAGATAGTCCTTGAATAATGTCCACAATTGAGCACCAACTTTCCATTGCTAAGCGAGACAGTGGTTAAGTGAGTTTTACCTCATTTTACGACTTTCTCGCCACAGTTGTTAAGGGAATCAGTGCCGTTCTTAAGTTAGTAACATGGGTGTTAAGTGAATCTTGGCTTCCCCACTGATTTTGCTCATCAGAAAGTGGCAAAAAGTCACCCCAAGACCCTGCAAATGTCATAAATACATGTGTCTGAATTTTGATCACATGACCCCAGGGCAGTGGTAAAATCCAATTTTTTTTTACTACCAGTTCTGTGGGTGTGGCTTGGTGGGCATGGCAGAAGAAGAATACTGCAAAATCTCCATTCCCACCCCACTCCAGGGGAAGGATATTGCAAAGTCTCCATTCCCACCCCACTCCAGGGGAAGGATATTGCAAAATCCCCATTCCCACCCCACTCTGGAGCCAGCCAGAAGTTGTATTTGCCGGTTCTCCGAACTGCTCAAAATTTCCGCTACCGGTTCTCCAGAACCTGTCAGAACCTGCTGGATTTCACCCCTGCCTCAGGGATGCTGCAATGGTCTAAAAAGTGTAAAAAAAACCATCACTTTTTTCAGGGTCTTTGTCACTTCAAACTGTCATTAAATGAATGGTTGTAGATCAAAGACTACCTGTAGTCCAGGTTGCTGTATTTATTTGCTTGTGTTTACTTAGAAGCAAGACAAAATAATAATAGGCTAGATGTCCCCTCCCCCCTTTTTTAAAAAAACCACATAATTGTTTTACAGGATCAATTAAAAATGGTTTCCATTGTTACGTGAAGTGATTTTTTCCCAAAAAGTAGACATTTTGCTCAGTTGTTAAGTCATGTCTGATTCTTTGTGACCCCACGGGCCATAGCACACCAGGCCTGCAAAACTAGATATGATCGGTACGAATTTTCAAAACAATTAACTAAGAACTGACTTGAGTAAGCAAACATGTACAAATTGAATAAGTATTTCAACAACTATTGACTTTATTTGTTTCTTCTGCTATGGTGACACTTACTTGTCCTTCCAGTGATGATGCCCATAGTGGCCGCATATATCCTCAATCCCCGTCAAGAGATGATCCAGAAACTATTTCAAAAGGAAGAAAGCTGAATTTATTGTTCATTTACTGAACACTGACTTCTCTCGAGAAGAATGATGCCTTCCAATTGCAAGTGTGAAAAGGACTGGGAATACCATGAATTATGAGGAAAACCCCGTAAATTCTGGACCTTCAAATTCCTGGGAGTCCACCTTAGTGAAGATCTCACCTGGAAAAATAACACAATCCAGGTGGCCAGGAAGGCCCAACGAAGACTCCACTTCCTCAGGGTCTTGCGGAAGAACAAGGTGGAACAACAACTAATGACCTCCTTTTAACGGTAAAGGTAAAGGTTTCCCTCGCACCTATGTGCTAGTCATTCCCGACTCTAGGGGGCGGTGCTCATCTCCGTTTCAAAGCCGAAGAGCCAGCGCTGTCCGAAGACGTCTCCATGGTCATGTGGCTGGCATGACTAAACGCCAAAGGCACACGGAACGCTGTTACCTTCCCACCAAAGGGGATCCCTATTTTCTACCTGCATTTTTTACGGGCTTTCGAACTGCTAGGTTGGCAGAAGCTGGGACAAGTAACAGGAGCTCACCCCGTTACGCTGCACTCGGGATTTGAACCGCTGAACTGCCGACCTTTCGATCGACCAGCTCAGCGTCTTAATCACTGAGCCACCACGTCCCACGACCTCCTTTTATCGGGCCACAATAGAAAGCGTCCTCACTTATTGCATTACGGTATGGTACGCTGGCTTGACAATCGCGGATAGATAGACACTACAGAAGGTGATGAGCACGGCACAAAACATTATGGGCTGCCCCCTGATACCACTAGATGAGATAGCTAGGACTCGCTGCCTTTGAAGAGTGAGGAAAATCCTCAGGGACAACTCACACCCTGGTCAGCACTTCTTTACTTTCCTATCATCCGGCAGGAGATATAGAAGCGTTGCCAGCCACACAAACAGGCTGAAAAACAGCTTTTATCTGTGGGCTGTTAGACTCCTGAATGCATCATAAGTACGTAGTATGATAGACTTGCAAGGACGGCACAACGTGCAACAGGTTCATATTGGTGCAATATATTATAATGTAATGCTATGCACATATATGTATAGCTGTTCTGACCTAGGCTTCCCAAGAGCATGAAGCAGAGTCCTTGTCCCAACAAAAATCCCTTTTTATTAAGTTATCCAGCAAAGTCTTTCAAGGGAGGATTTACAGTCACAGACCTTATCTGGCTTGGAGAGCTGCCAGGCCGATATCTTCAAAACTTGGCAAGGAGTCTCTGAGAGTCACGAACCAATTAAGCGAATGAATTGTCTCCTGCAAACTCCCCACCCCTCCCCTTTCGCTCCTCTTTATTCCCTATGGGAGGGGCCATTCACCGTCCACATGTGGCTTTACTCCTGAGTCGACCCTTGTTCCTTAGCTGTTCCCTTCTCCTGGCAGCTCTGCACATGCGCACACTGGGAACAGGCTCCAGCTGTTCTTCTGCCCCATTGATGTCCGACTCCGAAGGGTTAGGGTTAGGGTTAGGGTTAGGGTTAGGGTTAGGGTTAGGGTTAGAGGACCCTGGCCCCATCTCTGCCTTCAACGCAGAGCACTCATCAGAGCCTTCCCCAGACTCCAGGACTGGCCCATGTTCCTCCCCAACCTCCTCACTGTCTGAGTCTGCCACCAGCTCCGCTGGCCACTGGTGGGCCACAACAATTGAGGATTTTGTGTTC
This sequence comes from Pantherophis guttatus, assembly GCF_059756535.1. NCBI lineage: Eukaryota > Metazoa > Chordata > Lepidosauria > Squamata > Colubridae > Pantherophis > Pantherophis guttatus. Next base: position 16,462,672 of record NC_142072.1, on the reverse strand, counting down.
GTTAGTATGATTTACTGGGTTAAGGATTTTCTTTCTTTCACTGTGAGTTATTGAGATGTATTTGTGTTGCGGGGGAGGGGTGAACTAAGGGAGGCTCAGCCAATCTCATAGTACACATGTTGTGCATTGACAATAAAGGTTTGAAATTCAAACCACATAAAGCTTGATGACTCCCTGCAGAAAACCACATAGTTGAGGGATGGGATCTAAGTGGATAATGGACGAGAAAGAGGGCTTGGTGACATTAAGGAAAGCACAAGGAATAAACAATGGATACAGTGGATGGATGAGATCAATCAGAATACGGAACTATTCCTGGAAGAGTTCCCAGCTATAAGATCAGGATAGTCAAGAATTCCATACAGCAGTCAACAGGAGTTCAGTGCCAACTTGATGGCACCTAAATACAGGTAGTCCTCGACTTACGATCACAATTGAGCCCTATTGCTAAGCAAGGCAGTTGTTGTGTGAGTTTTGCCACATGTTATGAATTTTCTTGCGACAATTGTTAAGTGAAGCACTGCTTCACTTAACAATTTAAGTGGTTAAGCTAGTTACGCGGTTGTTAAGTGAATCTGGCTTCCCCACTGACTTTGCTGGTTGGAAAGGGGATCACATTACCCAGGGACACTGCAACCGTCATAAATACATGCCAGTTGCCAAGCATCCAAATTTTGATCGTGTGACCATGGGGATGGTGCAATGGATTTAAGTGTAAAAAAAAACGGTCGTAAGTCAGTTTTTTTCAGTGCTGTTGTAACTTTGAATAGCAATTGCACTTAAGACTTATATACTGCTTCACAGTGCTTTACAGCTCTCTCTAAGCAGTTTTACAGAGTCAGCCTATTGCCCCCAACAATATGGGTCCTCATTTTACTGATCTCGGAAGGATGGGAGGCTGAGTCAACCCTGAGCTGGTGAACTTCGAATTGCCAAATTGCTGGCAGCCGGCAGTCAGCAGATGAAGCCTGCAGTACTTCATTCTAACCACTGCACCACCATGGTCATTAAACAAAAAAGGCTGTAAGTCAAACCTTGTCTCTCCAATAGAAGCCTATCTTCGCAATGTAACTTCCTTGACCAGCCCTCAAAATACAAAGCTTCCTCCAGTAGGGTTCATTAATTTGCTATGATTATATTTTGCTATCTCCTGGAAGTCCTTTTGATGGGGAACTAACAACCAGGGGGCACAACTTTCCTCTACTCTATCCAGTAAGACGACTATCTTGAGGGCACCAGGTTGGGAAAGGCTGAATTAAGAGCACAAGACATTTCATTTAAGTTGCGCTGCCAAGGTTCTGCCATAGGTGGCGGTAGAGTCCTTGCTTTAATTATTAAATCACGCAGATTGTTCCTTTAACAATGACTCAAAGTTACGACAGCCTCGGGAAAAGTGGCTTACGACCAGTCCTTGAAGTCACAACCATCACGCAACCCCCACGGTCACATGATTGAAATTCAAGCACGTGGCAACCAGCTCGCATTTACAGCAATTATAGCATCTTGCCTTTAGTGCAGTGTTTCTCAACCTTGGCCGCTGGACGATGTGTGGACTTCAACTCCCAGAATTCCCTAGCCAGAATGGTTTAGTGGTTTAAATCTGGCAAGTAGTCCATTAGGGAAGCTGGATTTGCTTAACAACCATGTGATTCCCTTAAAAGACTGCGGTGATTCGCTTAATGTCCACAGTAAAAATGATGGCAAAATTGCAATTGTGGTCGTAAGTTGAGGACTATCTATTAAAAAAAATCTTTGAAAGGTTGAATATTGTAAAAGGCAATGTAGAAAACAATAAAAACATTTTTAAAATATTTAAAAATACATTTTACAGATGGGAAGAATATCAACACAACTGGTGGCAGTGGCATTCACACATACACACCACAAAGATGCTTTACAGCAGCTAGAAAGGCATCATCACCTGAGTGTGAATTTCCTCGTTAATGGACCTCTTGGTCTCCTGCTTTTTTTTCACCGCCAGAAGATCCACCAGAGGGCGGATGGTCATACCCTGCAGATAGACAAGCCAGGTTAAATTCCATCAGCCATACCCAGGGGTGGGCTTCAAAAATTTTAGCAAGGGTTGCTGGGTGGGCGTGGCCATGGTGGCCGTGGCCTAGTCAGCCTTCTGCACCATGATGGGGTTTTTGCCCTCCCGGGGCTCCAGAGGCTTTGCTTGAGCCTCCAGGAGGGCAAAAACAGCCTCCCCAGGCTCTGGAGGCCCTCTGGAGGCCGGAAACGGGCCCATTTCTGGCCTTCCCGAACTCCCAGTAGGCCCATTTTTCACCCTCCCCGAGCCTCCATGCACGCCCTACACTTACCTGCATACAAAACGGGCCACATGGGGACTCCTGGGAGGGGAGGGGAGGGGAGGGTGGGGCCAGCCAGGAATGGGATTTGGGGATTCTCCGAACTATACAGAATCTTAGCTAGAGGTTCTCCCAAATCCCTGCAAACTCCTAGCAGCCCACCCCTGGCCATACCCAAAGTCAGTTCATTTTTCATTTTCCATCAGAAATGCTCTTCCCAAACACTTTGCTAGCCCCACCTCTGGAGCAGTGGCTGAGCTTGAAAGATTATCTCCCCTGTTTTCTCTGATTCCAGGAGGTCTCCAAACTTGGCAATTTTTCCTTCCATTCCCCACCATCCATTCAGACGGCATTTTGGATGCCAGGTAAGTACAGGGCTCACGTGGAGGCTCTGGGAGGGTGAAAAATGGGCCTTCCGGAAGTCCGGAAATGGGCTGTGTTTGCTTGCCCCAGGCTCCAGGAAAGCCTCTGGAGCCTGGGGAGGGTGAAAAACGGGCCTATAGGGCCTACCAGAAGTCCAGAAATGGGCCATTTCTGGCCTCTGGAGGCTTCAGGGAGGCCTGCTAGGCCCAAAACGGGGCACAGGAGAGGGGCACGCGCATGTGCAGGGGGCGGGGCATCGCAGGGTGGGGCGCGCGGAGGGCATTGCATTATGGGTGTGAGCATGCACACACACGACCCCCCCCCCCATGCTCCCCCAGCTTTTGGCACACGATGGCAAAAAGGTTTGCCATCACTGGCCTATATGTTTAATAAATAAAGGCATACACTTTCGTGAGCTCACTTCAACAATGTGTGTAAGTAGCTTGACTGATCTAGGATTTATATACTTGGGATGAGATGAGGATTGGTTAGGGTTAATTAACAGGACACCAGCAATCTCTCACATATATAATCTGCATAATCATCCTGTCTTCCATTCTGTCTTCTCGCAAACTCACCCCAATTTAAATCAGCCCAATCGCTCTATGCAACTAATGGCTCAGCTCATGAAATCTTATGCCTTTCTGTAAAACCTGTCAATCAGAAAAGGTGCTACCAGACTCGCCTGGATTTTTAATAAACGAAGATGTAGGAGAAGGGGAGAAAGCGCATAATTTATTTCTTTGGGAGGGACACTCACAAATCCAGATGGGAGGTTTTAGACTGGATTGTGAAGGATGTCAGGAGGGATGGCGAACGGGGATGGGCTACACAGATCTACCTGCACAAAGACTGTGAAGAATATCACTGTGATGATCGCTGTGAGAAACATGTCTCGCATTGGGAAATGCTGATGTTCCAGGAGGTAGCCAAGAGAGAAGGCGATGGCCCCTCGCAAGCCACCATAGGCAATGATGAACTGATCCTTCGGGCTCAACTTCACAATGCGAAATTTGTTGATGAACCATGTCAACCCCAACACACCTGAACAGAGTTTGAAAAGACAGAGAGGCACAGATTACCTAATGGCACTTTTGACATATACAGAGCTCTTGCTTTTTGTTTTTTCAGGGTTTCAAATCACAAGGTTCGCACAGCGCATTTACACTGATCGAGTAGACGGTTAGTGGGCCCCACACACACATACACACATAGCATGCAAAACCTAACATTTGTTTGTTTATTAAATTTATTTGCCACCTATCTTGTCGAGGGCTGCCCTCATACTCTAATAGCAATAGCACTTAGACTTATATACCACTTTACAGTGCTTTTACAGCCCTCTCTTAAGTGGTTTACAGAGTCAGCCTATTGCCCCCAACAATCTGGGTCCTCATTTTACCCACCTCGGAAGGATGGAAGGCTGAGTCAACCTTGAGCCTGGTGAGATTCGATCTGCCAAATTGCAGGCAGCCAGCAGCCAGCAGGAGTAGCCTGCAGTACTGCATTCTAACCACTGCGCCACCGCGGCTTATATAACATAATAGCATGTTATACAAATCCAGCTTGTTTTCTAAGCATCTCTCTGGGTCAGAGAAACACCCCGCTGCATATGATGGCCCCCTACATCCTAACGGGAGCAATGGCCCAGAAATTTAGGTAACAATAACATGTTCTCCCTCTGTCCATTTTTATGCATGGACACTTCCTGTAAAAGCTTGCAGGAGAGTTTGCCAGTGGCAGGTATGTATTTATTTAATTTATTATGTGAGTCAGTACACGCAGTGACTCCAGGCTACTTACAACATCAAAATGTCACAGTGTAAAAACCCAGGAACCCTCCACCCACCTCAGCAGTGATGATCACACACTCATGCCCGCCACCTGATTAGTTCTGTATCAACCAGGGGATCTTTTGTCAACCACTGACAAAACCGCATCTTCCAGAAAAGTAACAAGGTAAAGGTAAAGGTTCCCCTCACACATATGTGCTAGTTGTTCCCGACTCTAGGGGGCGGTGCTCATCTCCATTTTAAAGCTGAAGAGCCAGCGCTGTCCGAAGACGTCTCCGTGGTCATGTGGCCAGCATGACTAAATGCCAAAGGCGCACGGAATGCTTTTACCTTCCCACCAAAGATGGTCCCTATTTTTCTACTTGCATTTTTTTATGTGCTTTCAAACTGCTAGGTTGGGAGACGCTGGGACAAGTAATGGGAGCTCACCCCGTCACGCGGCACTAGGGATTCGAACCGCTGAACTGCCCACCTTTCGATCGACAAGCTCAGCGTCTTAGCCACTGAGCCACCACTCAGGAACAAGGTGGGGGCCAATCTTATCTTTCAGGGAATGATATTCCCCAGGGAGGGAATATCCACCATGCCACCATGGAGAAAACCCTTTATCTTCATCCCACAAGATGTACCTCCTAATAGATAGGGACCCACGATAGACCTCGCCTTCACATTCTAGTGAGCTGGGAAGATGCTTAACTAAGGAGATGTGAGTCTTCAAATAACCTGGTCCCCAAGCCATGTAAATGAAAAACTTTCATTTATCACCCCTGCCCTATTTCCAATTTGAGCAACAGGTCCAGACCTAAAACCCTGGCAATCAAGCAGAAAATCAGGGTGCAAATGACGAAGGCCCAGTTCCAGTGGTGCTTCCCAGCCACGGTGGAGACACCAAGGAAGATGAAGATAAGGGTCTCACTGACGCTGCTCCACATCTTCAGGAAATATTTGATGGTTGTGTGGGACTTGTGGGAGATATTGGCCTCCACATAAGGACGCATCACCACCCCTGCAGCAATCAGCCTGCAAGAAAGAGAGAAATGGGCTGTGGGAAGACTGAAGAGAGCACCAACATCCCTGGTCTTGCTGAGAAGATGGTCCATTCCACCAGATGATCACGCTTGGAAGGAAGAGATGGAGAGAGGAATGCTTGGAGGAGCGATCCACATCACTCAAAATGAGCCTTAATATAAAATCTTGTGTTAAGCGTTCATATTTGGTTGTTCCTGGCAATCAGGAACTGCCTATGTGTGAGTAAGTGGGAGACATTTTTCCTCTCTAACCCCTACGCAAGACTAAAATATGCTCTTGGAGGAAGTGGCCTTCCCATGGCTTCACACCCAGCCTAGACACCCATATGTTCCTTTAGCTTAGAACTTAAAAGGCGACGTTTAATCTTTTCAAACAATTTAATGTATTCTTCACTTGTTCCTTATCTAAGGATATAATTCCTGGACCATGTTTAAATTGTGTGTTTATTCATTTGTATTTTAGTCCTTTATCTTTTTGCTTGTTGAGAGAGAGAGAAAGAAAGAGGGACAGAGGGAGGGAGGGAAGGAAGGAAGGAAGGAAGGAAGGAAGGAAGGAAGGAAGGAAGGAAGGAAGGAAGGAAGACTCGGGGGTTGTGATAAAAGCTGTAGTTCTGTAATAAGGATGTGAGAGAGGGAGGGTGGGAGGAAAGGAAGGAAGGAAGGAAGGAAGGAAGGAAGGAAGACTCAGGGGTTGTGATAAAAGCTGTAGTTCAGTAATAAGGATGTGAGAAAGGAAGGGAAGGGAAGGGAAGGGAGGAAGGAAGGAAGGAAGGAAGGAAGGAAGGAAGGAAAGAAGGAAGGAAGGAAAGAAGGAAGACTTGGGGGTTGTGATAAAAGCTGTAGTTTTGTAATAAGGATGTGAGAAAGGAAGGGAAGGAAGGAAGGAAGGAAGGAAGGAAGGAAGGAAGGAAGGAAGGAAGGAAGACTCAGGGATTGTGGTAAAAACTGTAGTTCAGTAATAAGGATGGGAGGGAGGGAAGGAGGGAGGGAGGAAGGAAGGAAGGAAGGAAGGAAGGAAGGAAGGAAGGAAGGAAGGAAGGAAGGAAGGAAGGACGATAGACTCAGGGGGTTGTGGTAAAAACTGTAATTCAGTAATAAGGATGTGAGAGAGAGAGAGAGAGAGAGATTTATCTTCCCATTCACCTCTGCCAGTTGTCTGCGGGGGGCGGGGGGGGAGGGGCAGGAAGAGGTGAACTAGAAACCTGTTGCCCCCACCCCCTCCTAGCAATTTCTCCCCATTTCTTTACCCAGCTAATCAGGGTGAGTCAAGATTATAGCTCAGCAGTAGATCTACAATGACTCATCTACATTCCTAAGGGAAGCGCATCAGTAAGACAGGGCCAAGTACCGCTGAATTCAAAAGGTTGTGTGTTCCCCACTGCGCTTTCCCAACCCAACTTCCCCACGGCCACTTCTTTTATGGCCCTGACTGAGTTGGCGCTCTTGTCTCTGCTGGTTTTATAGCGAGGGAGGTTTTCTAGTCGAGTCTGCTGACAGTGTTGGCGTCGCCAGCCAGGGAGCCGGAGGATGAGTCACCCCGCAAGCTTGGCAGAAAGCTGCTGTTCTGTCAGCCTCCAAGAGAATTGGGGGACAAAATGGAGGACGGGCAACATGCTTCATTGGAGCCCCCGAGAGCAACTAAAAACAATGTCCTTTTTCTGGCAGTCAGGCGGGAGAAGAAAAGCTTCAGTTACAATGGCACTGAAAATAGGGACTTGTGACCAGATCTCTCACTTATGACCCTCACAGTATTCCCCATGGTCACTGATCAAAATTTGAATGCTTGGCAACTAATATGTATTTACGACGGTTGTATAGTCCCACTTCCGACTCTCCCAGCCGCCTTTCAACATGCAAAGTCAATTGGGGAAGTCGGATTTACTTAAATTTACAAAGTCAATTGGGGAAGTCGGATTTACTTGTTTACCAACAGAAATTCTGGCCTCAATTATGGTCATAAGTTGGGGACTATTTCAGAGGCCTTCAAACTTGGTAGCTTTAAGACCTGTGGACTTCAACTCCCAAAATTTTTCAGCCAGCTATGCAATAGCAATAGCACTTAGACTTATATACCGCTTCACAGTGCTTTTACAGCCCTCTCTAAGCGGATTACAGAATCAGCATATTGCCCCCAACAAACTGGGTCCTCATTTTACCAACCTTGGAAGGAAGGAAGGCTGAGTCAACCTTGAGCTGGCCAGGATCGAACTGCTAACAGCCAGCAGAATTAGCCTGCAATACTGCATTCTAACCACTGCTCCACCACGCAAAAGCTGCCTTTTGCAATTGACTGACCCTGATTCGTCAATGCCGATGATTTTTAAGTGGTGCTCCAAATGTTTGGGATTGATGGGCCCAAGATGCCTATTCCTATTGGCTTTCTTTTGCCATAGTTGTTCTACTTCCGTTTGAAGGTCTTTTTATTTTGTGATTATCATTATTTACATATTGTATTTTACTTACAGTTTAGATTTTCACATTTTTGCAAATTCAGATGTTATCACATTTTATGTAATTTTAGAGAGTATTTTATAACCTGGACATAGATTGCTTCTTTTGGACCTCACATATGGATTCCAGTCAGGTTATTTTACTGTTTAATTTTATCTTAAATTTTATTTACTATTTATTAAGATAGTTTTATAACTGACTGATTGTCTAGGTGACTTCGAGCCAGTTTCTCTCTCTTTCTCTTTCTCACTTCAACCTATCATAGCAATAGCACTTAGATTTATATACCGCTTCATAGTGCTTTTACAGCCCTCTCTAAGCGGTTTACAGAGCCAGCCTATTGCCCCCAACAATCTGGGTCCTCATTTTACCCACCTCGGAAGGATGGAAGGCTGAGTCAACCTTGAGCCTGATGAGATTAGAACTGCTGAACTGCAGCTAGCAGTCAGCTGAAGTAGCCTGCAATACTGCACTCTAACCACTGCGCCACCTTGGCTGTTGAAGGAGAGAGGGCACGAATGCAAATGAGTTCTTGGAGGAAAGAGAGGCTGCAATTCTAACAAATCATTTAATAAATAAATACCTTAAAATAAGTCAGCTGCCTATGATCTAAAGCAGGGTGCTCCAAAATTGGTAACTTTAAGACTTGTGGCTGGCTAGGGAATTCTGGGAGTTGGAAGTCCACATGTCTTAAAGTTGCCAAGTTTGGAGAGCCCTGTTCTAAAGGTTTTGATCTAAAGTCAACCTCAACTCCTAGGAACTTCATGGACATAGCAACAATACAAAAATGGTTTGCAGGATGTTTTGTTTTCTCAAATTTGGAGTCTAGCCTACAGCCCTGGTGTGTCCTTGTGGTCTTCCACCCAAATACTAAACAGGCTGAGCTCTACATATTTTTGAGAGATCACTAGATGCTACCACGAATGTCCATGAACTCATCGTAGTTCAATTTCTACAGTAAGGTAAAGGTAAAGGTTCCCCTCGCACATATGTGATAGTCGTTCCCAACTCTAGAGGGCGGTGCTCATCTCCATTTCAAAGCTGAAGAGCCAACGCTGTCTAAAGACGTCTCTGTGGCCATGTGGCCGGCATGACTAAATGCCAAAGGCGCACGGAACGCTCTTACCTTCCAACCAAAGGTGGTCCCTATTTTTCTACTTGCATTTTTTACGGGCTTTCGAACTGCTTGGTTGGCAGAAGCTGGGACAAGTAACGGGAGCTCACCCCATTATGCGGCACTTGGGATTCGAACTGCTGAACTGCCGACCTTTTGATCGACAAGCTCAGCGTTTTAGCCACTGAACCACCACATCCCTTTTAATTTCTACAGTAGGGGCAGGCAATCCAGTTTCCTTTCAGATGAATGGACTACAACTCCTACAGTCCCTTCCAAACTCCTCTGCTAATGGGGGGCTGATGAGAGCTCCAATCCAAAATGCCTGAAGAACACCACTTGCCCCCATCCAAGTCTAATACTTACGCCATGATGCCTGACAGGTGGAAGACTTCTGCAGACAGATATGCCATGTAACTGTACAGAAAGACGAAAAGAGGTTCGATGACCCGGATGTGGGAGGTGAAGCGGGAGGTGAAGGCTCCGATGATGCCGTAGACAACCCCGACAAAGATGCCCCCCAGGGCTACCACAAAGAAGCTCAGGAAGCCCAGGACGATGTCCGTGAGGGTGACTTTCTCAAAGGTAGCAAACTCTTCGAAAAGGTGGTAGAGAACCTGGGGAGACACAAAGGAGGGAGAGAAAAGCCATCTCAGCCCACCTAGGCAATGATCAGAGGTTGCCAATAGGTGTGCCAACACAAAAAGGGAATTATTATCCCATAAAAGGAAGGAGAAAGAATGGTGCGGTGGCCTAGAGGTGGAGCTCTCGCCTCACAATCAGGAGGCGGTGAGTTCGATCCTAGGTAGTGGCAGATTATTTCTCTCTCTGGGTACATTGAGAATATATCTGCTAAATTCACTATCCACATTTAAAATTTAAGTATCCAATTCTGCTGTTTAGCCACTGTTTCCATGCCGGGGTAACTTTAAAGTTTTCCAATTTTTTTCCTTTATTATCTGTGAGTTGGCCAGTCACTCACCCGGTACCAAAGCTCTGCTCAAATCTTCGCTCCTGCACAATTCTTATTCCGGATGCCCCAGCTTCATGGTGGTTCGCAATGTCCGCCGCCCCCGCCGTCGGATCGAAGAGTTTTCTCTAGTTTTTCGAGGACCTTGCCTGTTCCTCTTTAGCCAACTGAGGTACCTCTCCTTCTTCACTGTCCCTACAGGACAGTTCCATTTCAAAGACCCCCCCGACAGTTCGTCTGGCTGAGTTTTCGCCAGGCTCGTTAGAGCCTGGCGTTTTCCCAACCAGTCTCACCGTGATGCTTCTGAGTTCCCGGAATACTTTTGGATACTTACATTTTAAACGTGGATATTGAATTTGGAGAGACTAAATTGACTATAAGAAAAGAAACCCAAAGGAAAATACCTTTGGAATAGGATAGGATATAAACTGTTTAGAAAATTTTGAACTTTAAAAGGAGAATATATCTGCTGAATATAACTCTGCATTGGTGTCAGGAAGGGCACCCGGCCAGTAAACACTCAGCTCCGTTCAGTTGCCCAGACTCCACCCCATAAGGGATTATGGGGTTGTTAAAAGGAGATGAAAGGGAAGGAGGAAAGTTGGATCAAAGGGGAACATTGGTTTTTTTTAAAAAAAAAAAAACTGCAGCATTTGTCCTGCTGAGTACGAACTGATCATAATTGCTCTCTGAGGATCAGCGCAGCAAACCATGTGCCAAGCTGGCTTCCTTGGCTAGAACAACAAAACCCTCAATGCAGAGAAGGACCAGGAAAATGGCGGGAACATCATCTCCCTACCATTTAGGATCGGTCTTTTCAGTCCAACTACCCAGGTAATCCTTGACTTACGACCAAACACACTTGAGCCCAACATTTCTGTTGCTAAGGGAGACATTTGTGAAGTGAGCTTTGTCCCACTTTACAATCTTTCTTGCCACAGTTGTTAAGTGAATCGTCACAGTTGTCACGTTAGTAACGTTGTTGTTCAATGAATCTGGCTTCTCCCTTGACTTTGCTTGTCAAAGGTCACAAAAGGTCATTACAACCATCATAAATATGGACCAGTTGCCAAGCACCTGAGTTTTGATAATGTGACTATGAAGATGCTGCAATGGTCGTAAGGGTGGGAAGTGGTCATAAGTCACTTTTTCAGTGCAGTTGTAACTTTGAACGGTCAGTGAACAAACTGTTGTAAGTTAAGGACTATCCAGTACAGTTAAGGAAGCCAGCAAGAATCAGTTCTGCACAATTTCTTTCCTTCTCTCATATACTGGCTTCCACATTGTGATCTGAGCTGAGTTCGGTTGCATTTCAAATGGAGATATGGGTTTTAATACAGATATACTTCAATTGTAAATCAAGATCATCATCTTCATTTAACGACCCCATAATCCCTTGCGGGGTGGAGTCTGGACAACTGAATGGAGCTAGCAGAGTGTTTTAATGGCCGGATGCCCTTCCTGTCGCCAATGCGGAGTTTTGTTCAGCAGATACATTCTTAGTTTGTTTTTGTTTGTTTTTGTTTTTATTAAATTTATATACCGCCCTACTCCCGAAGGACTCAGGGTGGTGAACAGGCACAAAATAAAATACATAGATACAAAAGTTAGAAACATAATTAAAACCAGATTAAATAATTTAGCCCGAGACAAGTAAAAATCCCAATAATTTAAAACAGATTAAAATTTCGATTTAAAAGACTTTTAAAACAGGGGAGAAAATTAGGCCAGGCGGGCTTGCTGGAATAGGAGGGTCTTAAGAGCACGGCGGAAAGTGCACAGATCCGGGATCCTCCGTATCTCTGGGAGGAGCTTGTTCCAGATAGTGGGTGCCCCCACAGAGAAGGCCCTCCCCCTGGGGGCCGCCAGTCGACATTGTTTGGCTGACGGCACCCGGAGGAGCCCCTCTCTATGAGAGCGTACTGGCCGGTGGGAGGCTGTTTGTGGTAGTAGGAGGTCCCGTAAATAATCAGGTCCTAAGCCATGGAGCGCTCTAAAGGTGGTGACCAAAACCTTGAAGTGCACCCGGAAGACCACCGGGAGCCAGTGCAGCTCTCGCAGGAGAGGTGTCACACGGGAGCGCCATGTTGCTCCCATAACCACCCGCGTGGCCGCACTCTGCGCCAGTTGGAGCCTCCGGGTGCTCCTCAAGGGGAGCCCCATGTAGAGAGCGTTACAGTAGTCCAGGCGGGAAGTGACAAGGGCATGAGTGACGTATGTAGGGAGTCCCAATCCAGAAAGGGACGCAACTGGCGAATCAGGGAACCTGATGAAAAATCCTCCCGGTCACGGCCATCAAGTGCTCTTCTAAAGACAGCCGTGAATCAAGGAGGACAACCAAGTTGCGAGCCCTCTCCGTGGGGGCCAGCGATTCGCCCCCAATAGTCAGCGATGACGTCAACTGACTATATCGGGACATCGGTCTTGGAAGGGTTGAGCCTGAGCCTGTTCCTCCCCATCCAGATCCGCACGGCCTCCAGACACTGGGACATCACTTCAAGGGCATTGTTGGGGTGGTCCGGAGTGGAGATGTACAGCTGGGTGTCATCAGCGTACTGGTGGTACTTCACCCCGAAACCACGGATGATCTTGCCCAGCAGCTTTACATAAATGTTGAACAAAAGGGGCGAGAGGACCGACCCTTGTGGCACCCCACATATAAGGGGCCTCGGGGTCGACCTCTGCCCCCCTGCCAACACAGACTGCAACTGGTCGGAGAGAAAGGAGGAGAACCACCGTAATACAGTTCCCCCCACCCCTAACTCTTCCAACCGGTGCAGCATGATACCATGGTTGATGGTATCAAAAGCCACTGAGAGGTCTAATAGGACCAGGACAGAGGAGCAACCCCTGTCCCGAGCCCTCCAGAGATCATCAACCAACGCGATCAATGTGTGGCCAGAGAGAGAAATATCTGCCTTTACCTAGGATCAAACTCACAGCCTCCTGATTGTGAGGCAAGAGCTCCACCTCTAGGCCACCGCACTACTCCAATTGTAAATCAAGAGCCAGTAAATAATTTCAGAGGGTGGTTGGTAAAACCGGTCTCAAATCTCAGTTTAAACTTAAGAGCCAAACTTCGTATAGAAGAGCAGCTGATGAGGTTTTGGCATTCGTGTCTGGTTTAAACAAATGATGGTTTATTACCTGTCAGTCCTGAGATGTCTTCCCTGGTAGCCTTCTATTGAAATACAAACAAGATTCAGCCTTGTTAAGTATTTTTGAACTTAGATGCCACCATGCTGCTGGGGAATTATTATCAAGAGCTTCCAACAGAGGTGGGTTCTACTTACCTTTACTACCGGTTCACAGCGGGGCTGCGCGCATGCGCAGAAGCATTTTGATGACGTCAGGGTCAGTGGGCGGAGCCTCCCGCCAGTTTTACTACCGGTTCTATAGAACCAGTGCGAACCGGGGGCAACCTACCATTGGCTTCCAATCAGGGGTGAAATGCTCCCAGTTCGGACCGGTATCAATGGCAGCCAATGGTTTGGAGAACCTGTAGCGATGGCGGCCCAAGGCTCCACCCACCTGCCCAGTTGTCATTACTTCCTGGTTTTAACCAGGAAATAACCTGTTTTTTACCCTCTGCGCATGCGCAGAGGGTCGAAGCGTGGCTCGTGCACTTCCGAACTGTGGGAAGGTAAGTAGATTTCACCCCTGCTTCCAGTACAGATCAGTTGCTCTAAATGGGTGCTTTTCTTTTCTCTTTTCCCCCTCTGCTTTAATATATAAAACAAAACTGGCTAAGAATAGAACACCGCACTAATGTTGAAATACTGTACAATTATTTTTAGCCTCCTAAATGTATTTCCAAACTTATTCAGCCACCGAGAGCAATCTTTGCTACTAAAATTTGTACAAATGTTATTTTGTTTAGAGAGACTGGTTTGGAGTATAATCAAAAATATGCTCCACAGTGAATTCTTTCGTTGAAATTTCAGGCACAATGGCTCTTCTGGTTTCTTCTTCCCAGTACCTATCCTGTTGTCATGCCTCTTTCATTTATTTATTTATTTATTTTAAAAAATTATTTTTATTTCTCATAAACCCATTTACATGTACAGTCATTTTCATCATTTTCCATTCATCTTTTCTTTTAACTTTCATTTCTAATTTTAACTTTTTTGGGGCTGCTCTTTTACCCCTTACCTTTACTCCAACCTTTCTTCTTCTCATCCCCTTCTCTTCCTTCCTCTCTCTTCTCCTATTTCCTTCGTTCTTCCTCTCCTTCTCTTTCTTACTTCCTCTTCTCTTCCCCCACTCCTCTTTTCTTCCCCTCTTCTAACCTTCTCCTCTACTCCTCTTTCCACTCCCTTTTCTTCCTCTCCTTTTCCCTTTCTTCTTTCTCCTCTCCTCTCTTTTCCCTTCCTCTCTCTCTACTCCTTCCTCCTCTCCTGTTGTTTCCCTTTTCAGTTCAATCTAAAGTGGTATTCGAGCAGCCCCGATTTTCTAATTATCTTTATTCTCATTTCAATTTGTTATTCAATTATTATTTATTTTTATTTCATCATTTGCGTACATTTTTATAATATCTCACTTTTTTCTCTTTAAACCCCCCCCTTCCCCTTTTACTTGACATCATCTGGGTATCTATTTTTCTCATTCCGCCTCTTTCATTTAAAATGGCTTTCCAGTTCTCAAAGTTGCCTCTGCAATGGATTACCAGCAGAGAGGGGGTTTCACAAATCGTTACTACAGGTTCGCCACGCACACGCTCACATGCGCTTTGCTCACGTCTGCACTTTCCACACATGTGCCCGGCCTCGAAAACGTGGCTAAATAGGCATAGCGCCGGAGCAGGTGGGCAGGCACACCCGCATTCTCTACTACCGGTTCACTCGAACTGGTACAAACCAGCTGAATATCACCAATTACAAGTTATACCAATAGCAATTATATACCACTTTATATTGCTTTACAGCCCTCTCTAAGAGATTTATAGACTCAGCCTATTGTTCCCAACAATCTGGGTCCTCATTTTACCCACCTCGGATGGATGGAAGGCTGAGTCAACCTTGAGCCGGTTCAGGATCGAACTCCTGGCAACAGGCAGGGTTAGTCTGCAATAATGCATTCTAACGCAGCATTCTAACCACTGCGCCACAATACTTTTTTTAAAAGTATCCTTTTTTTTAAAAAAAGGATAACCATATATATTTCTTCAAGCCGCAATACTTGCTGATCTTCTAATCTGCATTAATGCACCCCCTGCTACCAATTTCCCCTTAGGCAAATTGAGTTGCTTAAACTCCCTTCGCCTTCTCTTTTGGGAACCTAGGTTATTTATTGAAAGGTAATCCTCAATTTACAACCACAATTAAGCCCCAAAATTTTGTGCTGTTAAGAGAGACATTTGCTAAGTGAGTTTTGCCCCGGTTTACAACTTTTCTTGCCACAGTTGTTAAGCGAATCACTGCAGCTGATAAGTTAGTAACCTGGTTGTTAAGTGAATCTGGCTTCCCCATGGACTTTTGTTGGTCAGAAGGTCGCAAAAGGGGATCGCGTGACCCTGGGACACTGCAACCGTCATAAATATAAGGCAGTTGCCATGCGTCTGAATTTTGATCATGTGATCATGGGGGACGCTGCAAAGGTTGTAATTATGAAAAGCGGTCGTAAAAAGTCACGTTTCTCAGTGCCGTTGTAACTGTGAATGGCCACTAAATGAACTGTTGTAAGTCGAGGACTGTTAGGAATAAGACTATTACCTAACATGTTGGATTGGCAATATATAAACCATCAATGTATGTTTGCAGTGTATTGTATGGTATTGTATAGCTTTAAGACTGCTGTATTGCATCATACTGTGTCCTGATTGGTTAGTTTTGTTGCCAATCTCCTTAAGAGGGAGCTAGAAACATGGCTTGTTCTCTTTGTTGTTCTTGCTCTCTGATATCTCTATCTGACTTACTGTATTACTGTTTGCAACTCCAGAAGAACTGTTTACCGTATACGATTACTACGACTGGTATGAAGACTTTTGTTTATTGGACTGGGCTTTATTTTTCCTGAATGTAAACTGTAACATGACTCAGTGTATCTGTGTGATGACTGTGCTTATTCATAACTACTCTCATGTGCACACCCTTGCTACTCAAGGGTTATTCCTTAACAAGGACTACCTGTAAAAACATTCTGAGCTGAAACTGTCAGATGCAAGCAACGGATCCACAAGTGAATCAGTGGTGGGTTCCTCCCGGTTCGGCCGAGCCGGTAGCAGTGACGATATGACGGCACCAAACCAGTTCTCCCCCCCCACCCCCCCACATTATTCTTACCTTTTATTTGGTCCCATCCCCAATCTTGCTGCCTCCTGAGTCCCAGCTGATGACTAGAGGGAAAAAAACTGTTTAAACTCTTGCTGTGGGGCTTCAAAGGGCCGTCCTACAGCTGATCAGTGTTAAAAGCAAACAAATGAGTCGGGTCGTAAGTGCGAGGACTGGTCGTAAGTGAGGACCTTCCAGAAATGACTCTGACCAGCTAGCCACGCCCACCTAGTCACATGACCTCCAAGCCACACCCACAAAATAAGCCACGCCTACAGAACCAGTAGTAAAAAAATTTAGAACCCACCCCTGAAGTGAATGGTTCAAGTTGACCACTTTATTAGGTTCTACCTATGGTGCAAGAACCTCCCCAGGTTGCTTGTCTTCCCTTGGGAACAAACAAGTAAGGTGTCAGATCCCTAATGTGATACTGCCATTCAAATGGAGGGAGGGGGGAGCATGGGGACAAGCTGTATTTTATAACCTTTATCCTGGCACCTAAGCACCCTGGAGTATTCCCACCTTTGTGGGACGTAATAAGGAGGGAGGGCCATGTGGATTGTTTCAGTTTGCTGGAAGCGGAAGAAGACCCTGGGAACGGCTCCTTATCTGTTTCCCAGGACAGCCATTACAACAACATCTTCACACCTTTGGATTGGCTGAATCCACATCGGACTGGAGGGAGGGGTTCTAAAGTCCTGTTTCTAACTGTGTCGTTGGGAGGGAATTTAGAGTCTGCTTTGCCTTTGTCCTGCTATCACTTCTTCTCAATAAAAGGTTTCTTTTGAACTACCACGTTTCAAGAGTCTATACCAGGGGTCGGCAACCTTAAACACTCAAAGAGCCACAAAGGTTCTAACCGGAAGCCCCCATTCAGTTCTGGAGCTGACCAGAAGTCCGGTTCCCCCATCATAGAATCTCCTCCTAGCGCAGCGTCATTTTTCTTCTGCTGACCGGAAGAAGAATTCCCCCACCATAGAGTCTCCTCCTACCACAGGATCCTTTTTACTCTGCCTGTCCTAACTGAAAGCCCTATCAATTGTGGAGCCGACCAGCAACAGGGAGACGCAGCAGAGGGATGAAAGAGCCACATGCGGCTCCAGAGCCCCGGATTGCTGACTCCTGGTCTATATTTTCTTAGGAAAGGAGGAGAGGCAGGGCCTCACTTAAGGTTTCATGGAATTTAAGAGAGAAGCCCAGTCCTAGGTCTCTTGTAGATGGGCAAAGACTCAAGACTAACTCCCAGCTTGATCCCTCTTCCTGCTTGGATGGGAACTTCCCAAGATAAACAGTGACACCCCACCCCTCCGCAAGGGAGTTTTCCTTGGCTAGGATGTGTGAAAATGAATAAAAGGATCACCTTCGCTCCCTTCCTCCAATTTCCAATTCTCTAGTGAGCATAACCAATTTTGCTGAAACAAAAAGACTCATTACCCACTTATTTCCTACGCAATACTCTCTGCATCTTGGAAGAAGGCAATGTCAAATCATTTCTGCATTGCTGTATAGATGTGCGCTGGATAGACATTTTAATTTTTTTTTTACCAACACTGCCTGCCTTTAAGAACTAGGCAAACTAGAATAAAGGCATCATATAACCCGGCTTTCACCGACCTTCACTTTTTAAGTGTGCTGCTGGGAATTTCAGGAGTTGTGGACCTAAACAAAATATAAAGACCTGCAAATAGAAGTAGAACGTCTATGGCAAAAGAAAGCAAAGATGGTAGCAATAAATAGGGGCCTTGCCTCCAAAATGTCAGGAGCACCATTTGAAAACCATTGGCATTGGCAAAATCACCACCAGTCAATTGCAAAAGGCAGCTTTACTTGGCACACCTTTAAGACCCTCAAAAAAACAACATCTGCCTATCTTATGTCCTTGGGAAGAGCTCAATAGGTGGATAAAAGTGCCGAATCGAGTCTAAATATCTGTCTGACTGTGCAACCAATTATAATGATAATCTGAATGGCACTGATGATGTTATCCAGTTTGGGTAATAAGACGTCTGCAAGAAAACAAACAAGCTCAGAGAGCACCAAGCACCTCTCAATCTGAATAGAGAATATTGCAGTATCTGGAGACGGCAGACTAAACTGGGAGAAAATCACAATACAAAGTCCTGAAACAGAACAACTCTGGCGAAAGGAAGCAAAGGTAGTACCAAAAATAGGTACGTTGTGTGCAATTCCAACTTCTGGAGCACCATCGGCATTGACAAAAATCACCATCAAGTCAATTGCAAAAGGCAGCTTTCCTCGGAACAGCTTATAGCTTACAACAATACCTTTAACACCATCAAACAACAATATCTGCCTATCCCAGGTCCTTGGGAAAGATTTGGTAGATGGATAAAAAAGGCCAAATCCAGTCTAATCATCTGGCTGACTCTGCAATTGACAACAATAAATTAGGTTCTCCTGCGTGAGCAGGGGGTTGGACTAGATGACCTCTAAGATCCCTTCCAATTCTGTTACTGTTACTGTTAAAATATTGATACGCTGCCCAATTTCCAGCAAACCTAGACTTCTTTTTGAAGACTAATGAAAGCCTTCCTTGTCTTCGCCAATTACAATCTGAACCTGATCCAGCTCTCAGGAGCCTCTGTCTTTTTCTTTGAGACTTTGCTGTGGTCAGGACATTACATCATCTCCCTCTCATCCTGCAGGGGGCTGGAGAACGGACATCAAAAAGGAAAGCAAGATTGTGCAAGATCTAATATGCGTTGGCTCATGTCTGCGGCATCCACTTTGCTGCTGGGGCAGCATAAATTCAGGGCAAGCCAAGAGACAGAAGGAAGGAACAGCGTTGGAGAAGCAAGTAACAGCATTGGATGTTTCTGCAATTTTTTTTTAAGCGTCATGATGCTTTATGGCAGAAGATGATATAAGGTTAATAGCTTCACTGCATCTTAACCACTTAATGAGATAATCCAAGGCATCTTCTAGATCAGGGGGTCTCCAACCTTGGCAACTTTAAGACTTGTGGACTTCAACTCCCAGAATTCCTTCTACAGAGAATTATTAAAATTCCCCAGAATATCATCGGACTCCAGCTACCAGCCCTGGATGACATCTTCGCATCTCGCTGTTTGAGGAAGTTGCACAACATTCTCAGAGACTCTTCCCATCTTTTTGGACTGTTGCCTTCTGGCAGAAGATACAGAACAATTAAAACTCGGACCTCACGTTTTCTGAATAGTTTTTATCCCAGAGCTATAACTGCACTCAGCAATGAACTAAAGGGCCACCATCAGTGAGCTGTTGGACAGCATTACTTGGTCTGCTGTGTGGATGCTTGGGTGGTTGAGGGGTGGGGAATTTTTGGTGGGTGGGGGTATGTCTGGGGATTGTCATGTGTGTTGGGCTTGGTCTCTGGGTGTTATGTGAATTTCATTGTACGTATGTGTATATACGTACAATGACAATAAACTTTATATATTTAAAATATTATTTTGGCATTTCTCTGAATTTACAGAGACCTTCTTGGGCCATGTAGCAATCATGACTTTGCACAAATTAGTCATTCCTTCGTGCCCTTTCGCTGTCCCAGCTATAAATAAATAACATGATTAAAGCCAGTTTTTCCACTCCATCCTTTCTGCTCTTTCAAATGCCTCCTGATGAGGAAGGGGGAAGGGACCTTCCTTACGTTAGAGACCGAAAGCACAGTAGATCTCTTACATTAACCATAGTGGGTTCCCCAGAAAATGCAGCTTAGAATATAAATGGTGTGCAAGAAAATTCCTTTCCATATTTTTCTTTTTCTATGCATGTTATTATAGCTAACATTGCTACAAGCTACGATCGTTGGCAGTAATACTCTACATCAGATAGAGAGTTGGAAGAAGAGGAAGTCTATCTACTTCAAGGGTTGCTGTGTAAGCTGTATGTGGTAGACCAGACAGGAAAATGATCAGATGAGCTAACTCTACTGTCAGGGTTTCAAGTAACAGTCCCAATTAAATCAAAACTCTGAAGCCTGGAGTTTCCTCAAAGTTAAATTTTATTTAGGTAAAGGCTCCCCTTGCACATACAAGCTAGTCGTTCCCGACTCTAGGGGGCGATGCTCATCTCCGTTTCAAAGCCGAAGAGCCAGCGCTGTCTGAAGACATCTCCGTGATCATGTGGCCGCCATGACTAAATGCCAAAGGCTCACGGAACACTGTTACCTTCCCACCAAAGGTGGTCCCTATTTTTCTACTTGCATTTTTACATGCTTTCAAACTAGGTTGGCAGAAGCTGGGACAAGTCACGGGAGCTCACTCTGTTATGCGACGCTAGGGATTCGAACCGCCAAATTGCCAACCTTTCTGATCGACAAGCTCACTGTCTTAGCCACTGAGCCACCGTGTCCCTTAAATTATATTAGGAATGGTATATTAACATTCTTTCCTGTGGGAGCCAAGGACATCCCCACCAAGTACTTGGAAGGTGTGGACCTGAGATAGCCGGAGGAGGACTATGACCTGATTGGGCCATGAGATGGATGTGTGACCTGAGGGGGGGGGACAGGAACTTCGGGTTTTGATTTGGGTGGGGAAAACCTTGGGTCCTTCACTAGCTGTGCCAAAATTTTATTAGGAATGCCATATTGGTCTCTAGAAAGTACAACGAGTTGTTAGCCTTCCCCCCCAACCCATCCAGCTCCCTCCCCCCAGCCTCCCCCCCTGCACACTCGCAGCTGGTGAATGCAAAGTGTGGGCATGAGATGGCAGTTCTGACACCATCTTTGCAGAATAATGTTTGAGCAGAACTAACAGTTTTCTACCCAGGACGAATGACAAAATGTCACTTCCTAGGAAGGAGATGGCCAGGAATTGACTCTTTCTTCAGTACAAATGCTGGGGTAATATTTCCTGCTGTAGAGGAAACAGCCGAGTTTAATGTTCTGTAAGAGTGTTCTTGAGAAACAGAAAAAGTCATAGACTAGTCAACGTCATGTTTGTTGCTGTTGTTCAGTCATTCTGTCCAACACTACATGGCCCCAGGACCATAGCCCACCAGGCTCTCCTGTCTCCCAGAATTTGCCCATCTTCATCTTCATTGCATTGATGGCCCTATCGAACCATCTAAACCTCTGCCATCCCCTTCTCCTTTTGCCTTCTATCTTTCCCAACACCAGAGTCCTCTCTTCTCATTAGGTGGCCAACGTACTTGAGTTTCAGCTTCAGTATCTGTCCTTCCAAAGAACAGTCAGGGTTGATTTCCTTTAGGATCGACTGATTTGAACTCCCTGCAGTCGAAAGAGACTCTGAAAGGGCTTCTCCAGCACTCCACAATTGGAAAGCATCAACTCTTCAATGACCATATATGAGACACCTGTCAGACCTAGAAGCCATCTTTTACCTGTGACTCTTCAGGCCTGCCACAAATTCTGCTGTGGAGGGGGGATTGTATGGAATGAAGATGATATGTAGTCAAAATAACATTCTTTCCAGAAAGTCAAGGCCGAGTTGCCCTGCAGCTGTGTTGAGAAGAGTGGGGAGGTATCTTCTGTTCCAGAGGGTACCTGATTGGTGGGTGTGATGGACATGTGGGTGATGGACAATGACTTGAACTTTCTTTTGGGTGAGGAAAACCCTGAAGCTCTCAGATTCGGGTTTTCCCAGATGTGCCAATATGACATCTCTAATAAAAATTAGCTTTGAGGAAATTCAAGCCTCAGAGTTTGATTTCATTGGAGGTGTTACTTGGAACACCTTAGCCTCCAGAAGCAATGGAGCATGACAAATGTCTCAGAAGAGACCCTCCCTAATTTCTGACTTGTAAAGATGAGGGGGAGAGATCTACTTCCAGACTTGCAAGATACTGTTACTATAATCTTAGAATAAAGGTAGTAGTGTTTGTACTCATGGCTGATGCCTCTTGTCCAGTCTACCTCTAAGAGTTGGTAAGGAAAGTGTCAGCATTCTGATGCTGCCATAAAAAGACGAGGGTTGACTTTTCACCTACTTATTTTCTCTGTAGATAATATCCCCTAGGAGATGGGATGGGAGGGGGGAACATTCCTGTGGGGTGAGGTCAGAAGCTGGGGAGACTGACTTGGAAGATGGCCAATTAGAAGATGAGAATTGGGGAACGGAAAGGGAAGGGTTTGGGGGTCAGAGGGTTAGTATCGGCTACGACGAAGTCGGGGCCAGATCTGTCGTACTCAATAAATGGAATATTTCAGCAAAGATTAATTGTTTGGGAGTGCAATTTATTTGAGATGACATCGAAACCTGACAGAAAGACCATGAAGCACAATATAGCATTGTCCTTCCAGACATCACAATCCTCCTTCATCCTTTGGTGTCTGCTATTGGAGGTAGCACTCTCTCGCTCTACTAATAGGGCTGATCCTTATATCTAAAACAGCAGAGAACTGGATCTCAAAAGAGCTACATGACAGCTACACAGAACAAACAATTGCCTTTCCAACTCTTAATAATTTGTTAACCTGTCCACTAACAACAAACCTCCCCCGATCAACTCAAGTGATTACCCAACCAATTTATTTTCAGGTCATTCCAACAGGCCCTTGCTTTATACAAGTCATCTCATAAGTAATCCTTGCTGCTAAGTTGTCCACATCTTGCCACACTACCAATTGGCCAATTTCCCTTGTCTGGGAGGCTGGTCTTTTATATCCTTCCATCCATAATTCAGAATTACTTCAACCAAAACTCTGTTCTGAATTGCTCACAGAGCTGTGAAATGTAACATAAACCTGCCAATTTTCTCATCTGGTTGCTTTCGTGGTGTGGAGACAATAACTTGGTCCTTAACACCAATAAGACCAAGGAGCTTATAGTGGACTATAGAAGGAACAGATCAGACATCCGGCCCTTGCTTGAAAAATGGAGACTGAGTGGAGCAAGTGGCCAGTTTTAAGTTTCTGGTGTCGGGCCTCGCAGCACGCTCGACAACACTGACTGCGATGACAGCAGCAAAAGATATACAGAAGATATATATATATACACACGGGGTGATGGTGGCACTGGGTGCAGGCGGTCATGTGCAAGGTGTGGGGTGGAAGTGCCGTGTGTGACGGTTGTAGGGCGATTCCTGAACGTTGCTGCGGAAGAACGCTCCAGAGCACACCGACGGCCAATATGCTGATGAGGAGGGTGTGGTGATAACAACAAGGGCGTGTTATTAAAGGAGGAAATGGCAGTAATGAACGGGTGGGCTATTTAAACGCTCACCGTCAGGGGTCCATAGCGCCGATTTCGTTCGTTTATGCGAATCGCAGCATGTGTCTGGAAACCGATGTGAATAAACCAGCATTCTGCAAAGAGCTGAACTGTGTTTGCTGAGTTTTGATTGCATCTTGCACAGAACTGCTGAGATCTGGGTGTTAGCATAAAAGAGGATCTGACCTGGGGCGCTCACATTGCAGCACTGGTCAAAAGGGCCCAGCAGAGATTAAACTACTTGAGACTTCTCAGGAAACAACAACTGAATGAAAAACTGCTGGTGATCTTCTACTGCTGCACCATAGAGAGCATTTTAACTTACTGCACCTGTGTATGGTTTGCCAGTTGCACAGTGGCAGATAGGACAGCGCTCCAGAGGGTCAACGTCATTGCCCAGAGGATCATTGGTTGCCTCTCCCCTCTTTGGAAGAGCTTTATAGCTCCCGCTGCCTTAAGAAAGTTCAAAACATTCTTAAAGACCCTTCTTATCCTGGGCACCCTTTTTTTTTTTTAACTATTACCATCTGGCAGACGGTACAGGATAATAAAAACAAGGACAAATAGGCTGAAAAACCGTTTCTATCCCAGGGCAATAACCATATTGAATTCTACTGTATGGTACAATATTGCAATATCAGGGGTTTTCAATTCAATTGTATAGAATGTGAAGGATGTGTGTTTGTGTTTTATTTTTATAGTTATAATGTACACTGAAGATGGCATTTAATTTCGTTGTACGACGTGCAATGACAGTAAACCAAACTAAATTAAACTAATTGTAAGCTAGGGCAAACCCTCTAGATGAGATCCGCACCCACCCTCCTGACCTTCCATAAGGACCTGAAGACCTGGCTCTACCAGTTGGCCTGAACGGGAAGGGGCACCACTCTGGAGGCGGCTACTAGATTAAGAGAAGACCCCACCTCTCCCCATGTACTTTGTGCTCCCTTCCTCCCATTTTTAAATTGTAAATTATCGTTATTATTGTTAATTATTGTTTTATCATTTTAATGTTTATCTCTTCTGTTAGCCATCGAGAGTCATTTCTAGATGAGACAGGAGGCACACAAATTTAAAAAATGAAATAAAATATAAAATGAAATATAATAAAGGCAAATGGTGGTCACATGACCCTGGGATTCTGCAATCCTAGTAAATATATGCCAATTGGGGGCGGGGTTGGACTAGATGGCCTACAAGGTCCCTTCCAACTCTGTTAATCTGTTAAAATTGCCAAGCCCCTGAATGTTGATCCTGTGACCATGGGAATACTGCAATGGTTTTAAATGTGAGTACCTGTTGTAAGTCACTTTTTTCAGTGTCATCATAGGTTTGAATGGTCGCTAAATGAATGATCTTAGTTTGAGGACTACCTTGTTTTAAATAAATAAGGTATTAGACTACCTGAAATATAATGCAGTAAATTTAAAAACAAATGCACGAGTGTGTTTCGTGAAGTTAAAAGATTTTGCCCGAACTTTTCCTTTGGTTTCTGACATTTAGCAGGCTTCACCTTTAGAGAGCCGTCATCTTTTTCCAGTTGCTAAGTATCTGTTCATGTCCTCAAAGGCTTTTTTTAGTGGCCCATTAGCTATTTTAGTTTCACTTGTTGCAAATTATGTTTGGGGCTTTATCGTTTTCTATTGGATTTTGGATAAATATTGCTAGGCACTGGGGGAATCTCTGATTAAGAGGCTGGAATGAATGCTTTAATTTTTAAAAAGGGTAGTAAGGTTTCAACCAATGTATTATGAAGTCCATTAGCCATGACTACAGTAAATGAATTCCCATATTCAGGCCAATCTCTTGGGCCAACTACTTCAGTACTGTTAACAGTGGCCGGCAGCAGGTCCTCTGATCTTTAGAGTGGACCTTTCTACCCACTTATCTGAAGCTCTTAAATAAATTAAATCTACAAACTGATGGAATCAGGGGTGGGTTCTAAAATTTTTTACTACCGGTTCTGTGGGCGTGGCTTATTTTGTGGGCGTGGCTTGGTGGTCATGTGACAAACAATTCTTTAGGATTTAGCAGAGGTACTGGTCTACCGGGCTTTTAGCTGCTTGCAGAGCTGTACCGGTCTACTCATTTGTTTTTGGAGGCACCAGTCTACCCATTTATTTTTGCAGGCACTGGTCTACCCATTTGTTTTTGGAGGCACTGGTCTACCACCACACTGCCTTTTACCGCTGATCAGCTGTATGGCGGCCCTTTGAAGCGCCGCGGCAAGAGTTTAAATAGTTTTTTTCCGCTCTGCCATCACTGAGAGCATCGGAAACCGTTTTCAGGCAGCTTGGCCTCAATTGCCAATCTACCACCACCGAGCAATTTATAAGGACGGATCGATTCTAGCCGATCAGTTGGGAGGCTTCTTGGCTTCTCAATTTAAAACGACTGTATCTTGTTGTTGTTTTTTCTCTTCTTTGTCAAGTGAGCCCTGAATTTTTCCTTCTAGCCAATCAGCTGGGACCTGGGAGGCAGCGAATAGATTGGGGGCAGGGCCAGGCAGAGATGGTATTTACTGGTTCGCCGAACTACTCAAAATCTCCACTACCGGTTCACAAGAACCACTCCTGCCTTTTGGCAGCTCTGCGCACCCGTGCATCAAGAAGAGGGTCCTCCTCTTCTTCCTCTTCACTTATGGGAGCTTCTGGAGGTTCTGAAGGCCCTGGCTGAATCTCCGCCTCTGGCACCACATCTTGCCAGCCTCCTCATTGTCTGACTCAAGTGCCAGCTGCACAGGCTGCTGGCACAGCACCACACCAGCCTCCTCGCTGTTGGAATCAGCTACTAGCTGCACAGGCCGCTGACGGGCCACAACATTATCTGTGATCTTCTGCAGACAAACTCGGTTTTCTATCCCTGGGCTCTCTAATATTTAGGAGGACAAGAAGTAGGTGCCTGTCAAATGAATGTTCACTTCATCCTGAACAGACACAGGATATTTCTGACCAAGAGAAGCTAAGAGTTTAAGGATGCTAAGAAATCAAAAGGCAAAGTGATCCTTCCTTTGAGGTTCCCTTGGCATCAGCTGATCCCTTCTGGAGACAGAAATCTCTCGACTAATAATCCCTACATCAATGCCCGCATGCAGTGTGTTTCTTTGGCAGTATGAACATTGTGTTGAATCCAGTGGTGAAATCCGAACTGGTCTGGTACCAGTTCTCTGGCTGCGCATTGTGTGCCAAATGCATACTGTGTGCGCATGTGCAGTGCGCCAAATGCATGCTGCATGCACACACGCAGTGCACACCAAACATGCGCTCTGTGCGCATGTGCATGCGCATGCACAGAACACACATGTGCAGTACATGCCAAAAGAAGGCTTGGGAAGGTAAGTAAAACAGCGGGGGAGGGATCAGCTGTGCAGGGCAGTTTAGCTTTGCTGGAAAGCAGGATTTCCTGCTTTCTAGCAAAGCTAAACCCCGCTTCACAACTGATCGTAGGAAATACTGGTTCGGAGGAAACGGTAGCTGTTTTTAACTACCGGTTCGCCTGAATCGGAGTGAACCGGTAGCATTTCACCCCTGGTTGAATCGTGCACAAGACATTTTAGGTGTCTCCTCCTCCTTTGCTGCCTTCAGCAGTGCTCAAATCCACAAAATCTTCCTTTATTCCAGGACAGAGCCAGCTCTGCCAAAGCTGTGCTCTCTACTTACCACAGTAACGGCGTCATTCAGCAACGACTCGCCAAACACCAAGATGTGCAAAAGTTCATTGATGTGAATCTCCTCAAAAACAGCCAGCACAGCCACAGGGTCCACCGCGGAGATGATGCTGCCAAAGAGCAGGTTGTCCAAGAGGCCAATGTCTGATAAAAGAGGACCACCTATCCGGCACACGGCGTACATCAGAGACCCTACGAAGAAAGCATTCCATAATGTCCCAATCACCGCGAAAATCAAGATGGTGCCCACGTTCTCAGTGAATTGGCGCAAGGGCAAGAAGTAACCAGCGTCCAGGATGATGGGTGGGAGGAGGAAGAGGAAGAAGACTTCGGAATTTAGGACTGGAGGGGTTTCTCCCACGGCTTTAATGAGTGCACCAACCAGCAGTCCTACGACAATGAGTAAGCAGCTCTCAGGAACTATGCTGGAAAGGGTTGGAATCACGTGGAATCCTGTAAGTAGAGACAAAAGCAATACGGTCAAGATTTTAGTAGCTTTAGTAAAGCTGCATCCTCCAGTTCTTCAGTTTTGCCAAGAAACTAAACTTACATCATCTGTGCACCGATGATGTTACCTGGTTGGGTAATGAAATGTCTTCAAGGAAACAACCAAGCTCAGAGAACACCAAGGACGCCTTATTACACCATTCTCCTAGAATCTGGATGTGAAAGAGTGAAGGATCCTGAAACAAGACTTGGTCCTTTAAAGAAACACAGTGGCACATTTTGGCTCCTGGACAACCTGATTTCTGCAGCAGAATACATTGGAATCTGTAATCAGCCTGGATTATGCAATAGTCATTAGCTGGAATGTTACATGTAGTTACCCTGGAGTAAATTCCAGATAACTCAGCTGGGTTTATTAGGTTAGTAAAATTGCACAGCTAGAACAATTTATCTGTAATGAAGCTGCATCTTTCTTACCACATCTCCTCTCCAATTTAATTCCCATCTCGTATCGCTTCCAGAAGTAGACATGAATGAGAGGAGGAACCTGGCACAGTTTAATTATTGACCGTTCTTCCTTATTTAATGTCATATGTATCCTCAATTCCTTATTTCCAACAATCAGTCTGGGCTTGGCATGGTGAGGTAACCCAAAATTACATCATTTCCACCAACAGACAGTGATCATGAGTCTGGGGAGAACTGAGGCAGCAAAAGTGAACCAAGCATTTTTTTGGGGGGAGAAAAATGAGACATGAGAAAAAAGGAAAAAGACTGAGCACATTCAGGGATAACATAATGCTGGCCAATTCTTGGAGGCAGAATAAAATGAAATTGTTAAATCCCAGATAGGAATAATTCTCATTCTGATATTCTGTTGGCTGTTCCCTCTAAATACAGAGATACTCAATCCCAGCCATCCCCTCCCTACAACCTGTTATCGATTTTTTAATATTTCTATAAATACAATTTGGTATTTTGTTTAGGGACAAAAACGATGGTAAGCACAGTGGTGGGTTGCCCCCAGTTCGGACCAGTTCTATAGAACCAGTAGTAAAACCGGCGGGAGCAGGGGTGAAATGCTCCCGGTTTGGACCGAATCGCCCAATCCGGTAGCGATGGCGATGGGTGGTTCGGAGAACTGGTAGCAAAAATCCCTACCCCCTCTCCCCCCATGCCCAGCTGAGCTGCGCAATCATCAGAGGGTTTTTTTTAATTTTTAAAAGCACTTTTTCATGCCTTTAAAAGTAAAAAAAAAAAAGCCTCTGATGATCGCGCGGCTCAGCTGGGATCGTCAGAGGCTTTTAAAAGCATTTTTTTCTACAACCTCTTCAGCTGAAGAGGTTGTAGAAAAAAATGGTTTTAAAAGTAAAAAAAAAAAAAGTTGGCCATGCCCATCCAGTCACATTACCCCACCACCACCAAGCCACACCCACAGAGCCGGTAGTAACAAATTTTACATTTCACCACTGGGCGGGAGGCTCCGCTCACCGACCCCAACGTCTTCAGGAAGCTTCTGCGCATCTGCAGAAGCGCGCGTGGCCCCGTTGTGAACCGATAGTAAAGGTAAGTAGAACCCACCCCAGTTGTATCTTTGATTCTCTGGCAAAGGGACTCTTTTCATAAAAAGCAGCCATTTTTAATAAACACCTCAGTTGCTTCAATCTTCCCTGCTGAACTTCTGGGCACAAGAGACCACCTGTTTTGAATGGAACCTGTTGAGCTGTAAAATAGATCACCAAACTGTGATTGCTTAGAACAGGGCTGTCAAACTCAGTGTCCACGGGCCGGATGTATCACGCACTGGCCATGCCCACACCCAGTTTAACAATGCCCAGAGAACAATGCATATAAGCAACATTTCCCAAAGAATCCATCTGAACTGTCCATAAGCAGTTGCAGGGAGTTGCATAGTTCTGGATCATTTCAAAGGGATAAACTCTTGAGAAAACAGCCAACTGAGTCAAAAATTAAAGAATGGAATGTAAAATAAACTTTTAAATTTAAGAACCTAAGAATAATTGCACGGCGTCAAATCTAAAAATCCATCTACTCCAATACTGTTTTTGATAACTGGTCAAATACATTCACAAGAGAAGAATATGAGGGAGACAGTATCCCTTAACTTGTGTTTCCTGACAAGTGATACCAAGAAAACTTCTCATCTTTTATTGGCGATAAAGCTAGCAGCTTTTACTAGCACTATCCTCCTTTGATTTGCTCCAATAACACTTTTCTGATACAAATACTCCTCGCTCATTTCTAAACAGGTCAGTTTAGAAACCGTTCAATGCTATAACGGTGCTGAAAAAGTAACTTTTTGGACAGTCCTCGCACTTACAACCATTGTAGCATCCCACAGTCCCATGATTGAGACTTGGGTGCTTCATAGCCAGCAGGATTTATGACTTACCATATCCCACGATCACATTTGCACATCTCGCAGCCAGTTTCCAACAAGCAAAGTCAATAGAGAAGCCGGCAGCGAAATTGCAAATCACGGTCACTCAATGTCTTGCTTACTGACCATGAGTGAGTCTCTTAACAACTGTGGCAGAAGTGAGGTTGCAAGTCCATCACAGTCACATGATGTCTTGCTTAACAACTGTATTGGCATGGCAGGATGGGTACAGACTTCAACGGATAGTTAGGACTGCAGAAAAAAACCCCAATATCTTGCCTTCTATTGAGGATCTGTATACAGCACAAACCAGAAAGAGGGCTGAGAAAGTATCTACAGACCCCTCATATCCTGGACATAAACTATTTCAATTTCTTCTCTCAAGACGCCACTGTAGGGCATTGCACGCCAAAAGAACTAGACACAGATAGTTTTTTTTCCCTGTGCCATCACTCTGCTAAACACCTGATTCTACAGCACTGTCTTATGCCTAAAGATATTTACCCAGGGGTGGGCTGCTGGGGGTTCGCATGGGTTCGGAAGAACCTTTTAGCTAAGATTCTGTGCAGTTCAGAGAACCCCAAAATCCCACTTCTGACTGGCACTGCCAACCCCACCCCGCCCCTCCCAGGAATCCCCTCGCGGTCTGTTTTGGATGCAGGTAAGTGCAGGGCGTGTGCGGAAGCTCAGGGAGGGTGAAAAATGGGCCTATGGGAAGTTCGGGAAGGCCGGAAACCGTTTCCGGCCTCCAGAGACCCTCTGGAGCCTGGGGAGACCATTTTCACCTTCCCAGAGGCTCAAGGAAAGCCTCCGGAGCTCAGGGAGGGCAAAAACGCCCCCTCCCCCCGCCGTGGTGCAGGAGGCCGACTAGGCCACGTCCACCATGGCTATGCCCACGCAGCAACTGGGCAGAGAATCCCTTGCTAAAATTTCTGAAGCGCACCCTGCATTTACCTGTGTAGTAGGCTGTATTGCTGTTATCCTTATCACCTTCTTATCCTTCTCATCTTTTCTACTACCTTCTCCTATTGGTATATTATGGTTTATCAATTGTTGTCTGTATCTTATGTTTATGATTGTATCTTATGATCTATGACTTATCACTTGGTGACTTATCACAATTGGGATGGAGTTGCCATCCCAATTGCGGTCATTGAGCAAGGACTATCTGATGACTTAGGAGATTGATTTCAGTTAAGCATTGGCAAAATGAAGTGATCAAATCCTGGACGGGGGCGGGGGTTCCTCACACCAGTCAGAGGGATCCCAAAAGTGCTTTTTCAGGAGGCAACTGGACTTTCTTGTTTTTTTCTTTGAAGGCATTTTGCTTCTCATTCAAGAAGCTTCTTCAGCTCTGACTGGATGATAGTGGGGAATGGAAGGATTTATCTTCCTTGCAAACAGCTGGTCATTTGCATCCTTTTAGAGGGTCCTTGAAGCACTTGGAGGTTTATCTGTGACCTCAGGGTC
The DNA here is from genome assembly GCF_059756535.1 of Pantherophis guttatus. Lineage (NCBI taxonomy): Eukaryota > Metazoa > Chordata > Lepidosauria > Squamata > Colubridae > Pantherophis > Pantherophis guttatus. The sequence continues at coordinate 16,431,212 of NC_142072.1, read as the reverse complement.
ACTTGAGTGGTACAAATGGTTCTTGTAGTCTGCAATTTTTCTGGAAATCCATTCATACTCCCACACCATTTGAAGGGCGTTCATCCTTTCAAGACCATTCAAAGAAAAAACAAGGAAGTCCAGCTTATTTATTTATTAGTTCGATTTATATATGCCGCCCTTCTCCAGAGACTCAGGGCGGCTTACAATGCATTAAGCAATAGCCTTCATACTTTTGTATGTACCTGCTTAGTAGGGCTTTCTGGGCCCCTCTGAGCGGTGTTCTATTTCATACAAAGTCAGTTTATTGCCCCCACAAACTGGGTCCTCATTTTACCTACCTCGAAAGGATGGAAGGCTGAGTCAACCTGGAGCCTGGTGAGAATTGAACTCGCAGTAATTGCAGGCAGCTGACCGCTAAGTACTACTTTAACAGCAGCAGTTTAGTCCACTGCGCCACCAAGGCTCTTGAAAAGCCTCCTGAAAAAGCACCTCTGGGACAAGCATGACCTGGATGACCGAGAATCTCCATAGACTTTCAACAATGGGAACAATACCAAAAGAAATGGTGCATAGCTCCTCCCTCAGTTGAGAGATTTAAGAAGAAACCGGACAACCATGGATTGGATATGTTCCAGCTTTGTAATTCTTGCATAAGTGCTGACACTGAAAACTCTAGGAGCATCTTCTTCTCCCATTGTATCATTTAAAGCAGTCTGTTTATTATTTCAAGATGGTCTAAACAGCTAGTTTTGCAGGGGTTTCGGAAATTATTTTTAGAGCATGTCTTCATCGTTTTCATTCTGGTATCATATTAACTTGGCAACGCCCAAAAGTAAGCAAGAAAACCAGACTAAACATGAAAATAGCCATATGCTCATAGTTGTGTCGGAGGCACAGCTTATAGAATTCAGCCTTTCTCCCATATTTCTAGCAACACCACCAGCTGGGACGATGCAACTCTTGCACACTGCAGGGAAAAAAAAAAACACCAGTCCCAGGAATGACAAACGTCTAGCCGAATTCAGAAGGCTCTGGATGCAGCAGCTTTAAGCTTGACTTCTTCACAATGACATTCCACTTTCCCCCCCCCCAACCTCTTTTCTCCTCCTCCCCACAGCCTCCTGTACAGCAGGCAAGAAACCGGTGGGGGTCATCTAAGGACAAATGATGAGTCAGCAGCCTGCTGCAGCTGTGAGAGAGAAAATGCATCTCCTGCACCACAACAATATTAAAGCGGCAGTCGCTGAAATGGATAGAGATACCTGTTTCTGCTTTCCATTTCCCTCCCCATTCGCTGAATGTAGAGCAGTGTTTCTCAACCTTGGCAATTTTAATTTTAACGAGGGGACGACAAGTCCCAAAATTCCCCAGCTAGCCAATCAAGGTAGAGAAGCACTGATCTGACAAGAATAGAATAGAATAAGAGAGTTGGAAAGGACCTTGGAGGTCTTCTAGTCCAACCCCCTGCTCAGGCAGGAAACCCTATACCAGTGATGGCTAACCTTTTTGCCGTCGCGTGCCAAAAGCGGTGGGAGAGGGGGGGTTGCGGGTACGTGTGCCCACATCCATAATTCAATGCGCCCCACCCTCCTGCGCATGCACATGTGACCACCCCCCATGCTCCCCCCTGCTTTTGACACACGATGGCACGGTGGGCCCGGTAGGCCCGTTTTTCATTATGGCCTAGATCAGGATTTTTTCAACCTTGGCAGCTTTAAGATAGGTGGACTTCAACTCCCAGCAAGGCTGAATGGGGAATTCTGGGAGTTGAAGTTCCCATATCTTGAAAGTTGCCAGGATTGAGGAAAAACTGATATAGAGAAAATTGTGCGATGAAGTTGGTTACCAAGTTGCATGAAAAAATCTGGAGATCAAGCAGTAGATGTCTATCCCCTTTCAAATTACTACCAATTTTAATATGGTCCTTGCCAGTAAAGGTAAATGTCAAGGTTTCCCCGTGTCCGAGACTAGGAGGGGGGCTGAAGATGCTACCATGGTTATGTGGTCAGCATGACTATATGCCGAGGCACACGGAACGCTGTTCTCTTCCCACCGAAGTGGTACCTATTTGTCTGCTCGCATTTGCATGCTTTCAGACTGCTAGTGGGGAGGAGCTGGGGCACGTTAATGAGATCTCATCTAATTATGCGGCACTCAGGTCTCAAATCCAGTTAGCTTTCCAAATGATAAGATCAACATCTTTAATCACTGAGTCATCGCTCTTGGTAGCCTTGCTAGCACTTCCTATTTTTTGCCAAACTAAGTCAAATAAAAACAGGTGGAAGTTGGTTGCCTACAGATGTGCATGTTCTTCGCGCTGCTAAAGGCTGCGAAGAAATCACTTTCCAATCACAAAAAGCAGCAAATCAAGTGTGAATTAGACTCACACCTAGCAATTATGTCTCTCACTTTGTCCCCATGGGCTGCCAAACTTCCATTAGGAGGGAATGCCTAATGAACATAACATTCAAAATTCTTTTTTTCATTATTATTTTTTGGACAGTTCTAAAAATACATCCGCAGGGAGAAAGCTTTCATTGCGTCTTTGATCTTGACGAAATTCAGAGCACTCATTCAATTTGCATCTTCTATCGTTTTTATAACTGGAGCTCCTGGATAGCAGGAGGCAACTTGGAACATTCTCCAAAATGTACTGCATGGTCAACAGGCAGACAATCATGAATTAGGAACACAAAATTGTCAAGCCAGGCAATTAGATTACAAGATGTGTAACTAAAAACCAGGCTCATAAAGCCACACTTTCTGCTGCAGAGAGCATCTTTCAGCTAGAGGTGAACAGGTAGGAAAATTCTTAACCTCTAAGAACAAATAGACTTTTTTGATCCTCTTTTGATAACTATATATAAGAGTCATGCCCAGGACACAAGCCACTAGCCATCAGTTAGCTCAGGGGTCCCCAACCCCCAACCCCTGGTCCAACGGGGCACAGGGGGGCAGCCCCCCAATGGTCTGTTTTTGCTCCAAGGGGGGTGCAGGAGGCCGAGTGCTGCCTGTCACATCCCATGGCCACGCCCACCATGGCCTCGCCCACCCAGCCAGTCATTAGGGCAGAGAACCGGTTGTTAAAATATTTGAATTCCACCGATCTTCTAGTCCAACCTCCTGCTCAGACAGGAAACCCTATACCAGTGATGCCTAACCTTTTTGCCATCGCATGCCAAAAATGGGGGGAGCGTGGTGGGGTCACATGCAAGCATGCCCACATCCATAATTCTATGCACCCTGCCCCCCCCGTGCTCCCCCCGCTTTTGGCACGTGATGGCACGGTGGGCCCGGTAGGCCCGTTTTTTGCTCTCCCCAGATTCCAGAGCCTTTCTAGGAGTCTGGGAAGGGCAAAAACGACCTTCCCCACCCCCCCAGAGGCCCTCCGGAGGCCAGAAACAGTGTGTTTCCTGACTTCTGATGGGCCCAGAAGGCCTGAAAATCAGCTGGCTGGCGCACGCATGTGTGCCAGAGCTGAGCTCGCGTGCCCACTGATATGGCTCCATGTGCCACCTGTGGCAACTGTGCCATAGGTTCGCCATCACGGCCCTATACCATTTCAGACAAATGGTTGTTCAACCTCTTCTTAAAAACTTCCAGTGGTGGAGCCCCCACAACTTTTGGAGGCAAGTTGTTCCACTGGTTAATTGTTCTAATAGTCAGGAACTAACTGTTCTCCTCCCTCGGTGCCCTGAATTTTTAAAATATCGATTGTGGCGATTTTTAATCGCTCTATTGCATTTTTGACGGTGGCCTATTCGTTCTCAGTTTGCTTCATTGACCCGTGATCCTATTATTATGTAAAGCAAGTAACAACAAACTGGATGGAGGCCTTCAAACTGTGACACAAACTCAAATCCACATACCCGTCTCTGAGGGGGGGGGAAAAACCACCCTGAAATTCACACGAGATCCTCCTTCCCAATCTGGAACCTTCCAGATGTTTTAGGCTACAGCTCTCATGAATTCCAGCCAGCACAAACAAAGGGTCAGAGGAAAAAAAATCTAGAGGTTGGGAAGAGCAGCACATGAGGTATGTTTCTTTTTTTTAAAAAAAAAATAGTTTTATTAACACACATATTTGACATTTACACAACATACAACATATAAATATCTTATCATTTTTAAGCATTGTTTCATAGTGGTCTTCCATTTGTTACTTTATTCTTCTTCCCCTATATCTTAGTCTAAAACTCGTTCTTCTTCCCCTCGTTTCCTTTTTTTTTCTCCTTCCCTTCCCCCTTTAGAGATCTATATATTTTAATTATATCTTTAATATTATACATTTCTACATTCCTGAGGGAAAAAAATCTAGAGGTTGGGAAGGGCAGCACATGAGGTATGTTTCTTTTTTTTAAAAAAAAATTATAGTTTTATTAACATACATATTTGACATTTACACAACATACAACATATAAATATCTTATCATTTTTAAGCATTGTTTCATAGTGGTCTTCCATTTGTTACTTTATTCTTCTTCCCCTATATCTTAGTCTAAAACTCGTTCTTCTTCCCCTCGTTTCCTTTTTTTTTCTCCTTCCCTTCCCCCTTTAGAGATCTATATATTTTAATTATATCTTTAATATTATACATTTCTACATTCCTGAGGGAAAAAAATCTAGAGGTTGGGAAGGGCAGCACATGAAGTATGTTTTAAAAGGGAGCCGTAAGGGCAGTAAAGGCAGAATAATAAACATTCCCGAAAGCAGCAGGAACTTATATGCATCTTTTTTCCTATCTGGGGAGCCAAAGATTTCATTCCGAAGCCAAGACTCTGGTGCCCTTCCCACGTCATTGGCTTCTTACTGTAACCAAGGGAACCCTCTTCTGCAGCATTCAGATGCTCCTCGGCTCTTTATAAAAACTTTTTTTCGTAGTGCCATACAGCAGCTTAAAAAGGGAATACTATGACAACAGCTGGCAAGCATGTCAAGCGAGGATCTGCCCTACTGTATAGGGCAGTGATGGCTAACCTTTTCGGCATCGAGTGCCAAAACTGGAGTGTGCGCATATGATGGCGTGCTAGAACCCAGAAGAGAGCAGCTGGCCGGTGCACATGTGCGCGGCAGCCAGTTGCTCTTCCGGGTTCCATCACACACATGCACACTGGTCAGCTGCTCTGTTCTAGGTTCCAGCGCGCACATGTGCGCCACGCAACTGGTCTTCGAATACCAGCTGGCTGGCGCGCATGCATGTGCCAGAACCCAGAACAGAGCAGCTGGCCGGTGCACATGCGTGCTGAACCAGCTGGCCAGTGATGAAACCCGGAAGAGTAGCTGGTGACAGTGCACGTGCTCACAGTGAGGGCTCTGTGTGCCACCTCTGGCACGCGTGCCGTAGGTTTGCCATCATGGGTATAGGGGAACATTTATTAAAATTTAAATCCAAAGATGGCCAGCTTTCATTTAATTTCCCTTCCTTCTTTCCACTGGACCCACAGAAAAATATGCGGGCTATTGCTTAACAGATTGTAAGCCACCCTGAGTCTCTGGAAAAGGGCGGCATATAAATCAAACCAATAAATAAATAAAATAAATAAATAAATAAAGTATGGGGGAGACAAGTCAAAAAAAAAAGCATAGCATTTGAAGTATCGAAGCGGGCAAGAGACAATGGGTAGATAATTTCTTTCTTTTTCTTTCTTTATTGTTGCTTTGACTTGATTTTCCTTCTACCCCTCATTATTTAAAGTATAGCAATTAAAGTATAAAGCAGGCAAGAAATGATGGATGGATGATTCCTGTTCTTGGTTGTTGTTCTGAATTGTCTTTTCCTATCTCCCCCTCTATTCTTTTTCTCTTTCTCTTTTTGTAGGCAGGTGACATGATTAGAAGTCAGATAGGAAAGAAAGGAAAAGCTTTTTAATATAGGGTGATATGATTAAAAGCTAGAGTAAGAGATAGAAATAAAGGGAATATTAATGTATTACATTCTTATTTGATAAAATGAAAGTAATAATGAGAAATAGGTGGAATAATTGAATAATGATAGACTGTAACCTAATACAGATGTGTATTGTTATGGGAATTTCATAAATTGATTGAATGTAATAATAATAATGTTTAATCTGATCAGTTTTGTTTGTACTGGAATGTATGGCGCTCAGGTGCCATACTGTTCACGGATTGATTTGACATTTTTATAAAAAATAAAAAACGTAAATGAAGAAAAAAAAAAGAACGACAATTGAATAATTCCACACCATTCCTGACCATTTAAAAAATTATTGGGCTGGTTGACAAGCCTGATACAATCTTAATTTCTTCTCCCTCTTTCCCTTTTTTTCTCTCTCTTCATTTTATAGCTTTCTCTTCCTTATGACTTAATTAATAATTTGATAGAGTTTGCACTGCAGATCATGAATTGACAAAGCAGCCCGTCATGGTGGCAGCTGTAGCATTTGGGCTGCGTTCCCTGGTATAAAGCAAGAATTCTGAGCATCCCAGGCTGGCTATTTTGAATTTCACGTCTTATTAGCACTGAATAGTATTTATAGGCCTAAACACAAGGAATGAGTCATGAAGTAATTATGGTTTTTCAAGCAGAAGAATAAGCAGCTGGTACCCACCACATAATTCTTCCGAGGCTGTCAAAAGAGTCTTTTGGACCTTTCAAAACTGAAAACGAATAATTTGAGAAAACCAACACAGAAAAATTAAATTACATGGTAATTAAAAGTACTAGAATCATTCAGAACGTTGAAAATATTAAATTAAAAAAAACTATGGTGTGGTTTGTAAAAAACTAATTCGCTACATTGGAGACTTAAACTTGTCTCAATGGGCGCGATCTTGCTTTAAAATCCTAGTTCGTTAAAGCAAACAGAAACCTTGTTACCCCTTTTCCCCAAACAACATCAGTTTCCTGGTTTCCTTTGTCAGATGCAGAGAGAGAGAGACTGCCTAGCCACCCACATCTTTCTCCAATTGATGTTTGGATCTTTGCAAAGCTTGATGTGAACTTCAAAATGCTGGATTAATTTTGACGCCACTCCAAATCAAGGATCCACCATCCATCCACTCATTCATCCATTCATCAGTCCAAGGATCTCTGTCTGTCTGTCTGTCTGCCTGCCTGCCTGCCCGCCCACCGACCCACACCCACACACAAACCCATCCATCATCTATCTATCTATCTATCTATCTATCTATCTATCTATCTATCTATCTATCTCTATCATATCTATCTCATCTATCCATTCATCCATCCATCCATATCTACCTATCTCTGTCTGTCTTTCTGTCTGTCTATCTATCTTATCTTATCTATCTATCTATCTATCTATCTATCTATCTATCTATCTATCTATCTATCTATTTATCTATCTATCTAATCATAAGGCTGGAAGGGACCTTGGAGGTTATCTAGTACAACCTCCTGCTCAAGGCAGGAGCTTTACACCATCCCAGTCAAATGTCAATTTTTGGAAAACCTCCAGTGGTTGAGTATCCACAACTCAGGGAAGTCTATGCCATTGATCAATTGTTCTCACTATCAGAAAATTCTTCCTTATTTCCAGCTTGGATGTTCCTCTGATGAGCTTCTTGTCCTGCTATAGAGAATTAACTGACGCCCTCTATCCTGTAACAGTCCTTCAAGTATTGGAAGACTATCTCCCCTAAACCTTCTCTTTGTTAGGCTAAACATACCTAGTTCCCTTACCTCAGAGGTCTTCAAACTTGGCAGCTTTAAGACTTGTGGACTTCAACTCCCAGAATTCTCCGGCCAGCTATTCATCATATGATAGGTCTATCTGTCTGTCTGTCTGTCTAGCTAGCTTGTCTAGCTAGCTATATCATCTATCTTCTATCATCTATCTGTCCCTATCATCTCTCTTTCTCTCCCTCTCTCCCTCTCCCCCTTTCCCTCTCCCTCCTTCCCTCCCCCCTCCCTCCCTCACATTATATTTAGAGACTGCCCATCTCCCTCATAGAACCACTGGGAAGTATACAAATAGACATAAAAACATAAAAACTATATATAAATATTACAATAAAAACAGTTATGTTAACTATATCCATACAAACCATAAAGTAAAGCAGCTAAATTTTAACCTAACAAAGCATAGAAATGCCGCCTTTGATAGCTATGGGTATTGTGTCTATCCCAAGTTGGCTCAGTGATAAAATCATAGCGGTCCCAGACATTTAATCTCTTGTTCAGGACATGGCTTCAGTTGGCAGAAGACTGTCAGATGCGGTTTGGTTAGATTATAATATTTATTGCACACAAGAATGAAGCCTAAAATTAAACAATTAATTGCTTGCAGCAGCGTTAAAAAGTCAGAATCTTGGCAGGGCAGAAGAAAAATACTAGAAGTTAAAAACTTGAGAATCTAATGTTTACATTTTTGGACAGTCACTGCTGAAATAGCCCGGGACTGCTAGCTGTCACCTTGCTCATCTTAATTATTATTCCCAGGTTAATTGAGAAACCAATATTTTACTTGACCAAGTGAGAGGAAGATATGCACAAATATTAACTGAAGAGTTTTGGGTTAGTGTATTATCATTCCTCACTTCTCAGTAAGAACTGTAATCAGTAATGCTTGAAAAAGCAAAATTGCACTGCCATATATGAATGTTTAAAAGATCAATAATCAAATCTGATCAGACTGAATCTGTCTAATTCAACACTTCTTCCCAACTAAGATACCTGTGAAAAGCTCCCAAGTAAGAAATAAACATGACAGAACTTAATTGTTTGGGTTCCCCATAACTAATACCATGATATGCATGACTTCCCTATTAGTTAGATTAGAATATATGAGAACATATGTATCAGGTGCAAAAGACCAGGTCCATAGTGAAGGCTCAATTAAACTGATTTATTACTAAAGGCCTATACAGAGGAATCTTCTCAACTAACGGTCAGCACCTGGTTAGAGTTACATAAGGATCAACACACTCAAGGGCGGGATTGTTTTTCGTTAATTTGTGACTACATAGGGATTCTAGGTTTATCCCTCTTTTCACTCCACCTTTAGGTTCTGCCATTCTTTCTCCTACAATATGACTATCATTACCACTCATCTTGAATTTGTCTAACCTTCCTTTAAAGCCATACAGGTTTCTTACCATCCATCCCATGTTCATTGTTTCTCAATCTTGATCACATCCAGATCCATGGACTTCAACTCCCAGAATGCCCTATCCAGCAAGCCCCTGCTGAGAACTTTGGGAGTTGAAGTCCACATATCTGGAAATCATGAAGGTTGAAATACATCTGAAAAATTACCTTCTTTCTATATCCCTATTTAATTGGATGTTCTCAGAACATTAATATTATAAGGAAAGGGATTAAAATCCCAAACTCCTTTTTTTTCAGACCGTGTATAATGTTGTATTTTACCTCATACGCCCCTTCATTGGGTTGCCTATCCTATAAATTAAAAAGTTCTCACACTGTTAAATTTTCTCTCTTCAAAGAAATGCTTTGCTCCTAGCCTTTAAATCAGCTGGGCTGCCTTTGAGCGAGAAATGAGTCCCACTGAAATCTAAGTGAAGAAGTCTAGGTAATAACAAACCCAACTTCTCTCTCTAGGAATGAATAATAGTAAAATCCAGAAGTGGCAATTATGCCCATAGACCAAGCAAAATACAATAGGCTTGATTTTTAATTATGCAAAATTATAGGGAAAAACTCCTCTGTGTAAGCACAATGGAATCTATACTTTTCTGGTGCGTAATTAAAAGCCAGGGAGCTAATCTGCTTCAGCAGGAAGCCCTTCAATTTCATTGGGGCCTTCACTTGCTTTCCTCCCAGATAGGAATAAATAGTTATATCTACAGATACCAGCTGTGGCGTAGGAGAATTGCCTTGTTCGATAAGAGTGCAGGGGTGGTTAGAACACCAGCATGTGGGAAGTAGTCCCTTGCTGTAGTCTAGCAGTTGCTAGAACCTTGTTTGCCTTCTCTGGACACATCAGACATTCTAAAACACAGAAGTTAGGTTGAGCCTGGCTAGGAGCTGAATGGGAGACCATCAACACTGCAGGCTACACCAGAAAGTAAACCAAAAAAGCCACCTTTGTCCAAGAAATCGCCAAGACTTCTCAGTTCAACACCCAAGGGACTTTGCTTACTCCCGAGGATCACAGTCCCTTCTGAGACACCATCCCTCCATCAGACCATTGTTGTCAGACCTGCCACGACTTAAAACCTCTAAACAGAAATGATTCTTGGCTCCATTTGTTGAGAAAGTTATAGTTTTATTAGTGATCAAGTGGATTGCAGTATTGCATAGCCGAAACTGAGAATCGCATGTCAAAATCCCTATGTTCTACTTTCCCCCCTTTAACTGTCTCTCATTGCCCACCCCAGTTAACCAATCAAGTCAAATGCAAAGATGTTTTCATAACGGTCAGTTGAAGCGCAGGTTGGAATGCGACTCCCACCTTCTTCCAGCTGGATGATCTTGAAGCAGTGCCTCGAGGATGTACAGCATCTACTTTCAATTGCCCTTTTCATTCCCCCTTCCCATCCCCATCCCCAGTTCATGGCAATCTCTCACCACATAATAGCAAAGCACAGCAAGCTTAAGATGGCAGCTGACAATTGTCTAAGGCTGTGGCTCTTCCTCCTGTCTCCCAAGGTTCCTCCCACATAGCATTACAAGGAGTGACAGTGGCAAAGGAATGCTTTGGTTACTCAGAGAAAATGAACGAGGATCGAACAACAAAATCATTATATGAAGAAAAGGGAATAGATGGAAAGGGAAGACTAAGAATACTGTGGTTGGATAGAACCGATGAGATTATAAGAGAAATGCAAAGAACAAGAAGCATTATAGGAAAGAATATATGGATGGCCAGCTCACTCAACAGAAGTAGGTAACTATGGATCGGACATGACTTCACAACTAACAACAACAGAAGAGAAGGCAATGAAACCAGAAAGTCTGAACGTTGTGCCTTTATCTAGGGTTTGTTCCTGAATCACAGCACTTGCTGAAATCTTTTGCTAATAGCCTGCTACTTCCTTCAGTAAATATTGCTTATCAATAATTGAAGGGAGGAGGAGATTATCTTCCCAATTTTGTCCCCTCTCCATAATTCCTCCTTTCCTTCAGTTGAAGACTGAGGATGGAGCAATCTTCAGATGCCTCCTGTTTTTGGTTCTCTCCTATTGGAGGATGCACTAAGAATGCAAAGAAGTGACTTTGGGGCAGTGGTGGGATTCAAATAATTTAACAACCAGTTTTCTGCCCTAATGACCAGCTGGGTAGGTGTGGCTCTGTGGTCATGTGACTGTGTGGGTGTGGTCAACTCAATGTCACTCACGTCGATGGACGCTTTGCCTTAGGTGTTACAATGTAATAAGGGTTAACCAGAGAAGCAGTTTCGGTAGGCAGGGCGATAAAGATTAGGCTAAGAACAACACCAGAATGTTTCCTTCCTGCCTTCCTTTTCCCTGTAAAGTGGAAAAAAACAAAATAAAGGTTTCTTCCGAACTGCTTAGAAAGTTAACAATCGGTTCTCCCAAATAGGTGCGAACTGGCTGAATCCCACTACTGCTTTGGGGGCAGTTATGGAAGGCTGTCTATGGAGATTCTCAGTCATCCAGGTCATGGTTGTACAAAAGTTGCTTTTTCAAAAGGCAACTGGACTTTCTTTGGGTTTTTTTTTCCCCTTGAAGTTATGGAAGGTTATGCAGCAGCTTTGCCAAAGCCAGTGACTGTGTGGAAGTGAAAAGAATCTGAGCACAATTTAGAGAAGCATTAGAGAAAATTGAGAGCTATATTTGGTACCAAGCTCTCTTTAAAAGTTTTGGGCAGAAGGAACAGGGAAACCAGTGATCAATTTCAGCATCACACTACCCTAATACAGGTAGTCCTTGACTTATGACCACAATTGACCCCAAAATGTATGTTGCTAAGTGAGAAATTTGTTAAGTGAGTTTTGCCCCATTTTACGACTTTTCTTTCCATAAGGTTGACTCCTCAGCCTTCCAATCTTCCGAGGTGGGTAAAATGAGGACCCAGATTGTTGGGGGGCAATAGGCTGACTCTGTAAACCGCTTAGAGAGGGCTGCAAAGCACTATGAAGCGGTATATAAGTCTAAGTGCTATTGCTATTTGTTGGGTGAATCACTGCAGTTGTTAAATTAGTAACCCGGTTGTTAAGTGAATCTGGCTTTCCCATTGACTTTGCTTGCCAGAAGGTCGCAAAAGGTGATCACATGACCCTGGGACACTGCAACCATCATAAATATGAACCAGTTGTCAAGCATACGAATGTAAATCACATGATCATGGGGATGCAGCCACGGTCAAACATGTGAAAAATGGTTTTTCAGTGGCATTGTAATTTCAAAAGGTCACTAAATGAACTGTTGTAAGTCGAGGACTACCTGTATATTGGTTACCGAGAGATAGATCATTGACTTGCAAACTCTGTCAATTAGAGGAAATTCCCATGGCCCGAAATGTTAATACATTGCTCCATTTTTAGTTCATCTCCCTTCAAAAGTATCTTGCATTGGCTGCCAAGGAAAACACAATGCTCCATTTGGTTGGGCAGCTGAAGAGATGCCTGTTTATATTTCACAAGCCAAAAATGTCTTATCCTATCAAAGCTGTTCAGGAATTTGGAGGGAGAAGAAAAAGGCCTTGACAAAAAAAGTGGTAAGGATTAAATCTCCCTTTCCTCATCAGAGTGAGAGGAAAAATAGAGAAATTTGTTTCATCTATTTTTTTGTATCATATTACAGATTACATATTAACAGAGTTGGAAGGGACCTTGTAGGCCATCCAGTTCAATCCCCTACCCAGGCAGGAGACCCTACACCATTTCTAATAAATGGCAGTCCAATCTCTTCTTGAAAGCCTCCAGTGATGAAGCTCCCACAACTTCCGAAGGCAACTTCTGTTCCATGGGTTGATTGCTCTCACTGTCAGAAAATTTCTCCTTATTTTTAGGTTGAATCTCTCCTTGTTCAGTTTCCATCCATTATTCCTTGTCTGGCCTTCAGGTGCCTTGGAAAATAGCTTGATCCCCTCCTCTCTGTGGCAGCCCCTCAAATATTGGAACTCTGCTATCATGTCTCCCCTGGTCCTTCTCTTCACTGGACTAGCCGTGCCCAGTTCCTGCAACTGTCCATCGTATGTTTTAGTCTCCAGTCCCCTCATCATCCTGGTTGCTCTTCTCTGCACTTTTCCTACAGTCTCAACATCTTTTTTTATAGTGTGGTGACCAAAACTGGATGCAGTACTCTAGGTGTGGTCTTACTAAGGCGGGTGTCAGTAACCTGTCGGGTGATCCCACCACTGGCTGGCCCTGCCCCTGGTCCTCCCCTCCCAGTCACTCCTCGTCTAGCATGAGAAGGTAAGGGTGACTGCCTGGGATGGAGAAGTGGCCAGGGCAGAGACAGAGAGATACAGAGAGTGGGGGAGAGAAAAGAGACATAAGAGAGATACAGAGAGAGGGGGGGAGGGAGGGAGAGAGAGAGAGATGTCAAAAGGGTTTTGTGGTTCCTGGTGTTTTTTAACAAGCGGTTCTCTGCCCTAATGACCGACTGGGTAGGCGTGGCTAGGGGATCATGTGACTGGTGGAAGTGAGTGACATCAAGTTGGCCACGCCCACCCAGGTTTTGTGGCTCCCGGTGTTTTTTTTTCTGTAGGAAATGGGTCCAAATGGCTCTTTGAGTGTTTAAGGTTGCAGACCCCTGTACTAAGGCTTTATAGAGTGGTATTAGTACCTCCCTTGATCTTGATTGTATCACTCTGCCAATGCAATTTAGGATTGTGTTGGCTTTTTTGGCTGCCACCACACATCAGATCCAAGAAAGCCAGGGCCAGAAGTGATGGAGTAGCCAAGATAAAACACAGCATAAAATCCTTGCTGCAGAACAGTGGTGGGTTGCTACCGCTTCTCCCCGGTTCTTGTGAACCGGTAGTGGAAATTTTGAGTAGTGCAGAGAGCCGGTAAATACCACCTCTGCCTGGCCCCACCCCCAATCTATTCGCTGCCTCCCGAGTCCCAGCTGATTGGCTAGAAGGAAAAAAACTGTTTAAACTCTTGCCGTGGTGCTTCAAAGGGCTGCCCTATAGCTGATCAGTGGTAAAAGGCAGTGTGGTGGTAGACCAGTGCTCTCGAAAAACAAATGGATAGACCGGTATGGTTCTGCAAGCGGTAGACCAGTACCACTGCTAAAACCTAAGAAATTGTCACATGACCATCAAACCACACCCACAAAATAAGCCACACCCACAGAACTCGTAGTAAAAAATTTTAGAACACACCCCTGCTGCAGAAGCATATAAAACTTTGTCACAGTGTTGAAAGAATATCTACTGGTTAATAGCGACAGTTGCTGCAGTGCACTCCGCTTGAGAAAATTAGGTGTCCTGGGAATAAGGAGTGGGGGGGGGAAGCAACCTAATGATACATACAATAGAACCATTCATTAAAAACTTTTTTTAAAGGAAGCCTAGCTTGTTTGTTTAATGCATAGCATCAGACTGTAACATTGGAGCTTGCTTGCTTTCCATTTAATGGAATCTATGAACCACACCATGATTGATTATTATACTAAATAATAAATATTTGGCATTATATGTGGCTAGATGTTTTTTAAAAATCCTTGCTTACCGTTTCTCATACTTGGCTGCTTAGAAGATGTGCAGACTTCAACTCCCAGAATTCCCCAGACTGTGCATCTTTAAATGGCCAGGTTTGAGAAATGCGTCCTTAGCTTAACATCATGTCCAGTCCAATATCACAGCGAACCAGATTTGCTATCAAATGCTGACTCCAGAATCCAAATAAACTTTATTTTGTAAGGAAAATGCTACAGCCTGAAGTCCACAAAATCAAGATGCTTTTAAAACCCATTTTTTAAAAAGATAAACTTTTGCTATCCACTCTCTTCGAATCCTATAAAGCAGTGATGGCTAACCTTTTCCGGACCGGCCCAAAGTGTGTATGCATGCCTGAGCGAATGCGCGCGTGTGCGCCCGAACCCCTAAAATGCAATGCGTGTGTTAAGGATATTCTTGTCTCATAACTGATGTTGTGGGTTATTGAGCAGAGTACCCTTTGAGTTTATGCACGAAAGCGACTGGGAATGATTGTGGATAATAACAGTCCACATACAAACAAACTGGGTTTTGATAATATTTTACTTTTAGGGAAAAAGCAAAATCATAGTCCAAAAACATTCCAAGTCATACACATGAGATAAAGATCAGTCCAGGGATATTTTCCAAATATAAAGTCTTCTTACCAGTTGTAAAAAAATACAATAAAACAGATCTCTTTAGTTTCAATCAGGAACACAGTTCAATATAAAAAACAGTTAATAAATATTAGAGAAGCAATAAATAACAATAAATAACCATGGTCAAGCAATGATCATGTAGAGATCAAATACAGAGTTACAGCATATCAGCAGGTAAAATGGTGTAGTGTCCACACAAACCATAATTCAGCTCTCCTTAAGTACATTGGCTACAGAGTTCAGCCAAGCAGGTATATAGTCCTCAGTGAGGTGCTTCTGCTAAGCCTCCTTCTTGATCCAATTTGAATTGAGCCAGCTGTTTTGCCAACTCTTTCTCGTGGTGGCTGCTTAGCTCCAACAACTGCTTCCTGTTGGGACCCTAAGGAGCCTGGGGAGGCGAGGAGTGGTTGGGAGGGGAGGGGTGAGTAGAGGCTAGCGAGGCGCCTCTCCACGTGAGTGACATTGAGTTGGCTATGCCCGCCCAGTCACATGACAACCTAGCCACACCCACTCAGCCGGTCATTAGGCAGATCATATTAGTGGTCCACAGGTTTTAAAATTACGAATTTAGTGGTCCCTGAGATCCGAAAGGTTGGTGACCCTTGCTTTATGGGACAGTATTTCAGATAGAGTTCATAAGTATTTTGTTTTAATGTTATGAAAGAGGAGGAGGAAAAGGAGGAGGAGACTTGTACCCCTAGCACAATCTGCTAGATGCCACCAAAGAACAGAATAAAATTCTGGAAAAAAAAAATCAGAGAAGGAGGTACAAATTCAATCCCAGGCACAAAAAAGCAGCTTGCTAACAATGCTAAATTTCCCAAGGCTGTCGGTGGCTCCTTCTGTACTCAACGAAGTAAACCCAGAAATAGCTCTGACGTTGCCCCACAAATACACTGAGCCAGGATGAGTTGCTAATATATAGAAATTGGATTGCTCATCTATGTATGTATCTCCTGCAGAGTTGACCTTCTGAAGGACGCTGCAGGCTGAACTGCACCAGGTACAAGAACTCAAACCTAATTTACACATACCTGCTACCTGGTTTTAAAAAGGTGTCCTGATCTTAAGGCAAGTTTAACTTTTCCCCAGTCAAAAATGGCACGTCAGGCATCTGCTCCCCCACCGAGCACCGTTTCAGTCCCTTCTGCAAATATTTGTGCATTCAAAAAAAAAAATGTAACACACCTACACATTTGCCTTGGCTGTTCCTGCCTTATGTCAACAGAAACCACTCTACTGAAAGAGATAAGAAGTCATGACAACAAAGCCTTGCGTATCTGGTCTATAAAATGGACTTGAGTGTAGACTGCAGGAAACTAATGTGATGACCTATGTCACCATTTTCCTATCTACAGTGAAAAAAAAACAAACATTACAAGGGAAAGAACAAAGAAGTATCCCTCTTAATCAATGTCTCTCAATCTCGGCATCTTTAAGCCATGCTGCCTGGGGAATTCTGGGAGTTGAAGTCCACCCATTTTAAAGTTGCCAAGATAGACCATGGCAAAAAAAAAAAAAAAAAGCTGGTAAAACCAAACACGACTCATTAATAACCTCCCTGCTAAGCCACGGAAATTCTGGTCCCAATTTGAGGACTACCTGTAATTCTGATGCTTCAACGATCCTCTAAAAGGATGCAAATGACCAGCTCTCTGCAAGGAAGATAAATCCTTCTATTCCGTCAGAGCTGAAGAAGTTTCTTGGATGAAAAGCAAAATGTCTTCAAAGAAAAAAACAAGAAAGTCCAGTTGCCTCCTGAAAAAGCAGCTTTGGGACAACCACAACCTGGATGACTGAGAATCTCTACAGACTTTCTGATGGCATCACCTATCTTCTAAGCGGCTCTACATCTGGCCTACAACATTTATCCCTTAATGTTTGAGAGGCATTGTGTTATCACAAACTGTACTATATTAAAAGCTAAAAATAGAAAAGTTGTGGAGCTATACATACTGCATAGTGTAGATATGTCTAGAGATTCAGACCTTCCTGCCTACCCTTTAAGCAGGGATGGGCTGCTGGGGGTTCGCAGGAGTTCGGGAGAACCTCTAGCTAAAATTTGGAGTTCGGAGAACCCCCAAATCCCACTCCTGGCTGGCCCCGCCCATCGCACCACTCCCCTCCCAGGAGTCCCCACGCAGCCCGTTTTGGAGGCAGGTAAGTGCAGGGCACATGTGGAGGTTCGGGGAGGACAAAAAATGGGCCTATTGGACGTTCAGGAAGGCCCAGAGGGCCTCCAGAGCCTGGGGAGGCCGTTTTCACCCTCCCGAAGGCTCAAAAAAAGCCTCCGGAGCCCGGGAAGGGAAAAAACGCCCCCCCCCCATCGTGGTGCAGGAGGCCAACTAGGCCACACCCACCATGGCCACGCCCACCCAGCAACTGGCCAGAGAACCCCTTGCTAAAATTTTTGAAGCCCACCTCTGCCTTTAGGAGATAGGCTCCCCTCATAAATTAAAAAGAACCAAACTTTATTTGAAATAAAATGTAAAACCCTCCTTAACTTTTAAAAATTAAAATGCTCACATGTCGTGTTTCAGAAGAGTCCATTTGATACGATGGTTAAGGTGCTGGCCCAGAAACTAGAAGATTGAGAGTTCTAATCTCACTTTAGGCATGAAAGCAGGCTGGATGATTTTGGGCAATCATTCTCTCTCAGCCCAACCTACCTCAGGGGGTAGTTGTTGTGGGGAAAATAAGAGAAGAAAGGAGTATTAGATGTGTTTACTGCCTTGAGTTAATTACAAAAAATAATAAAGGCAGAATTTTAAAAATGAACGAATGAATGAAATAAAGACAAATTATAGAATTGTCCAGATCCTGAAGATAAAATGCTGATTATTTAAATGAAAGACAAAAGAAAAGGAAATTCTTAAAAGAAAATATACTCATCAAATTAGCTCACAAGATGGCTCCAGAGTACTACAAATGTATAGTTATTCAAATTATTTACAGGCCATAAAATTATAATAACATAAAGATCTTCATGCCCAGTTTGAAGAGTGGGTAAAAGCTTCACGTATACATAACTCACTCACTTTACAGAGAAGTAAACATCTTTTAGACTCCAAAACCTGATCAAAAGCCATTTACACCTAGCACAAATTCTTAGCTAGAAAGTTTTTATTTAATTTACAGAAATATAGACAGAGATGGCCCTTGTGTTTCAAATACCTAGATTAGGAATATCCAACCTTGACAACTTTTAAGATTTGTGGATGTCAACCTCCAGAGCTCCCAGCCAGCCAGGATCTTTGGTTTTTCCCATCATCTGTTCCTAGCTTCTGAACATATAAAATTAATAAAGAGAAACTAAAAGTCCCTACTTTTAAAACAGCCAAAGTTTTTCTATATCCACCAGAGCGAGCTGAAGGTTTTCCATTTTTATGCATGTGACCCAGTCGTGGGTTTCAAATTTTTTTACTACCGGTTCTGTGGGTGTGGCTTGGTGGGCGTGGCAGGGGAAGGATACAGCGAAATCTCCATTCCCTCCCCACTCCAGGGGAAAGATACTGCAAAATCCCCATTTCTTCCTGATCAGCTGGGACTCGGGAGGCAGAGAATAGATGGGGGTGGGGCCAGTCAGAGGTGGTATTTACCGGTTCTCGGAACTACTCAAAATTTCCGCTATCGGTTCTCCAGAACTGATCAGAACCTGCTGAAATCCACCTCTGATGTGACCATATATCACCTTTCCTCCTAGAAGTGTGTATTGATTTACAGCCACTTACTAATCACGATTATTTCTTTATTTGTATGTCTAATCATTGGAAAGAAAGAACCATTGTACTTTTAGAATGGGGAGGGCCAGATTAGTATTTCTGGGGTTGGCTCTATTTTCTAAATAGTAATACAGATAATCCTTCACTTACAACAGTTCGTTTAGTCACTGTTCGAAGGTTCAACAGCACTGGAAAAATGACTTGGGGCCATTTTTCACACTTACAACTATTGCGGCATCCCCATGGTCACGTGATCAAAATTCAGACACTTGGCAACTGACTCATATTTATGACGGTTGCAGTGTCCCGGATCATGTGATCCCCTTTTGCGACCTTCTGAACAAGCAAAAGTCAATGAGGAAGCCAGATTCATTTAACAACCGTGTGACTAATTGAACAACTGCAGTGATTCAGTTAACGGTGGCAAGGAAGGTTGTAAAATGGGATAAAACTCACTTAACAAATGTCTCACTTAGCAACAGAAAGTTCGGGCTCAATTGTGGTTTTAAGTAGCGGACTACCCGTACACCTTCTGTTAAGCCCTACAGGGCTAGCAAAATCGAGTAATGTCAAGACCATTCTTTCTAACTCTCAACAACTTGAAAAGGTGTGGGCTTCCACTCCCAGCTGGCTGGGGAATTCTGGGAGTCAAAGTCCACCCATCTTTAAGTAGTCAAGATTGAGAAGCATTGATTAAGAAATGTCATTAAAGGCCCATCCCCTTAATACTAAAGACAAACTATATAAGCACAACCCTTTGAAGAAGTAAATACCTGAACCTTCAAATTACTAAGGCCCCTAGATTCAACTATGTCTTCCTAATAACCTGCTTAGGCATTTCAAAATGCTGTATCATTTGTTGTTGTTGTTGTTAGTTGCGAAATCGTGTCCAAACAGGGGTGAAATTACTTACCTTCCTTACTGGTTTGGAAGTGTGCACGCGTGCGCATCACATGCGCGCCCACACCTTCTGCTTGTGCGCAAAACCTTCTGTGCATGCGCAGAAGGAAAAAAAAACATTACTTCTTCGTTAAAACCAGGAAGTAATGACACCCGGGTGGCAATCGCTACCGGATCGCCAAACCACAGGGAAAAATAGCTACCGGATCGGGGGATCTGGTCCAATCCGGGAGCATTTCACCCCTGTGTCCAACCCATCGCGGCTCCATGGACAACTTTCCTCCAGGCCTTCCTGTCCTCTACCATCCCCTGGAGACCATTTAAGCTCATGCCGACTGCTTCAGTGACTCCATTCAGCCACCTCATTCTCTGTCATTCCCTTCTTCTTTTGCCCTCAATCGTTCCCAGCATTAGGCTCTTCTCCAGTGAGTCCTTCCTTCTTATTAGGTGGCCAATGTATTTGAGTTTCATCTTCAGGATCTGGCCTTCTAAAGAGCAGTCAGGGTTGATCTCCTCTAGGACTGACCAGTTGGATCGTCTTGCAGTCCAAGGGACTCGCAGGAGTCTTCTCCAGCACCATAGTTCAAAAGGCTCAGTTCTTTGACGCTCAGCCTTCCTTATGGTCCAACTTTCACAGCCATACATTGCAACTGGGAAAACCATAGCCTTGACTATACGCACTTTTGTTGGAAGGTATGCTATCTAGATTTACCATAGCTTTCTTCCCCAGGAGCAAGCGTCTTTTAATTTCTTGGCTGCAGTCCCCATCTGCGGTGATCTTGGAGCCCAGGAAAATAAAATCTGTCACTACCTCCATTTCTGCCCCATCTATTTGCCAGGAATTGAGAGGGCCAGGAGCCATGATCTTACTTTTCTTAATGTTGAGTTTCAAACCAACTTTTGCACTCTCCTCCTTCACTCGCATCAGAAGGCTCTTTAGTTCCTCTTCACTTTCTGCCATTAGAGTGGTATCATCTGCATATCTGAGGTTGTTGATATTTCTCCTGGCAATCTTAATTCCAACTTCAGAACTTCTAGCTCCGCCTTTCTCATGATATGCTCTGCATATAAGTTAAATAGGCAGGGCAACAGTATACAGCCTTGCCAAATGCCTTTCTCAATTTTGAACCAATCAGTGGTTCCGTGTCCAGTTCTCACTGTTGCTTCTTGACCCCCGTATAGGTTTCTCAAGAGACAAATAAGATGGTCTGGTACTCCCATCTCTTTGAGAAATTGCCACAATTTGTTGTGATCCACACAATCAAAGGTTTAGCATAGTCAATTGACTTTGTTGTATCATGAGTTATCTTAAATCAGCACTTGTGTTTTTAAAGGGAAACTAGGAAGTACTAATTTATCAGAAAAACAGATTCCTGCCAACCTCTGCTTTATTATTCTGCTTATTTCACCATAAGCAGAAATATTAACCCATGCTATCAAAAATACAATGACTGACAGTGGACATTGTTACTGGTCAGCATTTGTTATACAATTATATAAAGGTATCCTCCTTCAGTGGGCAGGATCTAGTGATCTGTTCCTAGTGCTATTCAAATAAACTTGGCTGGAACAGATCATGTATTCTCCACTTCTGAACTGGGTCATAGGGAATTTTCCTCTTCTCCTTTACACACACACACAAACACACACACACGGCAATAAGTCCCATCAATTATATTTTACTGGAACTTACTTCTTGATGTTTGTTTATTGGTATCAGAAGCATCACAATTAAAATATGCCATACTATATGATAAAAAATTTAAAACTATAAAATGCAAGATTGGAATATGAACAGGTTAAACAGATCTTGCCCAGAAACTAGCAACATTAATTGCATACTTCTCGATAAGACTGCAGAAGATACAGGCTGGAAATTCATAAATAAACCAGGGGCAACTTATACTCCACAATCTGGTGTGTGCCATAATGCATCTAGAGAGAAAGAGCACGTAAAAATGTCTCTGTGGAAGAAATACACATAAAACATGCCTATAAATTATACAGGCACTCTGTTAACAATTCACAGCAAATATGGAAGGGAGCCAACATGAGCTTAAGTTTGGAAAAAAAGAGAAATGGAGTAAAGTAATATTTCCAAACTGGCAATTGCCGGGTGTGTCAATTTCAAATTCCAGAATTCCACAGTCAGCAACGCTATTGATGAGAATTCTTGAGAGTTGACATCTGCATACCTGGAAGATTTTATTTTTATTTATTTTATTTTATATCCAATTTATATACTGCCCTTCTCCCTGAGGACTCAGGGCGGTGTACAGCCGAATAAAAACATAAATTACAAACATTAAAATAGTATTAAAAGAATATATATAAAATTGGCCCCGTAATTTAAGAACAATAACAAACCCATTTAAAACATTTTAAAAATTAAGAAAAAAAGTTAAGCCAGCCCGGCTTGCTGAAAAAAGAAGGTTTTAAGGGCACGGTGGAAGGCACCGAGGTCTTGGATTCTCCTTATCTCTGGGGGCAGTTGGTTCCAGAGGGTGGGTGCCCCCACAGAGAAGGCCCTCCTCCTGGGGGTCAAGATGCCAACAATGGGAAACATTGAACTAAAGTTAATATGAAAGCTTTGAATTTAGCTTAGTTGAGATGCCCATCCTGGATAACAGTTGTATTTGTGTTAGGTTGAGACTTTGTGTCTTCGTAGCAACAAAGTTTCCTTTAAATCTTTCTTTCTTTAGCAATTTTAACCATAACTTTTCCCTTTTCTACTGAGTTTCCCCCAAAATAAGACCAGGTCTTATATTAATTTTTGCTCCAAAAGACGCATTATGGCTAATTTTGCAGTTAGGTCTTATTTTGGGGGAAATACAGTACTAAACACCTCCGTCTGCTGATGATCTTAACTGGGGCTTATTTTGGGGGGTAGGGCTTATATTACGAGCATCCTAAAAAATCATGCTAGGGCTTATTTTCCGGTTGGGTCTTATTTTCGGGGAAACAGGGTATTACATCTCCAAAACTGACTCCTCATTCTGATACTGTTTCCTTCTAGTTTGTTTGGGTATTTTGTTATGTTCTTTCAGACATACTGTGGAAAAACTTTGTCTCCAGAGAAGCCTCTAATGATGAGAAAGAATAAAAAGAAGAAGACAAGTAGCAACAAGATGGATGGACTCACAGTAGCAGATAATCCTAGAATTACAACCACAATTGGGACCAGTTACTTAGTAACAGTTACTTCTGTTACTAATAGCAATAGCACTTAGACTTATATATCGCTTTACAGTGCTTTACAGCCCTGTCTAAGCAGTTTACAGAGTCAGCATATTGCCTTCAACAATCTGGGTTCTCATTTTACCCCTCTTGGAAGGATGGAAGGCTGAGTCAACCTTGAGCCGGTCAGAATCGAACTGCAGCCAGCAGTCAGCAGAAGGAGCCGGCAGTACTGCATTCTAATCACTGCACTGCCTCACCATGGCTCTAAATTGTAACTCTGAATGGGTAAATGGTTATTAAGTTGAGGACCACCTATATAGTGGCAACAGGTATGCCTTTGGAAGACCGGAAGGACCAGGTTCAGCCAGGTAGGAGAAAAACTACCATATTTTTTGGAGTATAAGACACACCTTTTTCCCCCCAAAAAGAGGGTGAAAATCTGGGTGCATTTTATACTCCGAATGTAGCCCCACCCAGCTTCTCAAACGGAGGCTGCAAAAAGCATCAGAAACGAAGCTTCAGAAAAGAAGCCCCCAAACAGAGCTTCAGAAAAAAAAGTCCTTTCTAAAACTTTTTAATAAAAAAAGAAGAAGAAAAGAAGCCCACAAACAGAGCTTCAGAGGCTTTTTTTCTGAAGCTCTGTTTCAGAGGCTTTCAGAGGCAGAAAAAAAAGCAAGGCACAGAGCTGACAACCAAGGAACCTGTTGCTAAAATTCACCTCTGGGAACAGCTGATTGGGGATATTCCGGGAGGCTGATCCATCTGCCAATCAGCTTTTTTCTTATTTTCCTCCCTAAAAACTAAGGCGCGTCTCATACTCCGGTGCATCTTATACTCCGAAAAATACGGTAACTAAGTGGTCACTAAGAGTTGACAACAATTTGATGGCACATAATCAAGATACTTTTATTGATTTTTCTCACTAAGTTATCAACCACTTAAAATGTGTGTGAAAATGCAAGCTATAAAACCATAAACCAATACATAAAAGTTTAAACTATTTCTGTTTTTGATCAGTTTTTGAGAGGAACCAGAACTCATAGCAGAAATCCAGATGCTCAGCAATTTAAAACTTAACACAGTTATGAACTTTTCTATCCTAACGAGTTTTCATATCTACATAACAGAAAGTTTAGGATTTTGCTACATAGCTGATAAGTATAAATACTTAATACTAATATCTAAGAATTGTAAGTATTTAAAACTTGGTAACATTTTCTTGGGCTAGAAAAATCTAGCCGCAGATAGTTCTTGATTTACGACCACAACTGAGCCCAAAATTTCTATTGCTCAGTGACAGTTGTTAAGAGAGCTTTGCCCCGTTTTATGACCTTTCTTGGCACAACTGTTAACAACTAACTTAACAACTGCAGTTGTTAAGTTAGTAACACGATTGAAAAGTGAATCTGGCTTCCCCATTGATTTTACTGATGAGAAGGTCGCCAAAGATAATCATAAGACTCTGGGACACTTGCCCAGGGTCTGAATTTTGATCACGTGACAGTGGGGATGTGGCAACGGTCATAAGAGTGAAAACAATCATAGGTCACTTTTTCCAGTGCTGTTGTAACTCTGAACAGTCACTAAATGAACTGTTGTAGTCAAAGACTACCAGTATTTTTTAGAAAACAATTAGGCTTGATTACAGCAATGACCATTTCATGCACTGGTGGAATTCAATTTTTTTTACTACCGGTTCTATGGGTGTGGCTTGGTGGGCGTGGCTTGGTGGGTGTGGCAGGGAAAGGATACTGCAAAATCCCCATTCCCTCCCCACTCTTGGGGGAAGGATATTGTAAAATCTCCATTCCCACCCCACTCCAGGGGAAGGATACTGCAAAATCCCCATTCCCTCCCTACTCTTGGGAGAAGGATATTGCAAAATCTCCATTCCCTCCCTACTCCTGGGGGAAGGATATTGCAAAATCCCCATTCCCATCCCACTCTGGGGCCAGCCAGAGGTGGTATTTGCCAGTTCTCTGAACTTCTCAAAATTTCCGCTACCGGTTCTCCAGAACCTGTCAGAACCTGCTGGATTTCACCCCTGATCTCATGCCTTTTTGTGCAGAAGGAAAAAAGGGAAGGATTTTACTACTAGGATCTCTGCTCCTTAAAATTCTCTCCACAACTTGGAATGAATTATGCCTGCCCCCACTGAGGATGAGAAATAACTCTGGCGTTGGCAGTAACCGTAGAGAGCAAATTAGACTCTCTGAGCAATTGTGTTTCCCCAGCAAGTGTAAGAAAAGGAAAATCCTGATAAGACAGCAAATAATAGCAAACGGGCAGATGAAAGAGACTTACAGAACAACGTATTGTACTTTCAATCTTTTCTTCTCTACCAGAGAACATTTCCCCGTGGAGAACACTGAATAAAACAGAGGTAGGCAAAATGGTGCCCACAGACCTGTCAGGGACAGTCAGGAAGGGGGAAGGGAAAACTAAGGCCAGATGGTGGCCACCATCAAGCAACTGTAGATCTGCTCTTCTTTTATATGCACTATCCTCTTACTGGTTATACTGGTTTCACACACACACACCATAGATGCCCCTGACCTTTGCACAACATTGGTATCCTGAAAGAGATTGGTGTGCTAAGGTTAGCATCTATGTAGTATGTGTATATGTGGGCGTATGTTTGCATGCAGGAAAGTTCCAGGAACTCTCAAGATGGCCGATAAAGAGGCCTTATCTCTAACAACATTTCTTTACAAGCCAACTGAATCAGCGGTGAGTTTCAGATATTGTTCGCCGCACATGCGCATGCTCACGGCACATCCGCTTTGCTCTTCATGTGCACCTTCCATGCATGCGCCCAGCTTTCCGTGCATTTGCTTCTGTGCATGCACCAGGCCTCGAAAACGTGGCTAAATAGGAAGGCATGGCCCCGGGGTGGGTGGATGGGCCCACTCGCAACCTCTGCTACCGGTTCAGGCTAAATCGTCTGAACCGGCTGAATACCATCTCTGAACTGAATCAAAAACTCTGCCAGCTTACCAATGAAACAGATCTTGGGTCATCTCACTATAAACCACCTTGGAAGGCTTGGCATTCAATCCTCCTCATCCAGTGGTGAAATGTAAAATTTGTTATTACCGGTTCTGTGGGCATGGCTTGGTGGAGGGGGATATGTATGGGGGATACTGGGTGGGTGTGGCCAACTTTTTTTTTTTTTTTTAGTTTTAAAAGTATTTTTTCTACAACCTCTTCAGCCAAAGAGGTTGCAGGAAAAAATGTTTTTAAAAGCCTCTGACGATCAGGCAACTCAGCTGGGATCATCAGAGGCTTTTAAAAGCATTTTTTTCCCTACAACTTCTTCAGCTGAAGAGGTTGTAGAAAAAATGCTTTTAAAAGCCTCTGACGATCCCAGCTGAACCGCATGATCATCAGAGGTTTTTTTTTTTTTTACTTTTAAAAGCATTTTTTCGGCCGAAGAGGTTGTAGAAAAAATGCTTTTAAAAGTTAAAAAAATAGCCTCTGATGATCGTGCGGCTCAGCTGGGCATGGGGAGGGGGGGCGCAGGGATTCTTGCTACTGGTTCTCCGAACCACCCACCACCATCGCTACCGCATTGGGCAATCCGGTCCGAACCGAGAGCATTTCACCCGTCCTCATCTCCTAGCAACCTGGCCAACAGGAGTGGGGGGGACAGGACTGAAGTAGAGGAAAAGAACTAGCACACCTGGGGGTACCAGGATAAGAAAGTAGCTCCTTGTTTACATGGGTTTTAGACAATGCTAAAAACTTTGCACAACTCAAAGCAACATCCACTCTCAGTAAAAGTGACTGTCTTTATATTCATATAAATAAGTTACAGTCAACTTTACAACCACAACTGAGTCCAAAATTTCTGTTGTGAAGTGAAACATTTCTATGAGCAAGTTTTGCCTCATTTTATAGCCTTTCTTGCCAGTTGTTAAGTGAATCATTGTAACTGTTAAATTAGTCACATGGTTGTTAAGTGAAATCTGGATTCCTCATTGACTTGGTTTGTCAGAAAGTTGCAAAAGGGGATCACAGGATCTCGGGACACTGCAACCGTCTTAAGTATGAGTCAGTTGCTAAGCTTCTGAATTTTGATCATGTGACCACGGGGATGCTGGAATGGTCGTCCGTGTGAAAAAAAAGTCATCAGTCACTTTCTTCAGTGACGATATAACTTCATTTCATTTCATTTCATTTATTGGATTTGTATACCGCCCTACTCCCAAAGGACTCAGGGCAGTGAACAGCCACAGAATAAAACACATAAATACAAAATTTAAAAACAGAATAAAACCAAATTAAACAATTTGGCCGAGACAAATTTAAAACACCCAATAATTTTAAAAACAAATTAAAATTTACATTTTAAAGGGGAAAGATTTAGGCCAGGCCGGCTTGATGGAATAAAAAAGTCTTGAGAGCGCGACAGAAGGTGCGCAGATCCGGGATCCTCCGTATCTCCGGGGGGAGCTCATTCCAGGTAGTAGGTCACTTCAGTCTTCAACTTCAGTCACTAAACAATTGGTTGTATGTTGAGGGCTACTTTTACACTTTAGTAGATTGAACAAGTCTGTTTAGAGAGAGTTGGGAGTTGGCTTTTGATGGAAAACCACAATCCCTCGTAAATAGTTGATATAAAAGGGAGTGCTTTTTAGAGCTGGGTGCACTTCAAAAATAATGACTCAGAAGAATAATTTCTGAAGCACTTGTTCGGGATTATTTTCAAAGCATGCAGAATCCTAATATTATTTTTGGGCTGGGAAAGGACATAGGAGGTTTGTCGGAGATCAGGTGATGCTATTTCTCCATTTGGTCCAGAATGACAATTGTTAGCAATGCATTTCTCACTGCCTGTTCTCACAGCAGCTGTACTGTACTGTATGCTACTTGTGATCCTTCAAAATGTTTTGGACAGAACTCTTAATATTTTGTACAAGGATCCTGCCACTTGGAGCAAATAAGGGTTGGTTAAGAAAAAAAAAATACCAGCAGAATATCTGGTTAGCTCAGATGTCAGCAACCTCTCTTTGGGCCCTCTACTGTGGCTCCCTGTCAGATAATCCCACCACTAGCTGTCTCTGCCCCTCGCACTCCCCTTCCACTCATTCCTTGCCTGACCTGTGAAGGTAAGGATGGACGGCGGGGGATGGAAAAGAGGCCGGGGCAGAGACATAGAGATCCAGAGAGAGTGGGGGGAGAGAGGGAGAGAGAGTGGGGAGAGAGGAAGAGAGAAAGATGTCAAAAGGATTTTGTGTTTCCCGGTGTTTTTTAACAACCGGTTCTCTACCCTAATGACCGGCTGGGTAGGCGTGCCTAGGGGGTCATGTGACTGATGGAAGTGAGTGACGTCGAGTTGGCCCCGCCCACCCAGATTTTATGGCTCCCGGTGTTTTCTTTTCTGTGGGAAACGGGTCCAAATGGCTCTTTAAGTGTTTAAAGTTGCAGACCCCTGGGCTAGCTGCTTCTGTGCTGGCCAGTTTCCTAGCTAAAAAATAATTGAAGGTCTGAACATGAAATGTTTTGGCATTCAAAACACATGTCTGTGACTGAGTTATGCTCCTCTTTTATAATAATTTCTCTGGGAAAAGAAGAGAGGGATCAAAAAAAATCTAGTGCAGTATTTTTTTCAAACTTGGCAATTTTAAGATGTGTGGACTTCAACTTCCAGAATTGAATGCTGGCTGGGGAATTCTGGGAGTTGAAGTCCACAAGTCTTAAAGTTGCCAAGATTGGAAACCCCTGGTTTAAACAACTGATGTTCCATGCTCCTAATTTGAAGATCTCTGAACAGTGGAGAGATCATTTTTTTCACTTTACCTCTAATTACAAATTTGTTTCACCCCCAAACCAGATAATCCGGTCTAGCCTTCATTTCAGATCTTTTCAACTTGTCCCTTCCTACCGTACTACACAAACAATACCTGTACAAAACAGCACATTGAGGATAACTGAACTTTGATTAATGATTATATGTACAGAACTCTTAAAAGGGCAGAACAGGCTTTACCCCTCGCAAAGTGGCTACCAATAAATCTAAGAAAGAAAGGTGGCTTTTTTAACTGTTTTTTTTTTCCCCTGAGCTGCTTCGATGTTGCCAGACATGCATATAATTATATTATGCAATTAAACATAACTGTTGAGAAAATCCAACCCACAGGAATGTTAGACTCAGAACCTAGTCTCTAACATTTATTTTTTGTTCCGGTGCCTTTAAGTCGGTCTTGACTCCTGGCACCTGCCTGGACATGTCTCTCCAGTTTTCTTGGGGAGGTTTTTCAGAAGTGGTGTGCCCTTGGCATCTTCTTTCTAGAGCTGAGAGCAACTGGCCCAAGGTCAACCAGCTGGCTCCCTGCCTAAGGCGGGACTAAAACTCACTGCTCTCGGTTTCTAGCCTGGTGCCTTACTTAATCACTAGACCAAACTGACTCTCGATACTATCTTATCCTTGGGCAAATTTTTTGCATTCCATTTTAAGGATAATGAATGGCTGACAGCCAACAACCTGTAGGGTAAAGTTTCTTTCCAGCAGTTTCTTACTAGTGATCCCCGGTTCGGTAGGATGTGGTGCATCAGGAAAGATTTTGGGTGTTGCACAGTATACAGAACAGGAGGGCTTCACCAAATGCAGCACAATTTATTTATCTCGCTTTTTTAAAATAAAGTTTTATTAATTTTCTATTGTTTACATTTCGTTAGTGCTTAATAAACATTGTGTTGTCTGGGTTATTTTATTTTCTTAGCAGTACAGATTGGGATCGTAATCTCCACCCCTTTTTTCCAGCCACTGGTAGAATAAATTCCATGTTTGATAATATTCTGTATCATCTTTCTTTTTAATCTTCAATGTGAGTCTGTCCATTTCTGCACAATCTGGTATCGTCCTAATCATCTCGTTGTCTCATGTTATTTCTTCATTTTTCGGATATTGTGCAAATATAATCCTTGCTGCTGTTAATACATGCAATATTAAATATATATTTTGTTTATCAGTTTTTTCTGGTGCTATACCACATAGAAAAAGTTCAGGTTTAAAATCTACATGTTTTCCTATCATCTTTTCTAACCATGTATGTATTTTTGCCCAATTTTTTTTTGCTTTTACAAAAGTCCACCACATATGGTAATAGGTGCCCGTTTTTTTGTTTTGATTTATCACACAATTTATCGTTCTCTACTTACGACCACAATGAAGCCCAAAATTTCTGTTGCTAAGCAAGACAGTTGTTAAAAGTGGATTTTGCTTCATTTTACAACCTTCCTTGCCACAGTTCTTAAATGATTTACTAAAGTTGCTTAGTTAGTAACCTGGTAAGTGAATCTGGCTTCCTCATTGACTTTGCTTGTCAGAAGGTCGCAAAAGGGGATCCCATGACCCCGGGACACTGCGACCGTCATAAATATGAACCAGTTGCCAAGCATCTGAATTTTGATCACGTGACCCTGGAGACCCTGGAGAACGACCGTAAGCGTGAAATTCGGTCATAAGTCACTTTTTTCGGTGCTGTTGTAACTTTGAACAGTCACTAGGTGAACTGTTGTACATTACCTGTATGTGAAATACATTAATACGCATTAATACGCATTAATACGCATTACACCTACCCTGTTTCCCCGAACATAAGACCCAACCGGAAAATAAGGCCTAGCATGATTTTTCAGGATGCTCATAATATAAGCCCTACCCCCAAAATAAGCCCCAGTTAAGATTGTCAGCCAGATGGATGTATTTAAGTACTATATTTCCCCAAAAATAAGACCTAACCAGAAAATAAGCCCTAATGCATCTTTTGGAGCAAAAATTAATATAAGACCCGGTCTTATTTTCAGGGAAACACGGGTAAATATGCTCCTTCGCTCCAAAGATATAAAATTATCTAACTTAACTCACGGCATAAAAAAGCAGCATCTACTCTCTCTAAGTCAAGCAGATATTATCACTGATTTCCTGCAAATCAAGATTTGCAAAAAAAGAATGCTTGAAGAGTTAGTTGAAAGATGGGCAGCTACATAAACGTTTTAAATAAACAAATAAACAAACAATTACAATCTGGGTTTATTCTCCCATAGCCTTCACCTTGAGATGAGACTTCGGGAGGCCTTCCTTAACTTCTTAACACCAAAGATCCTTTGTCTCTCTTCTTTGTTGGAGTTGACATATAGACCTTGTTAAATTTTTTTCTATCGTCATTTCCATTTTGTCAGCTGACCCTCAAATTCTGACCCTATGGTATATATATATGACAGCGGAGAAGAATATTAAATGTAAATAAATAAATAAATGGAACCAGGATTGGGTTTAATGAGTGGTTTCTGTTTATTAAGGATTTGATGGCATTTAAAAAACATTGTTTTTTTTAAAAAAAGACAAGGGCCTGGTGGCTCAGCAGATAAAAGCATTGTGATTAACCCCAGCTGTTTGCAATTACTGTAAGTTCGAATCTCACCAGGCTCAAGGTTGACTCAGCCTTCCATCCTTTCTAAGGTAGGTGAAATGAGGACCCAGATTGTGGGGGCAATAAGCTGACTTTGTATAAATATACAAAAGTATGAAGGCTATTGCGTAACGCATCGTAAGCCGCCCTGAGTCTCCGGAGAAGGGTGGCATATAAATCAAATAAAAAAAAAAGTATTAAAACCAAAAAATGAGTTGTAGATAATGGAGTTGGTTTTACACTGCTTTGTGCAAAATGCAAAAGTAAAGGAGTAAGCAAATAAAAAAGGAATTGTGGAATCTGGTGCTGATTCTTACAGGATGCAGCAACTAATTGGTGCCCCTTTTTTTTTTCAAAAACAAAAACCACAGTGCATGAAAGAAACATAATCATTAATTTATCCTAAGTTGCTAGATTTGCAAACACATCTGGTTTTTAAAATTTCAAAACATTTTTAAAAAGTTTTTCCTTTTAATTACTGGCACTGGGAATCAGCAGTATGTCCTTCTTGATAAGAAAGCACAGAAGATAAGAAAAAAAAAACATTGTAAGATTTACAGTGTAATGTCTGGATCTTTTCATAAGCAGGCCTCCCTTCATTCTGATGGGATTTTAACTTTCACCTTAAACAAATTAAACCTTAGGGAGACCAAGAATCATAAGTGTTTACAAACCAGCTCCTTCAATTCATTCTTTATTCCTATTTACTTTTCTTCTTTAAAAAATATTTTCCCTCAGTGCATTCAAGCCATTCATCAGGCAAGTTAAATAAATGTGCACAGGGTTTGTCCACAATAGTGAAACTTACCCAGTTGATAGAATGACGACAATACACCGATATGCATCTTAATATTTATAATGTCTACATTGGACTGCAAGGCAATCAAACCGGTCAGTCCTAGAGGAGATCAACCCTGACTGCTCTTTAGAAGGCCAGATCCGAAAGATGAAACTCAAATACTTTGGCCACCTAATGAGAAGGGAGGACTCACTGGAGAAGAGCCTAATGCTGGGAACGATTGAGGGCAAAAGAAGAACGGGACGGCAGAGACCGAGATGGCTGGATGGAGTCACTGAAGCAGTCAGGCGTGAGCTTAAATGGACTCCAGGGGATGGTAGAGGACAGGAAGGCCTGGAGGAACATTGTCCATGGGGTCGCGATGGGTCGGACATGACTTTGCTACTAACAACAACAACATTCGCAAACTTGTTTGTTACAGAACTGGTTGAATTCTTCTTAAAAAGAAACAACACCTGTAGTCCTTATCTACTTTTAGACTAGAAGCCTGAAGTGAAAACTTTATTTTAAAGTCACTATGTAGAACTTCGTCTTTCCTTAACTGTAGACCTACCTTGCTATGGGCATTTCTTCCTATGCCCATTCCCTAATGGCATTTTTAAGAATAAAGGAATAAAGAACATTAATATTCTTTTTAAAGAATAAAGAAAGAATTAAAGAACTTAAAGAATAAAGGAAGAAGCAAGTAAAGTTGGCTTAGAATTGAGTTCAACTCTTGATAACCTGAGTGGCCATATCTATGCTGCTTTCTTGGCAGATGCTGAAAGGGATTTATCACTATTTCTCCCAAATGCTTTTTTGATAACCCAGACTAGCCAACAACCATAAAACATTCATGGAGTTCCCCATGCAAGAGATAACCAATCCTAGTAGGTTCTAGATCAGGGGTTTCCAAACTTGGCAAGTTTAATTCTTGTAGACTTCAACTCCGAGAATTCCTTAGCCACCCATGCTAAGAGCTGAGGTCCACTAGTCTTAAACTTCCCAAGTTTAGAGACCTCTATTCTAGATCAATTGAATTGCTTAGGTCTTGCCTTCTCTGTGGTTTTGTCCCTACTATAGTATGTATATTTAAATAATAGAATGTGCTGCCCTCAAATGCACTGATGGCCATTAACTAAATGTATTTATCTATTTGTTAAATTTATATGGCTGCCCATCTCATGTGATATGATTCTGGGCAGCATATAAACAGACCGTTGTTGGAAGAAATATCCTTCTGGGTCCAGTTCCAAGTGGGAAAAAAGACACTGGAAACACGGAGACTGCTTGGAAAGATGGTTTAATGGTGGACAGGAATCACATGGTTTGAGTTCCTGAACAGAAAAGGCAATCACATGGTTCACAGTGTTGGGTGAAGAACCAAAAAGAAGGGCCAAGATACTGAGAGTGCCTGAGTTTATACCCCCTGTTGGACCCCACCTTAGTGTTTCCTGTCCCTGTATAACAAATCCTGATTGGTTGTCAAACTCCCAGAGGGCAGGGGTCTTAGCTAAC
The DNA here is from genome assembly GCF_059756535.1 of Pantherophis guttatus. NCBI lineage: Eukaryota > Metazoa > Chordata > Lepidosauria > Squamata > Colubridae > Pantherophis > Pantherophis guttatus. Next base: position 16,397,493 of record NC_142072.1, on the reverse strand, counting down.
TTTGTAGGTTGTCTCTCAAGCTTGCTTGAGCCTTGCCCTGTGGTGAGTTTCTATTGCTAGAGGGGTCCTATTGTGTTGCACATGATGGTCCATTGACAAAGGTGGGGGGAATGAGTTTCTGCCTCTGGCCCATTGACAAAGGTGGGGGGAGGCAGGGAGCTGCAGGGAGCTGCTTTGTCTTCAAAACACGTATCTCCATTTCTCATCCAGGGAAATGTAATATTCTGCCTTTTTAATATTTCCCAAAATATTTCATTCTTCTAGGAGAGGGGTGGGTGCTAACTTCCTACACCGTAAAAAAGCAATATTAAAAACATTCATTTTTTTAAAAAAAATAATGTCATTATGAAAAAGGTTAAGAGAGGGCACCAGATATGAACAAATGGAAACACCTCATCAGATTGCCATTCCCTTGTGACCCCCACCCCACCTCAGGACTGTTGACATAATTAGACTGAAAGGGCCTAAACCCAGTCCCCAAAGATGCTTTTTTCAAAAGGCAACTGAACTTTCTTGGGGTTTTTTTTTTCCTCTTTGAAAACCTTTTGGTTTTCATCCAACAAGCTTCTTCAGTTGTAACTGAGGAAACTTCTTGGATCAGAAGTTAAAACTGAAAAAACTTCTTGGATGAGAAGTTAGAACTGAAGAAGCTTCTTGGATGAGAAGTTAGAACTGAAGAAGCTTCTTGGATGAGAAGTTAGAACTGAAGAAGCTTCTTGGATGAGAAGTTAGAACTGAAGAAGCTTATTGGATGAGAAGTTAGAACTGAAGAAGCTTATTGGATGAGAAGTTAGAACTGAAGAAGCTTATTGGATGAGAAGTTAGAACTGAAGAAGCTTATTGGATGAGAAGTTAGAACTGAAGAAGCTTATTGGATGAGAAGTTAGAACTGAAGAAGCTTATTGGATGAGAAGTTAGAACTGAAGAAGCTTATTGGATGAGAAGTTAGAACTGAAGAAGCTTCTTGGATGAGAAGTTACAACTGAAGAAGCTTATTGGATGAGAAGTTAGAACTGAAGAAGCTTATTGGATGAGAAGTTAGAACTGAAGAAGCTTCTTGGATGAGAAGTTAGAACTGAAGAAGCTTCTTGGATGAGAAGTTACAACTGAAGAAGCTTCTTGGATGAGAAGTTACAACTGAAGAAGCGTCTTAGATTAAAAGTTACAAGAAGTTTACGTTTTCAAAGAGAAAAAAACTCAAGAAAGTCCAGTTGAAAAAAGCACCTTTGGAATAACCATGACCTGGATGATTGAGAATCTCCATAGATATTTGGCCTAAACCCAGGTGTCTGAGAGAGAACTGCAGAAAACTTCAAGTCCTTGCAAGCTTCTGGGATGCAACACATCAGCTATTGTGTCAGAAAAGGCTAATCTAGATAAACAGTTTGCATTCTCCACCAAAGCTCTTCTTAGACTTTCATTTCCACTAATTATGGTTAAGATGAGCCACAGTTTGTCCACCACTAGACAGGGCAATAAGCTGACGGTTGATCAAAACTGCAAGCAAAGGCAGTGTGAATTTAGCGATATACCTCAATAACAAGCTTTCAACCTTTTCCAGTACTCTTTCCAGTCTGTAATTGCATTCAGCATTTTTTCATAAAAACATGGTACATAGGAAATTAGATAATTCAGGTTTTTCAGATGTTGTCTACCTCTGCAGGAAATAGCACTAAAATGTAACATGATGCTGGCAAACCGATATATTCCCTAGTTTAAAATTTGCTACAGCATCCACTTTTTTGGTAGGAGATGATGTTCTTTGTCCTTTTCGGTTCTTCCTTCACTAGTGACCATCTTGACAAATTCCTCTAAATTTAAGGTTTTCTACTGAGACACTCAGTTTAGAATTGTTTCCTTGCATATGCCTTTAAAACATAGACACCAAAAATACATTACAATACTGCAGTCTCTTTTATAACCTGATAACTGTCAAGCAGCACTTGATATATCTTAAAATTACCCTGATACAGTATGCTTGTGAAATAACTGAACATAACTTGAAGGGAGGGTGGATGTTACTTTAGTAGATAATTGCTGGTTGGTAGCTTCCAGCTTCCAGCTTCAGCTCAGCTCATTAATCATACCTAAATGAGGTTATATGCAAAATTTTGGGTTAACATGCTAAGAAGACAAACAAGGCAGTGGTGGGTTCCTCCCAGTTCGTCCCAGTTCCGCCGAGCCGGTAGCAGTGACGATATGACATCACCGAACCGGTTCTGGCCTCCCCTCGCTCCCCGCCCACCCCACCCCACCCACCCCCGTGTTATTCTTACCTTTTATTTGGCCCCACCCCCAATCTATTGCTGCCTCCTGAGTCCCAGCTGATGGCTAGAGGGAAAAAAACTGTTTAAACTCTTGCCCCGGGGCTTCAAAGGGCCGCCCTACAACTGATCAGTGTTAAAAGAAAACAAATGAATAGACCGGTGCCTGCAAAAATAAATGGGTAGACCAGTGCCTGCAAAAATACATAAGTAGATCAGTGCCTGCAAAAATAAATGGGTAGACCAGTGCCTGCAAAAATACATGAGTAGATCAGTGCCTGCAAAAATAAATGGGTAGACCAGTGCCTGCAAAAATAAATGGGTAGATCAGTACAGCTCTGCAAGCAGTTAAAAGCCTGGTAGACCAGTACCTCTGCTAAATCCTAAATAATTGTCACATGACCATCAAGCCACGCCCACAAAATAAGCCACGCCCACAGAACTGGTAGTAAAAAAATTTAGAACCCACCCCTGAAACAATGGAATTTATACAAGTGAAAAAAGAGCTTTGGAGATTAAAGACCAGAATAAATGCAGTCAACTTTGAGAGAACACAGTGCTGCATTATGGACCACCTTTGGTGGGAAGGTAACAGCGTTTCGGGCGCCTTTGGCATTTAGTCATGCCCGCCACATGACCACGGAGACGTCTTCAGACAGCGTTGGCTCTTCAGCTTTGAAACGGAGATGAGCACCGCCGCCTAGAGTCAGGAACGACTAGCACATAGGCGCGAGGGGAATATTTACCTTTACCTATTCTGTCCTTGAACAAATGTGTAACCAAGAGAGGGAAATACTATTTTACTAATAATTGATTCCAGATACACCCTGTATCCATTAATGATATTCATTAAAGCAGACTGAAACGTATTTCACATTTTATAAAAGAAAAATCACGTCCAATTAGGTTGCTTCAGGCTACTCAACAAATTTTCTTAATAAGACAGTTCATAACGCTAGATTAAAAATAATAATTAGGAAAGGTTTCCTGCTTTATTATTTATTTCCATTGGTCCTGAATCTCCCTGGATTTAGTTTCAAAGAAGAGCTGTGGGTTCTAAAGTGATAACAGAGTGAGACGATTTCCTCCCTATCCAAATTTTCCATTTCATAATGTGATATATCTCTTTTTTGGTCCCATGACAGTAATTGAAGGAATGATATGAGAGTAACAGTCCCACAATGCAATTCCACATTACACAAAATGTTGCACGGAGCAGGAAAACACATGTGGACTTATTTTTCCATTTCTCTCAGATGCAAAAAAAGTATATTTTAGAACTCAACAAAGGAAATTACTTGAAGTAAGGTTTGCAAATGAATTGATAAAAAAAAGGATTCCTCACTTACATTGTCACACATGTTTTTGCCCATGTTTGATTTTTTGACATATTGATGATCTGGAAGGAAAGGGGGAAACAAAGAAGCACAAACCAAGATTTTTTTCAAGTTACTAATCTGGAAGAGAGGAAAGCTAACTCATCACAGATGAACAACTGGCATTTTACCACGTTAAAATCCAGCAAAAAATTTAAGAGCAACAGAAAATGTATAAGTGAATTATTCCACTAAGGAAGAATGGGATAATAACATTTGGACAGGTAAGAAATGAATCTCTACTCCCAGGCCGATCATGACTCCAAGATTTCATCGTATTGAGCATTGGTCCTCAGAGAGCAATCAAAAGCCAGGATATCATTACAAGAAACAGGCTGATGGAACTGGTGACGTTTCTGTAATACAGTACAATTATCCCACATTACAAAAATAGCCTATTGACCAAACACGCATCTATGAGATGGAGCTATTGAGCTCCCCTACTGCAGAACTGCAAAAAAAAAAACAATTACTACCAACCTGCCTTCCATTGAGGACCTGTATACTGCATGAGTCAAAAAGAGGGCTGTGAAAGTATTTACAGACCCCACGCATCCTGGAGATGAACTGTTTCAACTCCTATCCTCAAAACGATGCTATAGAGCACTGCACACCAGAACAACTAGACACAAGGACAGCTTTTTCTCGAACGTCATCCCTCTGCTAAACAAATAATTCCCTCAACACTGTCAAACTATTTACTAAGTCTGCACTACTATTAATCTTCTCATCGTTCCTATCACCCATCTCCTCCCACTTATGACTGTATGACTGTAACCTTGTTGCTTGTATCCTTACGAATTATATTGACTGTTTCCTAATATGATTTGATTGCTTATTTGTATCCTATGACTATCATTAAGTGTTGTACCTTATGATTCTTGACAAATGTATCTTGTCATTTTATGTACACTGAGAGCATATGCACCAAGACAAATTCCTTGTGTGTCCAATCACGCTTGGCCAATAAAGAATTCTATTCTATTCTATTCTATTCTATTCTATTCTATTCTATTCTATTCTATTCTATTCTATTCTATTCTATTCTATTCTATTCTATTCTATTCTATTCTATTCCTATAACACAGGGGCGTCCAGCCATGGCAACTTAAAGACTTAGGGATTTCAACTCCCACAAATAAGTCCAAATGTGATTTTCCACTCTGGGTGTAATTGCACTGTGGGACAGTTATTTTCACACCAGTCTTTCAATTGCTGTCATGGGACCAAAAAAGAGATATATAACATTATGAAATAGAAACTTTGGATAGGGAGGAAATTGTGTCACTCTCTTGCCAGCTTAGAACTGGTCACCCCTCTTCTTTGAAATTAAACCCAGAAAGATTCAGGACCAATCAAAAATAAATAATAAAACAGGAAACCTTGCTTAGCTATTATTTTTAATCCAGTGTTATGAACTGATTTACTAAGAAGATTTGTTGCATGACCTTGAAGCAACCTAAATCATGCTAGCTGGGGAATTCTGGGAGTTGAAGTCTAGAAGTGTTAAAGTTGCCAAAGTTGGACACTCCTGGCTTTAAAAAAAAAAATGCCAATAAGTCTTTTGAAACTGGGACGAGCCTGTCTACCCGCCCACCTGCCTGCAAAGAGGAATCAGCAAACTGTTACCCTTGTCAAGAACAACTGCAAAATAATAAGTCAAGACTGTTCTACAGTTAATCTTGCTTGCCAAAATTATATAAAGGCAATCTCACCCTCCCCAAAGACCTCATATTTTCTGGGTCAGCCTATAAGCGACAGTTCAGTCACGAACTCAAGAGGTGCATAAACAAGGATTACAATGGATTGAACCAGAAAAATATTATAGCTTTTTTAATATAAGGTTATTTATTTCGTTAATTTGCCACATTGTAGATTAAAAGAAGGGAAGAATATTTCATGAATATTGGAGGGTTTTTTAAGAACGTTGATTATTAGTATTTTAAGATGTTTTATGGATTGGCATTAAATTGAGAGAGAGAGGTGGTTGCATTATTTCGGTTCTAAACGAAAGTCAGAGACCGTTCCTGTTATACCTTTTTTTGATCTATCCTTTTTCTCACATTTATTTTTTTTATTCCCCTCCCCTTTTCATTAATGTTAGTTTGTATTTCATGCTGAACTTTAATTTTTATTTTATTTTATTTTTTATTTTAATTTGATTTATATGCCGCCCTTCTCCAGAGACTCAGGGCGGCTTACAATGCGCTAAGCAATAGCCTTCATACTTTTGTATGTTTATACAAAGTCAGCTTATTGCCCCCACAAACTGGGTCCTCAATTTACCTACCTTAGAAAGGATGGAAGGCTGAGTCAACCTTGAGCCTGGCGAGATTCGAACTTGCAGTAATTGCAGGCAGCTGAATGTTAATAACAGGCTATTAGTCTGCTGTGCCACCAGGCTCCTCTGATTCCTCTGTGAGAGTCTAAATAAAAGAAACCTTCCCCAGTTTGGTTGGTACTCAAATACCTGGGCTTTTGGTTAGACTGGGAAGTTGGAAGAACAACGAAGCCTTGGGAAGCTTCTTATGCAAAGCTGCCAAGAAACCTGCATGAAACTTGACTCCAAGAGCCTCAGTATCTTTTTAGTTACCACTCAGAAGGATTTTTTTCCTCTTCCTCTTCCCGCACTTCTGCTTTTGGGGGCCCTTTTAGCTTTGCCTTGTTTCTCTGCTAGGTTTCATATGAAGAAGAATGTCAACTGAGATGCTTTTTTGGCTTAGATGTGACTGTAGTTCAGTGATGAGTAATGAGTTTTTCTCTCTCTCTTTTTTTTTGGTTTTGCATCTCTTTTTCTTTATAATATCTTTATTAAGTCAATGGGGAAGCCAGATTCACTTAACAACCCTGTTATTAATTTAACAATTGCCATGATTCACTTAACATCTGTGGCAAGAAAGGTCATACAATGAGGCAAACTCGCTTAAAAAACTCACTTCATTGTCTCACCTAGCAACAGAAATTTTGGGCTCAATGGTGGTTGTAAGTAGAGGGCTACCTGTATTGTGCTCAAGACTGTATACCTTGAGAAATAAAGTGGTGGAGGATTATTGGTGCAAACAGGAAAATAGGAGCATCCCTCCGCCAAGAAAAATGAACATAATATTTTGACATAGGAAGAAAAAGGAGAAAAATTAGGGGAAAAAATTAAGCATGAGCTTCTATCTCAATCCACAGCATTCCTCATCGGAGATGCTCTGTAGTCTGATGTCTGGCTCCTTGACAAATGTCAAAGAACAGATGGCTAATGCCTTATGACTGTCATTGCTTACTGAGCAGTGGATAATATTCAAAATCTTACCTCCAGAAGGCCCTTGGTTTAGCCAAAGAAAAATTAATGGCAATGTTAAGGAAAACTCTGAAGTAATTTCCAAATCATCCGCCCATTGATTGATAGACCTTATGCACATATGCAGAGTCAGGCGATATATAATTTAATAAATAAATAGGCGCTATCAAGGATCCAGCAGGAGAGGATATAGAAAAAGTGAACACCGATAAAACAATGTGATAACTTTTTATGTTTCCTGCAAAAGGTTGACTCAGCCTTCCATCCTTTCGAGGTAGGTAAAATGAGGACCCGGATTGTGGGGGCAATAAGCTGACTTTGTATAAAAAAGAACACCACTTGGGGGGGGCCCGAAAGCCCTACTAAGCAGGTATATACAAAAGTATGAAGGCTATTGCTTAACGCATTGTAAGCCGCCCTGAGTCTCCGCAGAAGGGTGGCGTATAAATCGAACCAATAAATAAATAAATAAATAAATAAATAAATGTCAATAAGGGTTTTCCATCATCACTACCTTTGCAAGATCCAATCTGGGTCCCTCACTGGGACCAGAGGTTTAGTCTTCCGAGCTTTTGGCCTCGTACTGAAGCTCATCCTCAGGGAACTTTTCTCTACTGAGTCGTGGTGGCGCAGTGGTTAGAATGCAGCATTGCAGACTAATTCTGCCGTATGCCAGGGGTTTGATCCTCACCGGCTCAAGGCTGACTCAGCCTTCCAACCTTCTGAGGTTGGTAAAAGGAGGAGCCAGATTGTTGGGGGTAATAGGCTGATTCTGCAAACCACTGAGAGAGGGCTATAAAGCACTGTGAAGCGGTATGTAATTCTAAGTGCTATTAATATTGGAAAATGTCATATTCTAGTAGTGAATATGGACCAACCTCCGGTCCCAGTGACCAATCCAGATTGGATCCTGCAACATTATCCTGGGAACGTATATTTGCCACTATTCATCATTAAATTTAGGCAAACTCTAATTAAAGCAGTTGATTTGGCCATCATAAATACATGCCTTTGCCAAACACCTGAATTTTGATCACATGACCATGGGGATGCTGTAATGATCATAACTCATTTTTTTAAGTGCAGTTGTATCTTCTAATGGTGGCTAAACAGGGGTGAAATCTACTTACCTTCCTTACCAATTCGGAAGTGCACACGCCACATGCGTGCGCAGACCTTCTGCGCATGTGCAATACCAGGAAGCATGTGTTAAAACCAGGAAGTACTGACATCTGGGCGGGTGGGAGGAGCTTTGCTCCGCCATCGCTACCGGATCGCCGAACCACCAACCAAGATTGCTACCGGATCGGGCGATCCAGTCCGATCCAGTAGCATTTCACCCCTGTGGCTAAACCGTTGTTATAAGATGATCATCACCTGTATGTAACTTGACAGGAACTGTTTCAGGGGTGGGCTTCAAAAATTTTAGCAAGGGGTTCTCTGCCGGTTGCTGGGTGGGCGTGGCCATGGTGGGCGTGACCTAGTCGGCCTCCTGCACCACGGCAGTGAGGAGGCGTTTTTGCCCTCCTTGGGCTCCAGAGGATTTCCTCAAGCCTCCAGGAGGGTGAAAATGGCCTCCCCTGGCTCCAGAGGCCCCCTTTGAGAAGGCCAGAAACGGGCCCATTTCTGGCCTTCTCAAACGTCCAGTAGGCCTATTTTTCGCTCTCCCTGAGCCTCCACGCGCACCCTGCACTTACCTGCATCTAAAACAGGCCGCATGGGGACTCCTGGGAGGGGCAGGGTGGGGTAGGCATGGCCAACCAGGAGTGGGATTTGGGGGTTCTCCGAACTTCACAGAATCTTAGCTAGAGGTTCTCCTGAACCCCTGCGAAGCCCCAGCGGCCCACCCCTGGTAATTATCTACATTAATAAAGATAGAATTTAAAAATAATCATGTGGCAATAAATTAAAAAGGAGGCTATAGAGACCTAGGAATAAGGAAATAACTTTCTTTTTCCCCCTAAATTAAGCATGGAAACTTTTATGCTTCTTTAGCAGTACAATTTTTGATCTGAGGCCAAAAGTAATATTAACAAAAAAGAAATTTTTAAATGCAAAACAGGAACCAGATATATACAAGCCTACAGAACAGGGGACAGGACATATCACTTCTTAATTGCTTTTTGGCACCAGCTTACCCCAAAAGGTGTCAGCTTAGAAAACCAATTAATCCAATGAAGCCGTTTTAGAAAAGAATAGCTTTTTAATTAGATTAATTGAACGTAATTTCTGAAACAGCTGGCTTCAGTCTGGTGTTCCGTAAATATTTTGAACTACAGCCGTCATCATTACAACAAAAATACTGGCTAGGTGTGCAGAAATGAATAGGTTAACACTTGAAATTAAAGAGAAGGAACAATTTGATTACTATAACATCTGGGAATTATTTTATCAATGGTTAGATAATAAATACAAAAAATGGAAAAAAGCAGAGGAGTGAAATAGAGAAAACGTTTTAACAAATAAGTTAAGAAGAGAACGGTTATAGTATTAGGTATGGTATATATTAATATTAGTATTAAGTTAAGAATAGATAAAATAATAAACATGACTGTAAATTGTAACTGTTATTGTATAAAATATTTGCACAAAATATTTGTACCCAGACGACACACTGTTTAATGGAAGATGATGTTCGAATCAAAATAAAATAATAAAAAAAATACTGGCTAGGGATAATCTCAATGCTAGCTTTAAGGATGCTCTAAATATAATCTTATACCATGAGTTTATACACACACACACACACACACACACACACACACACACACACACACACACACATATATATATATATATATATATATATATATATATATATATATATATATATATATATATATATATTCCCTCTAGCCAGGTTTTCCCTACGTAACCAAGGTTTTTCTGCAGCCCCAGCTCAGTAGAATCACATCCACTCGATTCTGGGCTTTTTTCTTTTCTAGCAGCCAGCAAGCTCTTCCTGCTAGGTGGGAGACTGCAGAAAAACCTTGGTTACATAGGGAAAACCTGGCTAGAGGAAAAACACACATAAACCCTACGAAGAAATAAGAAAATATATATATAAATATACCATCAGTTTGACTTAAACATTGTTCCTAACCACAGAGTGCAGTATCGGATGAACGCATGTTGTAAAAAAAAAAAAAAAAGTGCTGATTCAAACACAGGTTCATTCAAATAATGATGCCTCATCCCTTCCTTCAGTTTGGTGGAAATAAGCAAATATAAGGTGTTTGGGAGACACATAACAGCTCATTTGTGAATGAGGAGCAGGAGTCAGAAAAAAATATATGCTGTAAGCAACTCAAGAGTGAAAGACCTACAAGGCATATGCTTGCTGGGTGCTAGAAAAGAAAAAAGCCCAGAATTGAGTGGATGTGATTCTACTGAGCTGGGGCTGCAGAAAAACCTTGGTTACGTAGGGAAAACCTGGCTAGAGGAAAAACACACATAAACCCTACGAAGAAATAAGAAAATATATATATAAATATACCATCAGTTTGACTTAAACATTGTTCCTAACCACAGAGTGCAGTATCGGATGAACGCATGTTGTTAAAAAAAAAAAAAGGTGCTGATTCAAACACAGGTTCATTCAAATAATGATGCCTCATCCCTTCCTTCAGTTTGGTGGAAATAAGCAAATATAAGGTGTTTGGGAGACACATAACAGCTCATTTGTGAATGAGGAGCAGGAGTCAGAAAAAAATATATGCTGTAAGCAACTCAAGAGTGAAAGACCTACAAGGCATATGCATGCCCTGTTATTTTGAACTGGTCTGGAACTGCCCATCAATTACTGTAGATTTTAGAAACAGCGATAGTTAAACAACCAGACACAGAGGTGCAGGCGGCGAATTGGAAATGTGGATCAAACCTTTATTTCTGAGCTTACCTCACGTTAGTAAGATGAAGCAGTGCATCCATCCAATAATCAGTTTTAGCAACCCATACATTTATTTGGGAGACAACTAGAATACGGAACTAAATTGTTAGTCTGCACACTGCAATTGAGATCTCTGAGCTAAGGCTGAAAACCGTTCCTAAATAATTATCCATTTTGGTCTGACCTAAAATTGAAACTGCCGGCTATAGAGTAGGTGTCTGCTCACTCACCAATATTGTACAGAATAATACAGGGGCATTTCTAGCACCTGGAATCGCAGTTCTGTTCTCTACACCTTTATCATATATTATCAGGGCTTTTCTCTACCAGCTGCTACAGATGTTTGAGAATTTCACCTTGCGTTCTGCAATTTGGAGTAAGACGATTTAATTTGCACTGCTAAAGTCAATGGGTAGATTAGAACACACATCTCCAAACAAACCTTGCAAGATAAACCATGACTTTAGAAACAGATACCAAAATGCACAGAAAAGAGTGTTCTACAGTAAGTACTATATGGGCTAAATTTGTATTTTGAGAAAAAAACCCACATCAGACTAAAAAAGTAAATCCTGTACAGAGATATCTTTTCTTGAGAATTAAACATTTGTAGCTGAAGTAAATGGGCACAAAACTAATATGAATTTAAAATAAATTGATTTATACTCACAAGAAAGAGGGAGGGAGGGAGAAAGGGAAGGGAAGGGAAGGGAAGGGAAAGGAAAGGAAAGGGAAGGAAAGGAAAGGAAAGGAAAGGAAAGGAAAGGAAAGGAAAGGAAAGGAAAGGAAAGGAAAGGAAAGGAAAGGAAAGGAAAGGAAAGGTGGGGCAGGTGGGGAAGGGAAGGGAAGGGAGAGGAGAGGAGAGGGACAGGAGAGGAGAAAGGAGAGGAGGGGAGGGGAGGAGAGGAAAGGAAAGGAAAGGAAGGAAAGATCTACTTTAGAACTTCACATTATACTGGTAGCAATTGAGAAGGAACCAGCTTTATTGTGGCATAGATAGAATTAAAAAACAACAGCAACTTTATTCTATCCATTTAAAGTTTTCCTGGGAGGGGGAAAAAAGCCCTTTCATCATACTAGCTTAGATAGCATGAAAAAATATGCCAGGATTTCTGCATGCAGATTTTATCCACAGAAGAACTCTACAGCTCTGATACCTTTTTGAGTCAGCCATCAACTCTTTCAAGAGAGCTAAACATAATTAATTATTGAAATAAAGCAGCAGTGTGTTTTAAACATTTACAGCAATTGTAAATACTGTTTATTTACTGATGTTTTATCTTCCACCCACTACATATTTTCTCATTTTCTTTTTTTCCCCTTTTTATTGGCATTTATTTTACTTTGCTCTTCCAATGTTCTATTTTTTTTAAGAGAATATAAAATATTTGGGATGATATAGGAAATGCACCATCTGTCTGCTTAGTTCTATATTTTCTGCACAAAGAGAAGGCTTTTAACATCTCCAGATCTGCTTTACTGGTTGATCCCCAAAATGTAGTCCCCAATGTCTTGCTTTTTGAACAAGTACTCGGCTACCACCGAGCCTTAGTTCCTTCAAATATTTTGGTAAAAAATCAGAAATATCTGCATAGCAACATAATACAGGTAACCCTTGACTTATAACCACAGTTGGGACTTTCCATTGATAAGCAAAGCTGCTGTTGTGCCTGATTTTACAATATTCTTTTGCCACATTTGTTAAGCAAATCACTGCAACTGTTGAGTGAATCACGTGGTTGTTAAGCAAATCTGGCTTTCCCTGTTGACTTTGGTCACTAAAAAAAATGATTGTCAGTCAAGGATTATGTGGAGACAAATTCCTTGTGTGTCCGATCACATTTGGCCAATAAAGAATTCTAGGCTAGGCTGGGCTATTCTACTATTCTATTCTATTCTAATCTATGATATTCTAATCTATGATATTCTAATCTATGCTATTCTAATCTAACCTATTCTAACCTAACCTAACCTAACCTAACCTAACCTAACCTAACCTAACCTAACCTAACCTAACCTAACCTAACCTATTCTATTCTATTCTATTCTATTCTATTCTATTCTATTCTATTCTATTCTATTCTATTCTATTATCAAAAGTGCCCTACCAATGATCATGGTTAAACCAAAATGTGGCTTAGGCCAACATATGTATTCAAAGATTGGACTGGGATCATAACTAAGAAAGCATATTAAGTTTAATTAATAATAAAAAAAACTTTATTGATTTAGTCATTTGACTGTATCAAAAATATAAAACAAACACAAAATTACAAGAGAACAAAGACATGTTCATAGTAAGTCATCACTCCTACAGTTAACCCCAATCTGATCTCAATATTCCATCCCCTTTGAAATGGCCTTTGACAGTTGAAAACAACTTTGAAGTTGAACGAATTAAAAACAGACTTCATTATCCTAAAATTAGGTTACCTTATTTATTAGATGTATATGCTGCCCATCTCACTATCTCAATATTTCAATAGTAGTCTTGGCTAGGGTTTCAGTGAAATCCTCCCATCTGCTTTGAAGTTTACAAGTGCAGTAAGTTAAGAATAAAACTAGCATCATCGTTTGCAAGCGTCCGCTCATCGACCAGCAGCAGCTGCAGCATTAGACAACTCTGACAGATCTCCAAAAGGTAAGTGGAATTAGAGCTGGTAAACATTTGGATAGGGAACAGCCCTTCAGGGAACTTGAAAAAAACCATCTCAGAATAAGGCAAAGACAAACCAATTCTTTCCTAATATTTCCAAGAGAGCCGCAAAGACATGTCCTGAAGTAACCAGGAGTCAAGCTTGACTCAACACAGACTTAATTTAACAACCAACCTTCTCTGCAGAAACCACCCTCTGTCTGCATAGTGTATCCATGGCACATTTATTTGTTTGTTTGTTTGTTTGTTTGTTTGTTTGTTTGTTTTATCAAATTTCTATACCGCCCTTCTCCTTTCGGACTCAGGGCGGTGAACAGCCAAAGTAAAACATTTGTACACAAAAGTTAAAATAGATTTAAAATAATTAAATAAGTTTGGCCCATAATTTAAAACATTTCAATTTAAAACCAATTTCAAATTTTAAAAACCCACCATAAAATCAGGACACATATACTTGAAATTAAATGTTCGGTAGACCCCTGCGAGTCCCTTGGACTGCAAGGCAATCAAACCGGCCAGTCCTAGAGGAGATCAACCCTGACTGCTCTTTATAAAATTAAATTTTTATTAGAGTATAAATATTAAAAAAAAAAAACATAACATGACATACACACAACAAACATTTATACAACATATAAACAAAAAGAAATTATGTTTCCTTCTTAAGCATTGTTTCAAAGTGATATTCTGCTTGTTATATATTTCTTCCCCTCTCCTTAGTCTAATGACATTTTCTATACCGGTAATATTTCCCCTCTAGGTTTTTTGTTTATTTCTAATTTTTAACCAATTATACCATTTATTTCATATTTTGTAGTAGTCTGATTGTTCTCTTTCTTGTATTTCTTTGGTTAACCTGTCCATTTCAGCGCATTCTAGAATTTTTTCTATTAAATCTTTTTCGTTTGGCGTTTTTTCTTGTTTCCAATTTTTTGCATATATTATTCTTGCAGCTGTTAGTATGTGAATTGTGAGATATTTATTATCTTTAGGGTATGGTTTATTAAAAATTCTTAGTAAAAATGTTGCTGGTTCTATCTGTGTTTCTGTTATTTGTTCCAACCATTTTTTGATGTTAGACCAAAATTTCTTTGCTGCCGGGCATGTCCACCATAAATGATAGAAGGTTCCTTGTGTCTTCTTACACTTCCAGCAGATCGGGCTATTTTTGGGCTGTATTTTTGCCAAACCTTGACTGCTCTTTAGAAGGCCAGATCCTGAAGATGAAACTCAAATACTTCGGCCATCTAATGAGAAGGAAGGACTCACTGGAGAAGAGCCTAATGCTGGGAACGACTGAGGGCAAAAGAAGAAGGGGATGGCAGAGAATGAGGTGGCTGGATGGAGTCACTGAAGCAATAGGTGTGATCTTAAATGGATTCCAGAGGATGGTAGAGGACAGGAAGGCCTGGTGGAACATTGTCCATGGGGTTGCGATGGGTCGGACATGACTTCTCAACTAACAACAACAACAACAACAAAATGTTAGGTAACCAAATATCCCTCCATCCAAGCATAGTTAGAGATCCTTTCTTGATTTCCCCCATGGTTTTCTCCCTCTGCCCTCCACCAGTTAGCATAAAAGACAGTATTTTGCCAGTCTTCCAAAATGCCAGGCAGGAAGCCAACCACAAACCATAGCAGGAATCAAAGAGATGCTTGGAACTGGGCATTTGTTTACCTACAGCTCAGCAGCCTCCTCCTGATTTCCACCAGCTTCTACAGAGATGTTTTTCCATTTTCTCATCCATCACCTTCTAAGTCCAAGGTTGCCATCAATAAACAGAACTGAAATGCTGCAGGGAAAATGTTATTTGGCTCAACAGCAGAAAAACCCTACAGCTCTCTGCTCGTTTACCCAGGGACTGAATTCAGACAACATTCTGATCAAATCAATTACCTAACCAGAAACAGCACAACATGTGTGGCACGGTGAATGTTAATCTTGGCGTTCTTTTAAAATTTTCTTAGCTTAATATGTTGTAGGAATTTAACTCTATTCAGTTGATGAATCATACTGCACTTGACCTAAGTCAAAAAGGCCAAGAAGCTATTACAAAATAATTATTTAATCATGAGTAAACATGACTGTTTTGAATTATAATACGCTGCTATTGTGGTTATTATGTTTCGTACACTCACTAGAGTCCTTCAGGACTGAGTCAATCAATAAACTGTATAAATCCTATCAATAAATCCTGCTGGAGCGCATCCTGAGTTGCAGCTTCCCAGAGCGCAGACAAATAGATGCTCCAGCTTGTTGGCATAGACCCCAAGGACCACAATAGTCAAAATTAGAATCACCCCCTTCTGATCTTTTTATCCTCTTTTAGCTTATTTTTCTTGAGGGACCTTTCAAGTGCCACATGTCAGCATTATTCCTTGGTGTTTCCAAGTTACAACAGAAACATTTTGTCATCAAAGGTCTGTTGCTCAGAAACAAGAAGAAGACGCTTTATCTCAATGTACCGCATTGGACCAGACTACCAAGGTGCCTACCAACTTCATATAACCTTCTATATGCAGTGGAGTAGCTTCTTAGGCTACAGTTTAGAGCAGCATTTCTTAACCTCAGCCTCTTTAAGATGCATGGACTTCAACCCCCAAATTCGCCAGCAAACAGAAACCAAATTAATACTGTGTTCGCATTCACCAATTTGTACTGTGGTTGACTAAATAAATCATAGTGGATTTTCTCACCAATTGGCATGGTCAACAAACCATAGTTAGCATGATGTGCATATTAGAAATCTGAGTGTCTCCAGCAATAATGTCCATAACAAACTATGATGTCAACAGGCGCCTCTTGTGCAAATGTGATTATGACATCTGGATGTCTGCTGCAATTATGTACATCACATCACTGTTACAAGCACCCCATACCTGCCTATCGTTCCCCAACTCACCTTGGCCAACTCACTGCACCAAACTCACTGCAGCCAACTCACTATGGCCAACTCGCCACGGGACAAAAGTTACACTAATATCGAAAGAATAGTGGAATAGAATAATTAAGAAAAGGATGCTGAAGGAGGGACAAAATGAAATATGAATGACTAAAATGAAAATACTGTTTTAATTATTTTAAGTAATTAAATTGAATTGTTGAATTGTCCCACCATTCCTTCACAAGTGGCAGGCTCATTTCAGACTTTGCAGAGTTCAGCTGCAGAGATTTCAACTTTGTTTTTAAAATCTGACCAGGCCAAGCAATATTTTGTTTCCTTGTTTCCTTCCTCCCACATTAAGCTTCCCTTTAGAAATAAATATTTGAAAGAAGGCCTTTTACAAAGTAACTAGACATAAATCCACAGGGGAGATCTCCTCCTGCTAGGCTCTATTTAGGAATAGAAAGTTTGTTACAAGCCATTTGTCCTCTTCCACGATATTCCTTCTTGCCTAAAAGCTTGCACAACAGCACTTCCCCCAACAGTCCAGTTCCTTAATTTTGTTGCAGATGGGTTAGTGCACAAGAATGTGCAAGAATCATACAGCCGAAGAAATGTGCAGTGTTCCCATCCAGGAGAAAGAACTTGCCTTCCTCCTTATTAAACGAAAATATTGCGCACAAGAGTTCTCCTCTCCAGTCTTAAATACCAGTCTCTGTTTTAGCAGAGATGCCCTCTAATTAATTACTGTAACTGTCCAGTCTAAATCAGGAAAAAAAATGTATGAGATTGCAAGATAGACAAAACAGGCACCCGTAAAAGTAATAACCAACATGTTCAAAGATCAGCTTGCAGCCTACTCATATTGGCATAAGTTTTCCATTTATAAGGCAAATTTTGATGGAGTGTAAAAAAAGGGGCATTTCTCTATACCAGTTGTACTGTTCTTTCCCAAATCCAAGAGGCTTTCTGTGACTTGGTGTATAAATATCCTGTTTCCCCGAAAAGAAGACGTCCCCTGATAATAAACCCAATCGGGCTTTTGAGCATGTGCTAAAATAAGCCTCCCCCTGAAAATAAGCCCTCCCTGAAAATATTTAAAAGCAGAGCTGAAAATCAGGCAAGACGGCAAGAGGAGCCCCATCTTGCTCCACGCACCCCAAAATAATAAGACCTCCCCCAAAATAAGGCCAAGTGCTTATTTCGGGGTTCAAAAAAAAATAAGACAGGGTCTTATTTTCGGGAAAACACGGTATTATTGCTCTATCAAGAAGAGCCAGTAAAGCTATTTCACCTAGCTTCAGAAGCCAAATATAAAATCCAAACTTAGATAAAGAGAAATGGGACAACGGGACATGTTTTTTTCCTAAATCTCATCAGTGTCCTCACTTAAATTCGGTGCCTAAATTCAGAATATTAGTTGCCTAAAAGAAACCTGGTCAGAAATATTCCTGACATGTTTCTCGGGAACACAGGAAGTTTTTGAATTGTATTAGACCAGTGGCTCGTCAAGCCTGAATCAGCATAGCAGCTTCAGAATTTTGGGCAGCAGACTCTGCTAGTCATGTCAGATATTAAACATGGGACCTTCTGCAGACAAAGGACCTGCTTATAGAGCCGTCTTTTTCAGAAGTACTGCTCACACATACCTCTAATGAAAAAAGCCTAGTCAACCAAGGTGTCAAATGAAGACGGACAAGAAAGCAAAATTTAGCATTCACATTCCTGGTTCTCCATAGATTTGCATTAGAGGATTCTCAACAGAAGGCTGCCCAGCTATTCTGATAGGCCAGCCTTTCCTCCAGGTGTCTTCCAAGTGTGTTGCATTCTCACACCAATACTATCCAATCCAGACAAAGCCAAGAAGCCAGCAGGATGTCTGCTTGGAGAAAGAGATCATAACTATAGGGAGGGGCACCTATTTTAAAAATATACCTTGACTGCTAGGGAAAAACACATACACCCTTTTCTCCTGAAGACTCAATTGTCTCCCAGTGGAGATCACACACAGATAGCGGAGGAATACAATTTAGCCCATGCTCACCAATCTCCTTCCTGATCCACTTAAATTTCCAAAAATAAACCAGAATAACCTCTATGCTGCCTAGCATATAATACACTTAGCTAGAAGATTAACCTGAAAGAATACACTTCTTGTACCCGCAGGGGGTCACGATGGTGGTAGTGTCAAAGCTCCACCTGTCCTTTATGTGCATCAGAAGGCATTATAATTGCACCATGATTTATTTGACTTCTGACCCTCAGGAATGCTGTGAGTCAGGTAATACAGAGCACATGCCAAGAGAAACAAGACCATCAAATGCACATGGATTTGCCTTTATGATCATCCTTGCACCTCTTCTCTAGAAATAACCCTCAGACTTATGTACCACTTCATAGACCTTTTACTGCCCTCTCTAAGCAGTTTAAAGAATCAGCTTATTGCCCCCAACAAACTGGGTCCTCATTTTACCAACCTCAGAAGGATGGAAGGCCGAGTCAACCTTGAGCCCATGAGGATCAAACTCCAGGCTGGGGGCAGAGATAGCTTGCAATAGTGCATTCTAACCATTGAGCCACCAGGGCTCATAAATTGTTGGAAGCTGCCTTCCGTAATTTCCTGGTCGCCCATGTTACACCATATGGCTACAGAGCATCTCTGGAGGAATATACAGGTAGTCCTCAACCTACAACCGCAATTGGAGCCAAGAATTTGTATTCTTCAGCAAGGCAGTTGTTAAGTGAGTTGCTCCTAATTTTACAACCCTTTTTTTTTTTGCCAGGGTTATAAAGCAAATACTGCGGTTGTTAAGGGAATCGTGCAGTCATTAAGCAAATCTAGTTTCCCTCATTGACTTTTTGCTTGCCCGAAGCCGGCCAGGAAGGTCACAAATGGCAATCCCACTGCAACCCTGTCAGATGTGTCAAACCCCTGAATTTTGACCCAATGACCGTGGGAATGCTGGGACGGTTGTAAGAGTGCGAGGACCGGTCCCTTATTTTCGCTGCCATTGTAACTTCCAATGGTCACTAAATTAATGATTGTAAATTGAGGACTACCTGTATCACCTTTCCCTGAAGGGGCAGCTTTTCTGTTCTGCTCAACAGAAAAGGACGGCATTTAAGAAAGTGGGAAGGAGACCTTGGAGCAAACAAAGTTTTTTTTTTCTGCATGGCACGCCATAACTTTTGTGTCGCTTACTCACTCACACACACACACACACACATATACAAACACAAACACAACAGAGCCCGACGGGCACCCCCCAAACCAACCTACCTAGTTTCATCAAGCAGGCCAGCAGGATCCAGAGCGTAATCTCAAAGGGCACGTGCACCTTTTCGTACTGAAGAGCCAGGACCGGGAAAAGTTTCCGATGCTTGCCGTGCCCGTTGGTGGAAACGTTCTTGGGGTGTCCGGTGTCGGGGGGGCTCTCGGCGGGAACCGGCGGAGAGGCGGTGATGCCTTCGGTCACCAAGCTGGGCTGCGGCGTGATCCCCATGGGAGTATCCGAACCGGAGCTCCGAAGCACCGGCAGCAGCCCCAGCAGGGCAGCTGCGCCAAAGAGGAAAGGCAAAGCGCGGAAGGAACAGCGGGGCCTCTCCGGGCATTGCGCCGGCATGTTGCTCTTCAACGTTTCCCGCCCGGGAAAAGCAGGAGGCAAGACGAGAGAGAAGGGGAGGTGGGGTGGGGGGTGGATTTCCGACGACCCTGCCTTGCGATCAAGGCTTCATTGGAGGCCGGGGGTGGATGGAGGGGGGTGGGGGGGGTCTGCGGAATCAGCGAAGGCCCCCGACGGACCGGAGCCCGGAGAAATCCACCCGAAGCGGCGCTCGATCGGAGGAAGCAGCGCTCATAATTAGGAAAGGGCCAGTTGAGGACTGGGGGGTGAGGGCGGCCGGTTGCGCCTTTCCCTGCCTCGGGGGGGACCGTCTCTGCGGGGCGAGGAGGACGAGAGCGTTCAGATCCAAGGGTGGCGGCGCTCAGCCGGCGAACCGCAAGCCGATCATCCACCCGGTGTGCCTTAAATCCGCGAGCGGTCTTCAACTTGGGCCTGACTTAAGGCGGCTCAGAGGCTAAAGACCCCTGAGCTTGTCGAGCAGAAAGATCGGCGGGTTCGGCAGGTTCGAATCCCCTCGTATAAGGTCGGGGGTTGGGCTAGATGACCTCCCGGATCCCTTACTGTTACACTTCACCTCACCTCCAAGGACAGCTGAGCGGGGCAGGTCGGAAGGGCCGGCTGGGAGCAGGAGGGAGTCCCCCAGCACTACTACTACCACCAGCAGCAGCAGCAGAAAGAGCCGGGCCAGGAGAAGGGGGGCGGCAGCGGCGGCCGGGTGGGTGGGTGGGAAAGGGCAGGTTGGTCGGAAGAAGCGAGCAATCGGGAGAGCCAAAGAAAGAAAAAAGCCAGGCAAACCGCAGCAGTCAGGCCGCTTTCTGACGACCTGCAAGAAGAAGAAGAAGAAGAAGAAGAAGAGGACGCCTCGCGGGGCGGGGTGGCTTCAGGAGGCAGGCAACCAGCCGGCAGGCCAGGAGGAGGCAGCGGCGGCGGCAGGCACGGAGGGCTTGGGAAGAAGGAAGCTGAGCTTGTTCCGGATCCTCGTGCGGCCGCAGCGGGGCGAGCTCCTCCTGGCCAGGCTGCTCCTCCCCTCCGGGGCTCCCACCGAAGCGCGGCCGGAGGAAACGCTCCTCCCGCCTGCTGCCTTAGCCCGCTCTATGCCGAGACAAGGACACCGCGGGGAGAAGCGGAGGGAGAGGAAGGGAAAGGAGGGGAGGGCGCCGACGCCGCGCCTCCCTCCCTCTCTCTCTCTCTCTCTCTCGCCCTCCCTCCCTCGCCGCCACAGCAGCAGCCTCCGCCGGCTGGAAGCAGCACTACACGCGGGAGCCTCGGCGTCGCAACCGGCCAGGAGGGAGGGCTTGGGTGCCGGCCAAGCGAAGGAGGACGGGGGGGGGGAGCGATTGCTTCGAGCCATGGCCCCTGCCGCCTGGAGCAGTGGTGAAAGCCACATTTTTTTTTACTACCGGTTCTGTGGGCTTGGTGGGGATGGCTTGGTGGGCGTGGCTGGGGAAGGATACTGCAAAATCCCCATTCCCACCCCACTCCAGGGGAAGGAACTGCAAAATCCCCGTTCCCTCCCCACTCCAGGGGAAGGATATTGCAAAATTTCCATTCCCTCCTCACTCCAGTGGAAGGATATTGCAAAATCTCCATTCCCACCCCACTCCAGGGGAAGGATACTGCAAAATCCCCATTCTCACCCAACTCCAGGGGAAGGATACTGCAAAATCCCCATTCCCGCCCCACTCCAGGGGAAGGATACTACAAAATCCCCATTCCCTCCCCACTCCTGAGGGAAGGATATTGCAAAATCTCCATTCCCACCCCAGTCCAGGGGAAGGATACTGCAAAATCCCCATTCCCTCCCCAATCCTGGGAGAAGAATATTGCAAAATCCCCATTCCCACCCCACTCCAGGGGAAGGATACTGCAAAATCCCCATTCCTTCCCCACTCCTGAGGGAAGGATATTGCAAAATTTCCATTCCCTCCTCACTCCAGTGGAAGGATATTGCAAAATCTCCATTCCCACCCCACTCCAGGGGAAGGAACTGCAAAATCCCCATTCCCACCCCACTCCTGGGGGAAGGATATTGCAAAATCTCCATTCCCACCCCACTCTGAGGCCAGCCAGAGGACGTATTTGCCAGTTCTCCGAACTGCTCAAAATTTCTGCTACCGGTTCTCCAGAACCTGTCAGAACCTGCTGGATTTCACCCCTGGCCTGGAGACGTCTTTAGGTGGCCCCTTTATAGCCAGCCGCTTTCCAAGGGCAGCTACCGAGTCGTCGACTGAAAAGTGTGTGTGTGTGGGGGGATGGGGAGCAGCAAGCCGCGATGGCGGCCACCAGGTCACACCTCCCCCACCCTGCAAAGAGAAAAATCACCTCAGCAAATTAGTCTTGTTAGAGATTCTCGGTCATTCAGATCGTCGTTGTCCCAAAGGTGTTTCTGCCCCCCCCCCCCTGAGGCAACTGGACTTTCTTGGGGTTTTTTTTTCCTTTTGAAGACATTTCACTTCTCACCCAAGAAGCTTCTTCAGCTCTTGACTGGATGGTTGGGGAATGGAAGGATTGATACTCCTTGCAGACAGCTGGACATTGGCATCCTATTTTAGCCAGCTGTTAACATGGGAGAACGAACCCAACAGGACTTCAGATTCAGCAGTCCGCTTATCAAGGGGAGAAGCAGCCTGGAATTAAGGAGAAACTTCCTAACAGTGAGGACAATTAACCAGCGGAACAGCTTGCCTCCAGAAGTTCTCCATCACTGCAAGTTTTTAAGAAGAGACTGGACAACCATTTGTCTGGAGTGGTGTAGGGTCTCCTGCTTGAGCAGGAGGTTGGACTGGAAGACCTCCAAGGTCCCTTCCAACTCTCTTATTCTGTTATTATTTATTCATTCATTCATTCATTCATTCATTCATTCATTCATTCATTCGATTTATATGCCGCCCTTCTCCGGAGACTCAGGGCGGCTTACAATGCATTTTTTAAAAAAAAGAAAAAGAAAAAAAACATTATAAAAACATTTAAAAATTAAAATATTAAAACCCATTCACACCATTCATGGCCGGATCTTACAAGATCGCAAGAGCGAGATCAACGGCCCCAGGCCTGCCGGGAAAGCCAAGTCTTCACCGCTTTTCGGAAGGCCAATAGAGTGGGGATGGTCCAGACCTCAGGAGGTAACTGGTTCCAGAGAGCTGGGGCAGCCACAGAGAAGGCCCTCCCCCATGGGCCCACCAGCCAACATTGTTTAGCTGACGGGACCCAGAGGAGACCAACTCTGTGGGATCTTATCGGTCGCTGGTATCTGCATTTAAAAGACAAAAGCTGCTCTTTTGAAGATAGCAAAGTCCACATTTTGGACAGAGAGGCTCACTGGTTTGAAAGAAGGGCCAACTATGGCAAAATTGAACAGCTCTCTCTCAAGCTGTTCAATTGAACGGGGGGGGGGGGAATGCAACATCATTGATTTTCAGTCTACAACACAGTCCTTTTCAACAGTTCCAAGAAGGTTCCACACCCATTTGCACCACTCGGGTGACCCTGAAGACACAGATAAAACCTCCAAGTGGCCTCAACGACTCTCTAAAAGGATGCAAGTTTTGTTTTGTTTTTGTTTTTATTTGATTTGTATACCGCCCTACTCCCGAAGGACTCAGGGCGGTGAACAGCCAAACAATAAAATAACATAGATACAAAAATTTTTAAAAACCAGATAAAATCAAATTAAATCATTTTGGCCCAGACAAATTAAAACACCCCAATAATTTAAAAACAGATTAAAATTTACATATTTAAAAAGGGAAGAGATTAGGCCAAGCCCGCCTGATGGAATAAAAAGGTCTTCACAGCGCGGCGGAAGGTGCGCAGATCCGGGATCCTCCGTATCTCTGGGGGGAGCTCATTCCAGATGGTAGGTGCCCCCACAGAGAAGGCTCTCCCCCTAGGGGTCGCCAGCCGACATTGTTTGGCTGACGGCACCCGGAGGAGTCCCTCTCTATGAGAGCGTACTGGCCGGTGGGAGGCTATTGGTGGTAGTAGGCGGTCCCGTAGATAACCAGGTCCTAAGCCATGGAGCGCTTTAAAGGTGGTAACCAAAACCAAAAGGTGGTAACCAAAACCAAAGTGACCAGCTGTCTGCAAGGAGTATAAATCCTTCCATTCTCCACCATCCAGTCAGAGCTGAAGAAGCTTCTGGGATGAGAAGCGAAACGCCTTCAAAGAAAAAAAACATAAAAGCCCAGGTGCTTCCTGAAAAAGCACCTTTGGGACACCTCAGCAATTCTTAACTGGAGCTACCAAATCTGAAATGCTGATAAATCCAGATGACAACCAGTAGGGAAGAGAAGGCCTTGTTCCAGCATCTTCATAGTATAGATGGGAGCACTTGGCCTGAGATATAGAAGTCATATACAGGTAATCCTCACTTTGCAACCATTCATTTAGTGACTGTTTGAAGTTACGAAAGCACTAAAAAAGTGACTTATGACCGTTTTTCACACTTGTGACTATTGCAGCATCCCCACGGTCATATGATTAAAATTCGGATGCTTGGTTCATATTTATGACGGTTTTGTAGCGTCCCGGGGTCATGTGATCACCTTTTGCGACCTTCTGACAGGCAAAGTCAATAAGGAAGCACAATTCACTTTACAACCATGTGACTAACTTAACAACTGCAGTAATTCATTTAACAATTGTGGCAAGAAAGGTCATGAAGTGGAGCAACTATCTCGCTTAGCAACTGAAATTTTGGGCTCAATTGCGGTTATAAGTTGAGGATTAACTGTATAGATAGTCCTCCATTTATTCCATTTATGTATCTTTTATGTACACTGAGAGTCTATGCACCAAAGACAAATTCCTTGTGTGTCCAATCACACTTGGCCAATAAAGAATTGTTTCTTTCTTTCTTTCTTTCTTTCTTTCTTTCTTTCTTTCTTTCTTTCTTTCTTTCTTTCTCTTTCTTTCTTCTTTCTTTCTATCTACCTACCTACCTACCTACCTACCTATCTACAGTATCTATATCTATCTATCTATCTATCTATGAGCACAATTGAGACCAGAATCCACATACCAGTGGGAGGTTGAACAACTAGCCTCATGGTGCGACCGGAACAATCTGGAACTGAACACACTCAAAACTGTAGAAATGGTGGTAGACTTTAGGAGAAACCCTCCCATACTACCACCTCTTACAATACTAGACAACAAGTATCAACAGTAGAGACTTCAGAGGATTTTTTTTTTTAATTTTATTTATATGCCACCCTTCTCCGGAGACTCAGGGTGGCTTACAATGCGTTAAGCAATAGCCTTCATACTTTTGTATATTTATACAAAGTCAGCTTATTGCCCCCACAAACTGGGTCCTCATTTTACCTACCTTAGAAAGGATGGAAGGCTGAGTCAATCTTGAGCCTGGTGAGATTTGAACTTACAGTAATTGCAGACAGCTTGATGTTAATAACAGTGCTTTAGTCTGCTGAGCCACCAGGCTCCTCCTAATTAGAACTGCAGAAAAAAACATGGCTACCAACCTGCCTTCCATTGAGGACCTGTATACTGCATGAGTCAAAAAGAGGGCTGTGAAAATATCGACAGACCCCTCGCATCCTGGACATAAACTGTTTCAACTCCTATCCTCAAAACGACGCTATAGAGCACTGCACACCAGAACAACTAGACACAAGAACAGTTTTTTCCCAAATGCCATCACTACTAAACAAATAATTCCCTCAACACTTTCAAACTATTCACTAAGGCTGCATTACTATTACTATTATTCTTCTCATCATTCCTATCGCCCATCTCCTTCCACTTATGACAGTATGACTGTAACTTTTGTTGCTGGTATCCTTACAATTTATATTGATATTGTTTCCTAGTATGATTTCATTGCTTATGTGTAAACAATGACTATCATTAAGTGTTGTACGTTATGATTCTTGACAAATGTATCTTGTCTTTTTATGTACACTGAGAGCATATGCAAAAAAAACAAATTCCTTGTTTGTCCAATCACTCTTGGCCAATAAAGAATGCTATTAGGCATTTGTTTCATATCTGGCTGGTCTCTAAAAAAAGCCCTTTTACACATCCTTCCTTGAATCGTAGTGAGTTCTCAACTTTCAGACCAGTGAGAAAATGAATTTAAAAATTCAGTATAAGCTGCCCACAAGACATGCAAAGACTAGCTAAGCAATAACTCTGAAAAATGGTAAAACTATGGACATTGCAACATTCTACACTGCAGCAGCCACATCACGGCAACTCAGATCCTGACTGCAGTTTTCACAGGGCTGTAAAGGTAACAGTTTGCAAAACAGCAGAGGGGAAGAACTAGTAAGGAATATTCTGTAGAGGCTGCCTCCATGTGGAGAAAAAATATTTTTTATAACAGAGGAACTAAGATGCTAAAGCTACAAACATCTCCAAGTAAGATGTACTACTGTATACAGAAAAGGTTATCTTCAAAAATGGTGTATTCAAGTTACAGTCTGAGATGCTTTTACCTGCAAAGAGAGAAAGACATTCAGTTTCCTCAAAGGTCAACTTTGGAAGTTACTGGAACTGCAACTCATTTTTGTGCATACAATAATTTTGCTGCAGTTACCACAGGCTGTACAATAATAGTTCTCCATATTTCTTTTTTAGTTCAGCATCCATAAAGTAACCAATAAAAAATAATTCTGGTTTCATTGTAATATTAGTCTACAATATCTTTTGCATCATATATGAATTTTCACCCAAAATTCATACAGCAGATTTTAACGTTGCTGAGGTTCAGAAACACTGGCTTAGTGTATTGTGTTGTAGGAAGAAATATCCTTCTGGATTCAGCTCCAAGTGGGGAAAAAGACACTGGAAATATGGAGACTGCTTGGAAAGTTGGTTTAATGGTGGACAGGATCACATGGCTTGAGTTCCTGAACCGAAAAGGGCGAGTCCCCGGGTTTTATGCTTTCTCTGGCTTTGAACTTCCTGGGGCCCAGAAAGAGTATCCTGATTGGTTGTCAGACTCCCAGAGGGTGGGGGTCTTAGCTAGCCTTGCTGGCTGATGTAATTTTCCCAGGTGCCATGTGGTGAGTTTCTGTTCTAGATGGGTCCCATTGTGTTAGTTTCTGTTTCTGCCTCTGGCTCATTAACAAAGCGGGGGGGGGGAGCAGGAAGGTGGGAGTTGCTTTGTCTTTAAAACATGTTTCTCCATTTCTCAACCAGGGAAACATAATATTCTGCCTTTTTAATATTTCCTAAAATATTTCATTCTTCCAGGAAAGGGGTGGGTGCTAACTTCCTACAGTGTGAACAGGGATTTGTTCAGAAAACAGTGATCCAATGTGCTATGTTGAAAAACTCAGTTTTTGCAGCAGTCTTTTTTTTACTACCGGTTCTGTGGGCGTGGCTTGGTGGGCATGGCAGGGAAAGGATACTGCAAAATCTCCATTCCCACCCCACTCCAGGGGAAGGATACTGCAAAATACCCATTTCCTCCCCACTCCAGAGGAAGGATACTGCAAAATCTCCATTCCCATGCCACTCCAGGGGGAAGGATATTGCAAAATCTCAATTCCTACCCCACTCTGAGGCAGCCAGAGGTGGTATTTGCTGGTTCTCCAGCAGAACTCAAAATTTCTGCTACCAGTTCTCCAGAACCTGTCAGAATTTGCTGAATAGCACTCCTGCTTTGCAGGGTTATTAACTCCCTCTCCAGCCTGGTTTAATCTGAGAATGATGTCCCATATATGTTTGCCCAGTCAGGTATGCTTAACTGGGCATTTGCTTGGATCATGTGGGCAAAGGTTCCTATATCTTAAGGGTGTAATTTTCCATACTTCTAAAACAACCGCTTCTCTGAAACATGTCTTTGTATCCTCTTCCTTGGCAATATTCCATTTTAAAAAAATCAGTCTGAAACTTTGTAATTCTGTGCATGGATATTAGGAAATAATTTCCCAGGAAGCACCTTATACAACTTAAGTCTTAAGGGACTCCCCCACCGCCACAAAAACGGTGGTAGTATGCTGCTGCTAACTTCCTCCCTTCCTAACCTCCAACTGTAATACTTCTTTCTCTAGTTCAGTATTTCTTAAAAGTGTGATACAAGGACATCTGGGGATCTCCCAAAATCTTAGGAGGTCCACAAAATCAAAATTATCTGCCAGATATTGAAGACATTGGAATTATTATTTTTATTTCTTAAAACAATAGTTATTTTTTTAATTAACTTTTAAAAATTATGTGAATATTTACAATAATGCTTGTTCCTTTTTACATGGTTCAATCAATATTCTATGCAGGCATCAGTTTCCATTTTTAATACAGTAAACATCGATAAAAATAACCCATACAAACTGAAGTTCTTCTGGGGCCCTCCAAAATTTTTAAAAGTACGGAGGGGTTCAAGAAAAGTTCAAGAAAACACGTCTCTAATTTGCCTTAGGAGAGACCACGGCCCCTTTGGAAAACTTCAAGTCCCAGCATCCCCTCCACCCGTAATAACCCCGCCCCCTTGTGTTCCCTGTGTCGTCTCCCTCTTTTCTCTTACTCTAACTGCGCAGATTGGCCCGGGCCGCCCGCCAATTGGCGAGTTCCCTTTGGGCAGAACAACTGTCACTCCTTTCCCTCGGGCCAATCAGACGCGGAAGAGTTAAAAGAGGGTGGGCTTTGCTTATTCCCGGAGCGTGTCTGCGCCGCTCGCGCGGCGGAAGGGCCGGCGTTGAGATCGAGAGGGCTGGTGGCGCAGTTAGCGTCGCGCAGGCGCACTGCCGGGCGCAACGGTGGAGAAAGGGGAGGGAGGGAGAAGAGGAGGAGGAGGGGGAGGCGGCGTTGGGGGCTTTGCTGAGCCCGAGACAGCTGGAAAGGATAAACAGAGGCGGGGGCCGCCGAGGTCTCAGGTCCCAGCCGGGCCGGGCGGTGCTACGCAGCCTGGCGAGCGGCTCAAGCGGCCTTCCAGCCACTCTCTCACCTCCTGGAGGGGCCCCTGCCCTGGCACAGGGGTCAGGCCGCCCCCCTGCATGGAAGTTCGGGGGCTTCGTCCACTGGCTGCTGCGGCTGCTGAGCCTGCCTTGAGGAGGCCTGACAGGTAACCCGGACGGAGCTCTCCTTCCCCGTCCTCCGCCTGCCTTAAAAGAACCAACCTCCCTCCCTCCCTCCCTCCCCACCCCGGGAGCCTTTCCGCTGCCTGGACTACAACGCCCATCAGCCACGGCCGAGGGGAGTGAGGGGGGGGGCGTGAGGGTCTTTCTGCAGGTGGGGAGCGATGGGGGTGATTGGAGGAGGAAGAGGAGGAGGAGCCTTCCTCCAGAGGCGTCCATTCTTATCACCCCCCACTCCACCCTCATTTTTTTGACCCACCTACCATCTCTTGAAACCTCCCCCCCCCCCAAAAAAAAACCCCACCCTGCCCCTTTTCCTTTTGGCGTGGCTCTTCCCAGCAGATTCCAAAGGGATCTGCTGGGAAGAGCTGGGAATCTGTCCTCCCCCCCCCCAAAAAAAAACTTGCCACTGCTCTCCCCCCAACCACCCACCCCACTCCAAGAGAGGAAGGATCTGGTGTGGGGGGGTGGTGGGACACACACCTGTTTTCCTCTTGCCAAAGCTTTTGGGAAATGTCTTCACGTCCATTCAGTGGGGTGTGTGTGTGTGTGTGGGTGCATCCAGTTTGCCCGCTTTCGCCAGCCTGGCACTAACTCTCCAGAGTTTTGGGGGTGGGTGTCACCTGCCCAGAGCGGGCAGGATGGATCTTCCAAAGAGATGCTGTCAGGATTCCCAGGTTCTACTTGAGTGTGCGAAGCATCTTTGGAGAGCCCAAAACTTCCTCTCGCTCGGCTCAAACTTCTGGCAGAGACTTTTTGTGCTTTAAATTGCACTCTGCGGGGTGGAAAGTGAGAAGTAGAGTCAGATCATTGAAGGCACCACACAGCTCTCCCTCCGGCCACTTCTCTGGCTTTCTCAAGACCTCTTACTTTTCCTCTCTTGAAAGAGCTTTTTTTTTTTTCCCCTAGCCTGCCTGGCTGGTTGTTGGTGTAGGTTTCTGGTGGTGGGCTCAGTCTTTGGGCTGAAGGAGTTGCGGTGGAATGAAAATAACACCAAACTGAACTATCCCCTGAGTATGTGCACAAGCTGTTGCTCACTTCCTATTGCTCCTACTGTACCAGGATTCCTTTGCAGGGATCTGTCAAGTTTCTTTCCATGCTGCAGTTTTTCTTTTCTGCTTTACACTAATGAGAGTCAAAATTCTTCGTAAAAGCAGTGGCTGGGTTGAGATTGCCTGGAATTAATTATGGTTTGTTAAATTGGGGGGTTGGGGTATGACTGTACTAATTGTGGCTTGGTGTTGCATATGAATCGGGTCCTTGGAAAACCCTGATTTATTGTTTAAATGATTAATGTCCTTAGCCTATTACTTTTCAGCGGCTTATAATTTCTATCAATGATCATACTAAGGATCTTGCTATGGGAAAGTGATTTTTTGTTTGCATGACATACTTGAACATAAATTAATAACGACTGGGTTAAGACGTTAATTTTTATATGGTTCAGGGTATTGTATGAATACAGTTTGTGTCATCCTGGGTCTTGCTAGTATATTAGTAGCTTTGGAAGGATTTTATCCTTTATTTTTTCCAAGTGTTGGCTTCATAAATTCTTAAATAGCTTCACTTGTTGCAGTTTCTCAGTAACATAAACTCTTGGCTATTTTGCTGAGATAAACGTTCATTTTGTTGCACTGTTCTAATTTAGATTTTGTGTTGTTTTCATTTTTAAATTAATATGTCCATGCATTTTGGGTTTATTTTACCTTGGTGCCATGTTAAGCATGTGCACATATCCAAAACAGACTAGTGTATTTTTTAATTCACATACATTCATGTATCCTGTATTTTAAAATAGAGTTGCTATTAATTTTTACTAGAAACCTAAATATTCACTTTCAAATCTAGTCCAGCCTGAATTTACAATGATTATCACATGCTATGTTGTTGTTTTATTTGGGGTATAGAATCTTGTGTGCCCCAAGTAATTACTTTAATCATTTCTGGTCTGCATGTGTGATCTCATCCAATTGTGACTTGCTCAACAAACTATGACTCAACCTATGTGTGTCCATTTTATACGAATCCTTAAACTTTCTTTTGGATCTCCTTAAGGTACAAATTTATATATATATATATATATATATAATTATGTGTTGGGTGTTACATTTCTGTAGTTTTGTTTTCTGTTCTTGATACTTTTTGTTAAGATTTAACAAACATTTCCATGTTTAAAAATGAATTTCTTTCAAAAGAAAGACATTTCTTTCTCCCTAATAAAACCCAAGCCCCATGTCTAATCCAACAATGTTGTTTACCAGAAATATAAGAGCTGGTATCTGGTATCTATAATGGGAAAATTGAATCAAAAATCTTTTAGTGTATCATGAGGTCTACCATGGGTTTCCATGCTAGGCTTTCTGAACTCAGATCACAATATTGACTTAAGAACCAAGTTTTCATTTGTTGCTCTAAAAAGTAGATGCCACAACCTAATTTTTCTCTATTGCAATAGCAACTTTTAGCATTCATAGCTTTACATTGTACTTAAAATATGAAGGGAAATTTTAAAAATGATTCCTCCAAGTAATTGTCATTAGAAAATCATTTTTCAGAATGATTGTAATTAGTACTTTTGGTCATTGCTCCTTCTGGGAGCAAATTATATTAATGATTGCATCTTTCTTCATCCTCCAAAACTGTACAATTCAGTTCCCAGAATTCTGAGCAACAGGCACACTGGTTCTGAATTCTGGGAAATTAAGTTACATATCTGAAAGATGACTTTGTCAGGCAAGGCTATGGAAACAGATAACTAAATTTAGTAGTCCTACAGAATTGTTTTCTAATCCATCACAGAATGCTTCTGTACTTGAGCTTACATATGTAAAATATTAAATTGCTTATATACTATTAGAGAATTTACTTGCACTTACTTTCCAAACTTTTGTGGCATCCTCTAAAGCCAGATGTACTATCTTTTTTGGATTGAGAGCTGCATAGGCTCTTTGAATGATAAGTAAGAAAGAGGGTGCATTATTAAAAAAAAAAAAAGGAGCAGAACCAGAATCAAAATTAAATTTCATTGAAGGTATATTTATGACCTTATGTTGGGGTCAATATGCTATTTAGTATACTGTCGATTGTTGCAAGCCACCCAGAGTCCTCGGAGAGTGGGCGGCATAGAAATATGATTAATATAATAATAATAATAATAATAATAATAATAATAATAATAATAATAATAATAATAATAATAATAGTAATACATAAGCCTTACCCTCTTCATCTTCCAAAATGTAGCTCTCTTTCCAATTTCATCACTGTGGTTGTTAGAGGAAGCTTCCATCTTTAATATTTCAGAAGTCTTCAAAAATTTCATCAACTCTGCTGTGCTATGGCAGGACCGAGTGATGTTCTTTGATATCAGTAATGTTTTGGGGAGCAGTTTTGCAATTGGCTAAAACCTAACCTGAGTTTTCCCGGCTGTCTGTGTTAACCATTGATGTTGAAGATGTCAGGATTTCATACATTCCGTTGACATTCTGCATTGTTGTGCTATTTTTAAACATTGAAAAAAAGTTTTATTTTTGAATGCAATTTATGTGAAAAAAACAATTGTGACTACAAAGTTGTTTATACTGTACACATAACAGTCATATGCTTTTTATTATATATGGTTTCTGTGATTACTATATAAGCTGTTTATCTTGAAAATTGGTGGATGTCTTAAAATGAGATCTTGTGTCATCAGTTAAAAGTTCTGAAAGCTATTGGGGAGGGGGGAGAGTATTTTAATTTTCACTGAGAACTATATCTAAGAATTTAGACCAAGGCTCCATCTATGGAGAGGGATATATGTACATAACTTTAGAAATCAAATGACTGAGGGAAATATTTGAAAACCTCATATTAAAATTTCCTTTTGTCGGCTAGAACAGCTCCATAATTTTATGTATAAATAATTTCAAAGCTTTCTCCTCTCTCTCTCTCCTCCCCCTCTTCTCTCCAAATTACAGGTAATTTCAATGCCTTCTCAATGGACATGAACTCTGCTGGAATGCTTGGATTCACAGCAAGACCATCACTAACTTGCTTTCGTAGGCCCTATTGTGAAAAGATGGCAAAAGCAAATATTATTGGAGACCTCATTAGCAGGCAGCTCAAGGTACTTCTTGTCTTAAAGAGTCATTAACAGCATTTTGCTAGAGGGTGAGCTGAAGTGGAGGAGGAAAGCTTTTAGAGAGGCCATCTTGGGGACTGATTTTCTTGTTGCTCCTGTCTGTTTGTTTGTCTTCTTCGTCAGAGACTGCTTTGTGTCTTTGCCAGAAGTCATGCCCAAGATGAATGGAACAAGCTGCTGAGCCTTATTCATCCTTTTCTCATTCTTTGCATCAAAGAGTAGTGAGCAGTTAGCAAGAGACCCTTTCTATTGATCCTAGGTGCTCTCTTCTGCTGTCATACATTCAGATTATTCCCCCTGGTTTTGTCATGAGACTTGACAAACTGTGGTTACTGCTTATTGTGCGATCTAATTATCAAGCTCGTTAAACACCGACTGGGTGACATTTCTATGAGATGTTTCCTAATCTGGTTAGAAAACCATGTTATTCATCTATCTTCATCAGAATGCAAAAGACATCAAGTGTTGTTTCCCATTGTTTAGTCTTAAGGTCCATAATATCTTATGAAGAGATAGAGATAGATGGATAAAATAGATGAAAATGAAGAGAGAGAAGGAATTTGCAGATGTCACAGAATTGGAGGGATAACTAATGCTCTGGAAGATGGAAATGAAATGTCTATGGAGATTCTCAGTCATCCAGGTCATGGTTGTCCCTAAGGTGCTTTTTCAAAAGGCAACTGGAGTTTTTCTTTGTTTTTGCTTGAAGACATTTCATTTCTCATCTAAGAAACTTCTTCAGTTCTGAATGAATGGTGGAGAATGGAAGGATTTATATCCCTTACAGTCATCTGGTCATTAGCACTCTTTCTGAGAGTTGTTGAGGCCATTTGGAGGTTTATCTGTGCCCTCAGGGTCACCTGAATAAATGAGGAGAGCAGATTCTGCAATTTCACTTGTTAACAAGCTGAAAATCAATATATGTCAGTATGTAAGAACAGATATTTTTAGATGCAATTTAAAGCTACATTCATAGAAGTCTGGTTCCCAAATCAAAGTCAGCCAGAGTCTTTTGGAGTGGGTGACCATAATAATTGTTGTGGGGAAATCTATCTCCACAATATGTTCTGTATTGATTAATCTCATTTTGAATATTTCATCCGGTTCTGACTATTGCATTTCAGGAAAAATCTAGTCAGTAGACTAGATCAGGGAAGGGCAAGTTAGATGGACCTGGATATTATTATTATTATTTTTGCATGAGTATTTGGAGATTAGAGGTATCTCTTCTCCTTCATGGTGTCTTACGCTGAAGAATTATGGTTGGATGTAGAATGTTCTTAAGGCCTCTCCATTAATTGTATTTATCTGTGTTTATAGGAAAAGGGTGCCCTCAGTTTTGAGCGACACTATCATGTTACCGACCCATTCATTCAGCGTCTGGGCTTGGAAGCGGAGCTGCAAGTAAGTGGAGGACGGTCATGGTAGCAAAAATAATATATATTTTTTAATTTGTAAAGCATTTCCTAGTTTATTGAAGGTTAATTATTCCTAAACCATTTACCTTACTTCCCCTAAATTTTTTCTAAATTTAACAGATTGAAAAGATAATACCGTGTTTCCCCGAAAATAAAACCCTGTTGTATATTTTTTTGAACCCTGAAATAAGTACTCGGCCTTATTGCCATGAGCTCAAAAGAGTGATTGGGCTTATTATCAGGGGATGTCTTATTTTGGGGGAAACAGGGTAGGAAAACCTTAATTTGCTAATCCCCAGCCCCTCAAATTTTTTTTCTTAATGAGGAGCTTGTCAAACTTCAGTGTGACTGTTGTTAGACCTGAGATTGTTATGGGGAAATAAATCTGTTATTGCCATGGCTAGGCCCGTTCTTTATTAGGGCCAAGTTTAGATGTGCCAGCAACATTGCCCAGTTTGGTCTGTGGTGAATCCCTCCATCAGAAAGAATACAAGCAATTTCAAAATGGAATTGGAACAAGCAGGATCAGGATGCAATATTTTCACCTTTTGATATTGATAAGTCAATATGAAAAATATCCTCCCCAAAGGGAAAAAATAACAAGGAAAAATCATTTCAATGGGACAGGAGTAATCATTGTCTAATTTATTTTAAATTATCCCTCTCTTTTGTTGAGATATTGTGATAACCTGGTGGCAACTGGGTGTCCTTATAATCTGTGGGAGTGAGAATGATGGGAGTGTCAATCTGTATTTAGACATTATTAGGTTGGAAAGACATCCATAGCTAACCAGATTCTATTATAGGTAACCCTGTGTAGGGGTAAAATTGCAAGTAGTTCTTGACTTACAACCACAATTGAGCCCAAAATTTCTGTTGCTAACAAGACAGTTGCTAAGTGAGTTTTGCTCCATTTTGTGACCTTTCCTGCCACAGTTAAGTGAATTACTGCAGTTAAGTTAGTAATGCCGATCATTGGCTTCCCTATTGACTTTGCTTTGTCAGAAGGTCACAAAAGATGAAGCGCATGATCCTGGAACATTGCAACTGTCATAAGTACATGCCAGTTGCCAAGCATCTGAATTTTGATCACGTGACCATGGGGATGCCGCAGCGGTTGTAAATGTGAAAAGCGGTCATAAATCAATTTTGCAGTGCTGTTGTAACGTTGAATGGTAACTAAACAAATGGTTGTAAATCAAGGATTATCCCTATGTCTTTTTTTTCTAAATTAATCGTGCTTTAGTGTTATATTTAAGATAAGTTGAGAGTTAAAGTTTCATGCTGTTTGGAGTACTATTACAAAAATGGTCTTGTAAATATTAAGGATGTAGTTTGTTGATCATACAATTAAAAAATGGCATTGAATAATCCATGAGGTGCTCTAGAATTCATCACTTTTCTCTTTACCTCTCAGTGTAAGGCGAGATCATTTCCCATTGCCCATACATTAACTCTTTTCTGATTCTTAGATCTGCCAAACCTTGTTGGGATCTCTTTATTATTTCCCCCCCTCCCCCCCTTCCCCTCGCCCCCCCCCCCGACTTCCCAGAGCAAAATACAGGGTATTGCATTTAACAAACATAATCTAACATAAGCAAACTGCCCATACATTAACTCATATTACTTCAATTATATGATGTAGGACGATTTGTTCAAAAGATACATACATAGGCTTGGATACATTAGGATTAGCAATGGAAGCAAAATGGAACACCATTCAATGATCAGAAGAAGCTCTGGAAAGCTTAAAACAGCAAGAAAAATGGGACATGTCAGAATATGTTAGATTTTCCTTTATCCCTTTGAGTGAGTAATCTGAAATTGGTAAAGCTCTGACATTGGTAGTTTTTTTTTTTTTAGGGTCATGCTGGCTGTGTCAACTGCCTTGAATGGAATGAAAAGGGAAAGTAAGTATGTCTCTGAAAATAGATTTGTCTCCAAAGCTAGGAAATGGGCCTGGGGATTGCTGGATCACCTTCGCTTGTTTCTGTTGCTCCCCTCTGGGAGGAGCTTTAGAAGTATTTCTAGGAGGACGACCAGATTCTGTAACCGCTTTGTTCCCTAGGCCATCCATCTGATAAACTCGCAAGATTCATTTCTCTCGCCATGTACATGTATTATATCCGAATTAGACTGTGTTGTTTCTCTGTGTCATGTAATATATGTGGGTATATGCACAATTTGGTATTTATTTATTTATTTTGTCATGTTTATGTCGTGCATATTGGAGGTGGTGGCTCTTTGTATGCAATGAAATTTCAATTTCATGTATGTCGATTAGTGTACATTCAAAGTGACAGCAAGGGTAGTCTAAGTTCGGTGTCTGCAATCCGCGGCTCCGGAGCCACATGCGTCTCTTTCGTCCCCCTGCTGTGGCTCCCTATCGACTGAACCCACCACTGGCTGGCCCCGCCC
This sequence comes from Pantherophis guttatus, assembly GCF_059756535.1. Taxonomy (NCBI): domain Eukaryota; kingdom Metazoa; phylum Chordata; class Lepidosauria; order Squamata; family Colubridae; genus Pantherophis; species Pantherophis guttatus. Next base: position 16,360,508 of record NC_142072.1, on the reverse strand, counting down.
CTCGCTCTCCCCTTCCAGTCACTCCTCTCCTGTCCTGAGAGAGAGACAGAGAGAGAGAGATACCTGTTTCCCACAGAAACAGGTGGGCTGGGGGTGGAAGTGAGTGACATTGAGTTGGCCACACCCATCCAGGTTTTGTGGCTCCCGGTGTTTTCTTCTCTGTGGGAAACGGGTCCAAATGGCTCTTTGAGTGTTTAAGGTTGCAGACCCCTGGTCTAAGCCTAAATCTGACCTTGAAAGACCATTCTTAAATTTGACTTCATCCAGTGTTGTGTTCGAGCATTTAGGAAGAGTGACACACAGTAAGGCGGAACCTATTTTAAGTATCTCATACAATAGCCACATGTGTCAAGGATTACATAATATAATTCAGAGAGACTTTGCTGAAGGTTGAAGAAAGGTTTTGCATGAAGAATGCAGAGCCTATGGGTTCTGGCAAGAGTAGGAAGGCTCCTATGCTTGATTCAGGCTTTAATCTGAATATGAAAGTGTCCTTAAGAAAGAGTAGGCACTTTCAATGAATGCCTATAGAAAACCTCTGTAGCCCAGGGGAGAATTTCTAATTGTACTTCCTGGAGGTGTATAGCATTCATTTACCCGCCTTGTTAATAGATTCCTGGTGAACTGTTACAAATATAATTGACAGCTGCTCCTTGAGAGTTCTTTGCTGTGCTCTGAAACCCCCATTGGCTCTAGATCAGTGGTCCCCAACATTTGCGGCTTGTGGCCCAGCTGGGGGAGAGGGAGAGGGAACCGGGGCATGTGAGCAGTATGCGTGTATGTGTGCACCTGCCCACCCCTCATGCAAGTTGAGCTGCATGCGCACATGCATGTCGGCCCTCCTCTTGTGTGGCCCAATTCCTAATAGGCCATGGCCCTGGGGCCTGGAGACCCTTGTTCTAAATCCGTGATGGTGAACCTATGGCATACGTGCCACAGCTGGCACACAGAGCCCTCTCTGGGCAGGCGAGCTCTCACCCAGCTCAGCTCCACCGCGCAGGCATGCACATGCGCGACTCCCACCGGCCAGCTGATTTTCAAGATGCACGGGGGACGCATGCAGGAGATGCGCGTGCATGCACGGGGTCATACATATATGCACAGGTGGCAGGGGGTGCAGTGTGCCCCCCATGGCCCGTTTTTGGGCCCAGGAGTCTGCAGGTAGGCCTGCTAGGCCAAAAATGGGCGGGGGGGTTGCATGCATATGCGTAGGGGGAGTGGGGAGTCATGCATGCATGGGGGGGTGTATGCATTGCATTATGGGTGCCGGCACGCGTGCATGCGCCTACTTTCGGCACACAACGAGAAAAAGGATAGCCATCGCTGATCTAGATCTTTGTTTCCCAACCTTAGCCCTTTTAAAGTATGTATCCCAATGCTGACGGGCGGGGTTGGGCAATTGTGGCTCTTTTACAACCTGTGGACTTCAACTCCCAGAATTCCTGAGACAGCTGTCTCAGGAATTCTGGGAGTTGAAGTCCACAGGTTGTAAAAGAGCCACAATTGCCCACCCCTGGGCTGGGGTATCATGGCTCAGGTTGGGAAACATTGTTCTATGAGAGATGAGCATCTCTATGAGATTGTCTTTAAGAGATTGACACGACTTGACTTTACGAGATCTCGGCGAATGAATGCAGAAAGACATGAGTTTGTAGCAATGGTTTGCTAATATGCTTTTGTGCCTCTTGACTTTTCAGCTTGTTGGCCTCTGGCTCTGATGACCAGCACACCATTGTGTGGGATCCTCTGCACCATAAGAAACTCCTTTCCATGCACACGGGGCATACAGCAAACATATTTTCTGTCAAGGTAGGTGGATTTGGAAGAAGGTGGTAAAATACTAAGAACAGGTAGTCCTCGACTTACAACAGTTCATTTAGTTGACTGTTTGAAGTTGTTGTTAGTTGCGAAGTCGTGTCCGACCCATCACGACCCCATGGACAACTTTCCTCCAGGCCTTCCTGTCTTCTACCATCCCCCGGAGACCATTTGAAGTTACAACAGCACTAAAAAAAGTGACTTATGGCCATTTTTCACAGTTAACAACCGTTGCAGCATCCCCATAGCCACATGATCAAAATTCGGATGTTTGGCAACTGACTCGTGATGGTTGCAGCGTCCCAGAGTCATGTGATCGCCTTTTGTGACTTCCTGATCGGCAAAGTCAATGGGGGAGTTAGATTCACTTAACAAGCGTGAGGCTAACTTAACAACTGCCGTGACTCGTTTAACAACTGTTGCAAAAAAAGATCGTAAAATGGGGCAAAGTTCAATTAACAACTGTCTCACTTAAAAACAGAAAGGTTGGACTCAGTTGGGGGTCTTAAACTGAGGACCACCTGTAGCCGTGTCAAGATTAAATGTTGAGGTTAGGATGAGTAGGTACTTGACTACAAAGCCAATAATCTGTGGCTGTTAAGTGACATGTTCCTTCAAAGATGTCTTTTTATCCATCAGTGGGGAAGCCCTTCTTGGCATGAAAGATATCATGCTTATTTTCCACAGTTCTTGCCGCATGCGGAGGACCGGATACTTATTACTGGGGCCGCTGATTCCAAAGTGCACGTCCACGACTTGACTGTCAAAGAAACGACCCACATGTTTGGGGATCACAAAAACAGAGTCAAGCGAATTGCCACAGCTCCGATGTGGCCCAACACCTTCTGGAGTGCGGCAGAAGATGGACTAATCAGGTACAATTTGTCTGATGTTGTGGGGGAACACAGAGTCAACCCTGAGGTTGGCTGGCTGAAGCCATCTTGGAGGCTTCAGGGTTGCCACACAATGGTGGGGGGGGAAAATAGATGGGGTTTTGTAGCCAAAACAATAAAGTTTTCCTGTGAGAACTAAGGACATTCTCACAGGTGGCTGGCCAGAGGAGGAGCAAAGTAACCCAGCAACCAACCGGCCAGCACCTGGATTGGATAGCGTGACCAGTGATTTGGGGGGAAAGGGAAAACTTTTAACTAGATGAAAGCCGCAGGAAACCTCAGAGTCGGCTTTCACCAGTTTGTTCCAATATGATGTATCCAATAAACTGTTCTTTGAGGAGCTCGAGTGCCTTGGAGTTTGTTTTCTATGGGTGCATTATTTGGAACCAGGAGTGGGTTCTACTTACCTTTACTACCGGTTCGCAACGGGACTGCGCTTCTGCGCATGCGCAATCGCCGATGACGACATCCTGGGCGGTTGGCGGGGCCTCCCGCCGGTTTTACTATCGGTTCTTGCGAACCGGTCTGAACCGGGGGCAACCTACCACTGCTTGGAACGCTGACACACAGCTTAGGGTTCCGCTCTGTTTAATTACTGTGTGTTGCAGAAATGTTATGGCCAAACCAATAAACTGTACCGCTAGGGCTTAAAACCAGGACTCTGCAATAAAGTGACCCACTAAAACTGCCCCCGCCTCCAACCTTTTGGCACCAGGGATCGGTTCCATGGAGAAAGTTTTTTCCGCGGACCGGCGGGGGATGTGATTTTGTGTGCTGCCTGCATCCCAGGGATGGGGCTTTGCTTTTTGCGTGGCACAGTTGATGGCATGATATGAACCGATGCCGGTCCACAGACTGGGGGCTGGGGACCCTTGCTCTAAAACGGAGGTCTCCAACCTTGACAACTTTAAGCCTGGAGGACTTCAACTCCCAGAATTCAACTCCCAGCCAAGCTGGCTGGGGAATTCTAGGAGTTGAAATCCTCCAGGCTTAAAGTTGCCAAGGTTGGAGACCACTGCTCTAAAACATGATTTAATTGAATTTAGAATTGAGCAATACACTAATACATTGCTTACTTTTAATAAATAATTTTATAATTACTTAGCTCACTTTTTCATGGTGGGGTCAAAATTGTGGTGCTTCTGCTTGCTTCTGATTTCTGAAGGCCTGCTAATGTTTTTATTCTTCCTTATTTATTTATTTTTTTAGACAGTATGACTTGCGAGAGAATAGCAAACACTCAGAAGTTCTGATAGACCTGACTGAATACTGTGGGCAGCTTGTGGAGGCAAAGTGCCTCACAGTCAATCCCCAGGACAATAACTATCTCGCTGTGGGAGCCAGTGGACCCTTTGTCCGGATTTACGACATACGCATGATCCACAACCACAGGTAACAGAAGTGAAGACTGATAACTTACGGGTCCAACTTAGACACATTAGGGCTTATTTTCTGGTTAGTGTTGTGGCCCGTCAGCAGCCTGTGCAGTTAGTAGCTGATTCCGACAGCGAGGAGGCTGGTGTGCTGCGCCAGCAGCCTGTGCAGCTGGCGCTCGAGTCAGACAATGAGGAGGCTGGAGAGGATGTGGTGCCAGAGACGGGGATTCATCCAGGGCCTTCAGAACCTCCAGAAGCTCCCATAAGTGAAGAGGAAGAAGAGGAGGAGCCTCTTCTCGATGCACGAGTGCGCAGAGCTCTTAAAAGGCAGGAGTGGCTCCTCAGGAGGAGGTCTCTTCGAGAGTAAGGCTTGGGACTAATTGGCCACTCCCCTAGCCTATTTAAGGAAGGATGACGACTGATGCAATTTACAGGAAACAATTTCATTCATATTCCTTCGCGTCTTGATTCCAGAAACGTTTGATTCGGCTCTTGTTTCTCTCTTGTCAGTTTTCCTGCAAATTGCTTCTGGGCATTCTGCCAACCACAGTAAGATTACGGTTATCTGAAATACTGTGCCTCAGAATTGAGTTGTTATTCTTTGGATTCTTGTCAGCTGTTAATGAAGTTAAATTAACAGCCCTTGTTCAGAAAAGACTGATTTAAACTGTACTTGTGTTCGAACAACTACTAAGAAAGCTCATTAGTAATCCTTAATTAGTAAACTAAGGTTTGTATGGACTTTGGGTGTGTTGCGTTCTTTGGGGTCCGTAGCTGGGGCAGAACAGTTAGGTCTTATTTTGGGGGGAATTCAGTACTAAATGGGGCTACCCTTGAAAAGTGTTCGGAGAGTACAGTTGGTCCAGAACGCAGCCACGCGAGCTGTCGTGGGTGCACCTAGGTACACCCACATTACACCAATTCTCTGCGAGCTGCACTGGCTCCCTATTGGTCTCCAGTCACAATTCAAGGTGTTGGTTATTACTTTTAAAGTCCTACATGGCTCAGGGCCAGGTTATCTTCGACACCGCCTTCTGCCACATAGCTCCCAGCGACCGGTAAGATCCCACAGAGTTGGTCTCCAGGTCCCATCAGCTAAACAATGTCGGCTGGCAGGCCCGCGGGGGAGGGCCTTCCCTGTGGCTGCCCCAGTTCACTGGAACCAGTTACCTCCTGAGGTCCGGACCATCCCCACCCTATTGGCCTTCCGAAAAGCGGTGAAGACCTGGCTTTTCTGGCAGGCCTGGGGCCATTGATCTCACTCTTGTGATCTGGCGAGATCTGGCCATGAATGGTGTGAATGAGTTTTTAATGTTTTTAATGTTTTGTAATTTTTCAATTTCTTTTTATAATGATTTTTTAAATGTATTGTGAGCCGCCCTGAGTCTTCGGAGAGGGGCAGCATATAAATATAATTAATTAAATTAAATTAATTAAATTAAATGCATCCATCTGGCTGACAATCTTAACTAGGGCTTATTTTGGGGGTAGGCAGGGCTGAAATTCAGCAGGTTCTAATAGGTTCTGGAAAACCGGTAGTGGAAATTTTGAGTAGTTCGGAGAACCGGCAAATGCCACCTTTAGCTGACCCCAGAGTGGGGTGGGAATGGAGATTTTGCAGTATCCTTCCCCTGCCACGTCCACCAAGCCACGCCCACAGAACCAGTAGGGAAAAATTTTGAATTTCAACCCTGGGGGGTAGGGTTTATATTACGAGCATCCTGAAAAATGCTAGGACTTATTTTCCAGTTGGGTCTTATTTTCGGGGAAACAGGTTATGAATCTCAGTCTGTTGCAGTAAAATTTACAAAATCTATCAGACATATGTTGACATAACTATATTTCCCCCCTCTTAATATGCCTGGGCTGTCATGATTTTCTTTTTCTCTTCACCAATAGAAGGAGAAATGTCTTGAGAAGAAACTGTATGCACAAAATAAAATTTTCCTCTCTCTTTTGGCTTAGGAAAAGCATGAAACAGAACCCTGCGGCTGGTGTCCATACATTCTGTGATCGACAGAAACCCCTCCCAGATGGCGCTGCTCAATACTACGTAGCAGGTAAGTTTATCGCTGGATGATGCCCCATCCAGGAGACATTTTAGTGCATTCAGCAAAATTCATGGGGGCGGGTGTGTGTCAGCCTATTATGATGAGAAATGAGTGAGTCCCAGCCACCTAATATGGCTTCCAAAGCTGACAGAGTGTACATTTGAGTAACTTACGGTTGGGTGGAGTAAAGATGGATCCTTAGCTTTTAATCACTTCTGCTGCAAAGTAGTTAATGATTCTTTTTTTTTCTTTTTTTTGCTGAAAGTAGAATCTGCACAATAAATGGATATAGCTTTTATTTTATTTTAAAAGGCTTTTCTATTTGCAAATACTTAGCTAAGGCAGGGTCCATTCTATCAAGTTGTATGTATTAATTGTGCTTGGGTTGTTTTTTCCTTCTGAAGGGCATCTTCCAGTGAAATTACCTGACTACAATAACCGACTGAGAGTTTTGGTAGCTACCTATGTCACTTTCAGCCCAGATGGTACAGAGCTCTTAGTCAACATGGGAGGAGAACAGGTAATCTAACACTGTTCCAATATCTAAGGGGCTTCCATAAAGAAGGAGGGGGTTTCAACCTATTCTCCAAAGCACCTGAAGGCAAAACAGAAAGCAATGGATGGAAACTAATCAAGGAGAGTAGCAACCTAGAACTAAGGAGAAATAACAGTGAGAAGAATTAACCAGTTGAACAGCTTTGCCTTCAGAAATTATGGGTGCTTCATCACTGGAGGCTTTTAAGAAGAGATTGGACAATCATTTCTCTGAAATGGTATAGGGCTGTGATGGCGAACCTATGTCATGCGTGCCACAGGAGGCACTCATAGCCATATTAGTGGGCATGCTAGCTCAGCTCTGGCATGCATGTGCACGCCAGCCAGCTGATTTTTGGGCCTTCTGGGCCCACCAGAAGTAGGAAACAGGCTGTTTCCTGCCTCCGGAGGGCCTGGGGTAGGGTGGGGAAGGCCCATTTTTCTTTCTCACCTGGCTCCAGATCCTCTCTATGCATCTGGGGAGGGTGAAAACAGCCTTCCCCACTCTCCGGAGGCCTGAAACAGCCCATTTCCCAACTCCTGATGGAACAGGAAGTGACTTTTTTGCTTTCCCCAGCCTCCAGAGACTCCTAGAGAGGCTCTGGCAGCTGAGGACAGCAAAAAAGTCCCACCGGGAATTGGGAAATGGGCCATTTCAGGCCTCCGGAGGGCCTCTGAGGGAGTGGGGAAGGCTGTTTTCACCCTCCCCAGATGCATAGAGAGGATCTGGAGCCAGGTGAGAAAGAAAAACAGGCCTACCTGGCCATCATGTGCCGGGGGGGGGGGTTGTGCACGCATACGCAGGGCGGGGCGCATAGAATTATGGTTGTGGGCACATACGCGCATGAACCTCCCCCGCCTCCCCCCCCCTTCCTGGCATGCGATGGCAAAAGGTTAGCCATCACTGGTATAGGGTTTCCTGATTGAGCATAGGGTTGGACTAGAAGATCTCCAAGGTCCCTTCCAACTCTGTTATTCTGTTAATCTTTGGCTGCTTTCAGCATCTCACTGAGCTGATTTCAGCACTCAGGCTGATTCAGTCATTGTGAAATATTATCAGGATATTTAAATGGTCCACCTCAGATGGCCTTCAATCCATTTATAAATTCCCCAGCGCTTCAAAGCTGTTCTAGCCATCCCACACCCATCCCCATTGTACTGAATTTCATATATTGCACCCAGTAATTGCTGCTTTCTCAAATAAATTGTTCTTATTAATGTCTACAAAGAGTTAGCCAGAAAATAAATGATTATGAAATTCTGCCACAGTCTATCAGGTTCCCCAGATCAGGATTTGGCTGCAAATCTTTTGCCTCGACTCCATACAGGTAGTCCTTGACTTATGACCACGATTGGGACCAGCATTTCTGTTGCTAAGCAAGCAGTTCAGTGAATAGCACCCGATTTTAAGACTTTTTTTGCCACAGTTGTTAAGCGAATGACTACAGTTGTTAGATGAATCATGCAGTCGTTAAGCAAATCCAGCTTCCTCCACTGGCTTTAGGTAACCATTCTGCTGCTCATGAATATAGTTTCAGAGAGGTGTGGGAAGCTGTTAATACCAAAAATTGGGAGTCTGGTCTGCCCTGATTAGCAGAACAGCTTCCTCAGCCAAAAGATGACTCATTCTTTAGATTTCTAAGAACTGAAATTGATTTTTCTCATGGTTTAGGTGAAGCTAAATCTTCTGCTGTATTCATGCAGTTTTGAATCCTGTTTTACGAGAGACTTTTTCTAAATGCACATTTTCCTTTGCCCTACAAAAATACGAATAGCTTCCGCTAGACCAGGGGTCAGCAACCTGCGGCTCTGGAGCCGCATGTGGCTCTTTCACAGGGGTGAAATCCAGCAGCTTCTGACAGGTTCTGGAGAACCGGTAGCGAAAATTTTGAGTAGTTCGGAGAACTGGCAAATACCATCTCTAGCTGGCCCCAGAGTGGGGTGGGAATGGAGATTTTGCAGTATCCTTCCCCTGGAGTGGAGTGGGAATGGAGATTTTGCAATATCCTTCCCTTGCCACGCCTACCAAGCCACGCCCACAGAACCAGTAAGTAAATTGGATTTCACCCCTGCTCTTTCACCCCTCTGCTGCAGCTCCCTGTCACTCAAAATATGCGTCACAACCGCCAATTTGTGACACCTGCCAGCACCGATTTATTGAGCTTTTCAACCCCCCGGTAGGCCAACTATGGATAAATCCAAGAAAAGAAAAGTTTCAGAAGCAAACAAAATTTAATTCAACTACATATGCTAGTTTTGTGACTGTTCAAGAAATAGTCAGCCACGGGAAGGGTTTTTGTGGCTCCCGGTGTTTTCTTTTCTGGGGGAAACGGGTCCAAAGGGCTCTTTGAGTGTTTAAGGTTGCAGATCCCTGCGCTAAACTTACATGCGTTAATCAGCACCAAGTTAGGGTTTTCTTGTGAGCAATTCTGGCTGAAAACTTACTGTTCCTATGTCATTTGTAGATTCATTGCATTTCTTTGATTTTTAGGTTTACTTATTCGACCTGACGTATAAGCAGCGGCCATACACTTTTCTCCTGCCAAAAAAATGCCATACTCCAGGGGGTAAGAATGCTGTACTTTTCCAGGGGAGACATGATAGCAGTGCTCCAATATTTGAGGGGCTGTCACAGAGAGGAGGGGGTCAAGCTATTTTCCAAAGCACCTGAAGGCCAGACAAGGAATAATGGATGGAAACAGATCAAGGAGAGATTCATCCTAGAAATAAGGAGAAATTTTCTGACAGTGAGAGAACAATCAACCTATGGAACAGAAGTTGCCTTCGGAAGTTGTGGGAGCTTCACCACTGGAAGCTTTCAAGAAGAGACTGGACTGCCATCTGTCAGAAATGGTGTAGGGTCTCCTGCTTGGGCGGAGGGTTGGACTGGATGACATACAAGGTCCCTTCCAACTCTGTTAATCTGTTATTGCATTCAAAGTGAAATTGGTAGGTTGCTGGATTCCAATAACACAGATTTATCTTCGCTGGTCAATTTAGCCATTGCCTAACCCAGTCTTACCCAACCTACAATCTCCTAAAGTATTAGATGTCAGGCTGATTAAGCATTTATTTTTTTTTTGCTTGTAGTGCTGGGTCTTCTCCCAGGTTGCTCATTCCCCCAAAATTGAAAAACTGCACGGTATAGAAGAATGCCTATCTGCCACTTACACTTTTACCCTTGCTTCAGACTTATTCCACTCCTTATGATTCCACGGTATCATTTTATTTCTATATTGCTTTGCTTCCCCGAAGTGCCCAGAATGGTTTACGAGAATACAATAAAAAATATCTGAAATAAACCATTCCAATAAAACCAACATTTAAAGCCATAACTACAAAAATTGAAGCTCACTTCATTTTATGACCCTCAGAGGTGCAGAACGGGAAAACATCGGCCAATGGCGTGTCAAATGGCATCCATCTCCACAGCAATGGTTTCCGGCTGTCTGAGGGGCGAGCCCATGTCAGGTAAGGTCTCCTCCTTTTTCTGCCCACAGTATCTAGTGCGGGATCTAGCCTGATGAGGTGGCTCAGTGGCTAAGACACTGAGCTTGTTGATCAGAGAGGTCGGCGGTTCGAATCCCTAGTACAGGTCTCCTGCGTGAGCAGGGGGTTGGACTGGATGACCTCCAAGGTCCCTTCCAACTCTGTTACTGTAACCCCTCCTCCTTGCCTAGATGAAACATTCGTGGCTAGGAATTGTGCTGGTTGCCAGAACGAGGAAGAATTGTTTCATCCAGCAAGAAGCAGTTGCATAACCCTATTATTTTAGAATAGGGGAGGACTGTAAAAGCTGAGTTTTCTTCATGCACATGCATACTCCCCACATTAGAAAGCCACGGTCTGGGATGAAAATACTTGTCTTTTTTTTTTTTTTTAAAGGCCCTCTAGACAGGGCTGAGCTTCAAAAATTTTAGCAAGGGGTTCTCTGCCTGGTTGCTGGGTGGGCATGGCCATGGTGGGCGTGGCCTAGTCAGCCTCCTGCACCATGCCAGGGTGGTGGGGGCGTTTTTGCCCTCCCCGGGCTCTGGAGGCTTTCCTCAAGAGAGAGGGCAAAAATGGCCTCCCCAGGCTCCAGAGGCCCTCTGGAGGCCTTCCCGAGCTTCCAGTAGGCCTATTTTTCACCCTTCCCGAGCCTCCGTTCGTACCCTGCAATTACCTGCATCCAAAACGGGCTGCGTGGGGACTTCTGGGAGGGGTGGGGTGGGTGGGGCCAACCAGGAGTGGGATTTGGAGTTTTTATTTTTTATTTATTTATTTTTATTTTTATATGCCACCCTTCTCCGGAGACTCAGGGCGGCTTACAATACATTAAGCAATAGCCTTCATACTTTTGTATATTTGATACAAAGTCAGCTTATTGCCCCCACAAACCGGGTCCTCATTTTACCCACCTTAGAAAGGATGGAAGGCTGAGTCAACCTTGAGCCTGGTGAGAATTGAACTCGCAGTAATTGCGATTCTCTGGACTGCACAGAATCTTAGGTAAAGGTTCTCCCGAATCCCTGCCAACCCCCAGCAGCCTACCCCTGCCTCTAGAAAAATGTCCCCTAAACACACCACAGCATTATTTTCTACCCAAGCTCTGTTAGGACTTAAGTATGCAAGCTGATTGGTTGATCTGGCTTAGTGAGTTATATCAATCCAGTCAGATACGGTTGATGGAATGAGCCATGGCTAAACCCAACATGGTTTGGATTGATGTTCTCAACCAAGTCTTGGTTTTTGCAGCCCACAGGTAGAGCTACCTCCCTATCTCGAGAAGATTAAGCTGCAGGCCAATGAGGCTTTTGCTTGCCAGCAGTGGACTCAAGCCATCCAGCTCTACAGCAGAGCTGTCCAGAAAGCCCCCAACAACGCCATGCTCTATGGGAACCGAGCAGCTGCTTACATGAAGCGCAAGTGGTAAGTGACACCTCCCTTCCTGGGAGGCCTGGCCACAACCAACTTTTCTAGTCGACTTGCATTGAATTTCAAAAATTATTCCATCCAGATTCTAGATCCCGTGTGTTTTCCATAAGAGGCTCTCAGTACAATTTTAGAGGTCTGTGGAATCTTTTCTGGATTGTTCTCCAGTCAGAGGAGCTTGACAGAGATTCATTGTGTATTGGAAAGATTACTTTCTGCATTCCTACAAGATGTAAATGCAAGTAGATAAATAGGTACCACTTCAGTGGGGAGGAAACAGCGCTCCCTGACGTCATGCTGGCCACATGAGTGCAGAAATGTCTTCGGACAGTGCTGGCTCAATGGCCTTGAAACAGAGATAAGCATTGCCCCTAGAGTCAGCAGTGACTCTTCTTCCTGTGCCATATCCGTCAAATAATGCTGTATTTTTCCGGATGTCGCATCACATGTCCAAAATATTCTAACTTTCTCTTTTTTATGGTTTTTGATATTTCCCTTTGCTTTGCTTTCCCAAGTGGCTCATCACCTTCTCATTTCTGATTTTGTCAACCCCCCTTATATGTAACAGCTGCCTGTAAATCCACATTTCAAATGCTTCTAGTCTCTTCAAGTGGCTTTCTGTCACAGACCAACTCTCCGCTTCGTAGAGCAGGATAGAAAAGGTGTTGTTGGAAGAAATGTCCATCTGGGTTCAGTTCCAGGTGGGAGAAAAGACACTGGATTCATGGAAGTTGCTTGGAAAGAAAGTTTATTGATGAACAGGGTCATATGGCTTGAGATCCTGGGCAAAAAAGGGAAGAGATGCTCTGAGTCCCTGGGTTTTATACCCTCTCTGGCTTTGAAGATTGGTTGCTGTCAGAGGTCATAGCTAGCTTTTTAGGTGTCTATGTGTTAAGTTTGGTTGAATCTTGCTGGGTGATGCAATGAAGGACAATTAAATGGCTCTGCCTGAAGGAGGTAGATCTTTGTTATGACTGGCCCAAGCCTTAATGGCCCATTGAGAAAGGTGGGGTGGGGGCTGAGTTTCTGCCTCCCTTTTAGGGGAAATATTCTGCCCTTTTTGTTGTTGTTAGTTGCGAAGTCGTGTCCAACCCATCGCGGCTCCATGGACAACTTTCCTCCAGGCCTTCCTGTCCTCTACCATCCCCTGGAGTCCATTTAAACTCACACCTGCTGCTTCAGTGACTCCATCCAGCCCCCTCGTTCTCTGTCATCCTCTTCTTCTTTTGCCCTCAATCGTTCCCAGCATTAGGCTCTTCTCCAGTGAGTCCTTCCTTCTCATTAGGTGGCCAAAGTATTTGAGTTTCATCTTCAGGATCTGGCCTTCTAAAGAGCAGTCAGGGTTGATCTCCTCTGGGACTGATCAGTTTGATCGCTTTGCAGTCCAAGGGACTCACAGGAGTTTTCTATCTCATTTTCCTAGGAGAGGGGTGAGTGCTAACTTCTTACAATGTAACATCTGACAAGCCTGATTCTTAGGCTTATGTTGTGACTGCAGAAGACCTTTTTCATTTTGAAGAATTCACTCGTGGAGTAAATTTCTGCAGGGACTCCTTTCCTTTCCTTCCTCTGTTAATCAGATAGAGGCTGAGCTGGATAGATCAGAGGCACCTTCCTACAACCGTTTCCAAATATGTATTTGGGTGGTGGTGGTGGTGGTGAGAGAATAAAAGGATCAACTTGATTTTTTTGCAGGGATGGAGATCACTACGATGCGCTCCGAGACTGCCTAAGGGCCATCTCCCTGAATCCTTGCCACTTGAAGGCTCACTTCCGCCTGGCCCGTTGCCTCTTCGAGCTGAAGTATGTAGCAGAAGCCCTGGAGTGTCTGGATGATTTCAAAGGAAAGTTTCCCGAGCAAGCCCACAGCAGCGCTTGCGATGCCCTGGACCGGGACATCAATGCTGCCCTTTTCTCCAAAAGTGATAACGGTGAGGACTTAAAAAGACAACACCTTGCACTCCTGCCCTAAGTGTGAAAAACATTCTTTGTTCTTTTCTTTTTTTCATGTTTTATTTGTTTTATTTATATAACATTCAATGTTCACCAAACAGTGTGTATTCCAGGTACAATTATATTTTGATAGTAATATTTATACATCTTCATTATATTTAATCATCGCCATCATATTAACAATATACTAACATTATGATATAATAACCTTAATGCTTAACATTTAACATTGTCTTCTTTAACAACTCTCCTCTATACCATTTTCTCCCTTTATATCTCTTCCTTTCTAACTTCTGTTTCTATTATCTAACCATTGATAAAATGTGTTCCATATCAAAAAATATTCAGTTTCTTCTTTATCCTTAATAGCAAGTGTTAATCTATCCATTTCTGCACACGTTAATATTTTTTTAATTACATTCTCCTCAGATGGGATCTCATCACTTTTCCATTGTTGCGCAAATACAATTCTGGCTGCCATTAATATATACAAAATCAAATATGCAGTCTTTTTGTCATATTTTTCTGGTGGAATAGCCAGCAAAAATATCTCTGGTTTCAAATCTATATGTAGTTTTATCATTTTTTCCAACCATGTGTGTATTTTTGTCCAGTATTTTCTCGCTCTTGGGCATTCTTTGTTCTTAAAGGGACAGATTTTTAAGAGACGCCAATGATGTGTGTACTGTGTGGCATTAGCTTTTAACATTTTAGGAGGGGCAAAATAACCCCTGTGAAAGGGATAAGTCCACACATCTTTTTAAAAAAATGCTGCAACTAAGAAACACTGATCTAGAGGACAGCCTTAGTGGGTGGGGATCAGCTATTTAAATCTGAAGGGTGAAAAAATCAGAAGAAAAACAGTTTGATCATTTAATGCCCATGTGCCTAGACTAATCTGTAGCTTTGGAAAAGAAACTGATGAGAATAGTGATAGCTTGGATCAGAAAGTCCTACATTCACACTCCTTTTCAGCCTTGAATTCACTGTATGGCTTTAGTGAAGTGGCTATATTACAATTTTTGTTCCATATCTGCAAAATTAGTTGGGAAAGAGAGGATTGTATAGAAAATTGTCCCTGTGAAATCGAATTATTATGGATCATCACACAACCAGCCAGGTGTTCATACCGGATTTGGCACTTTTATCTACCTGTCGAGTCTTTTCCAAGGATCTGGAATAGGCAGATGTTGTGTTTCATGGTGTTAGAGGTATCATCACAGGATGTAAGCTGAGTAAAGCTACCTTTCGCAATTGACTGATGGTGGAATTTGTCAATGCTGATGGTATTCAAGTGGTGCTCCAGTTGCTTTGGGGTTGCATCTATGATTATTGGTACAACGACTCTAGCTGAAGCTAGAGTCTTTTCTTGCTTCGTTTCTTAGTTGCTATACTTATGTGGGGGGGAGGGGATTTATGGAATGTAGAATGTAGAATGTTTTCCTCCAATGTGCCAGACATAACAACGATAAGGCTCCTGAGAACCAAGGCCAAATCAACGTGCCCTAGCAACAGCAGGAGGGAGCGCTGAGAAGTTCATCACCTCTTTGGTTGGCTATCATGAAATGTGACACAAGGGGGGTGAACAGTATTTGTTCTTTAGTATTATACCAAAAACACAGGGATTATTCAGTGCTGGTTTCACCTTTGACCGTGCCGATATGATATGATAAACAGGATTTTTGAGGAAGCCAAGGCCTCAGAGTCTTGAATTGGTTGGGAGCATTACTCACAGTGGTGGATTCCTCCCTGTTCGGCCCTGTTCGGCTGAGCCGGTAGCGGTGAAGATATGATGTCACCGAACCGGTTCTCTTTGTTCGGGAGCTGGGCCTTCCCGCCCCCCTCCCGCCCCCCCCCCGCTTTATTCTTACCTTTTATTTGGTCCCACCCCCAATCTATTGCTGCCTCCCGAGTCCCAGCTGATTGGCTAGAAGGAAAAAAACTGTTTAAACTCTTGCCGCGGGGCTTCAAAGGGCCGCCCTACAGCTGATCAGTGTCAAAAGGCAGTGTGGTGGTAGACCGGTGCCTCCAAAAACGAATGAGTAGACCGATACAGCTCTACAAGCAGTTAAAAGCCTGGTAGACCAGTACCTCTGCTAAATCATAAAGAATTGTCACATGACCATCAAGCCACACCCACAAAATAAGCCACACCCACAGAACCGGCAGTAAAAAAAATTTAGAACCCACCCCTGATTACTCAGAACCAGTACAGATAGTACTCGACTTACAGCAGTTCATTTAGGGACCATTCAAATGACCTATGACCATTTTTCACCGTTACCACCTTTGCAGCATCCCCGTGGTCATGTGATCAAAATTCAGATGTTTGGCAATTGTTTCGTATTTATGACCATTACCGTGTCCCAGACTCATGTGATCCCCTTTTGCGACCTTCTGACAAGCAAAGTCAACGGGGAAGCCACATTCACTTAACAACTGGGTGACTAACTTTATTAACTGCAATGATTCACATAACAATGGAGGCAAGAAAGGTCATGAAATGGGGCACTTCACAAATGCCTCACTTAACAGAAATGTTGGGCTCCGTTGTGTTCGTAAGTCAAGGACTACCTGTACTGCCTTTGCTTTCTTTTACCACCTTCATTCTATTTCTATGAGCCGCAGTGGCGCAATGGTTAAGAGTGCAGTACTGCAGGCTACTTCTGCTGACTGTCGGCTGCCTGCAATTTGGCAGTTCGAATCTCACCAGGCTCAAGGTTGACTCAGCCGTCCATCCTTCCGAGGTTGGTAAAATGAGGACCCAGACTGTTGGGGGCAATAGCCTGACTCTGTAAACTGCTTAGAGAGGGGTGTTAGACTCAGTTTCATTGAGGGCTGCATCAGGGCTGTGGTTGACCTCGGGCTGGTGGGTGGGCATGGCCAACTGGGTGGGTGTGGCCAGGCTTAACGCCACTCACTGGATGTGGCCATCTGGGTGGGCGTGGCCAGCTTGATGTCACTCCCCAAACTGCTGGCATGTTTCCTCTTTGCACTAGGTAAACCGGGCTGAAATGACGCGGGCAAGCCCCTTACATTTTCCAGGAGGGCCCTGTGGCTAGATCCGACCACATCTGGCCCGCAGGCCTTGTGTTTGACACCCCTGACTTAGAGAGGGCTGTAAAAGCACTGTGAAGTATATATATATGTCTAAATCAGAGGTGGGATTCAGCAGGTTCTGACCAGTTTTAGAGAGGCAGTAGCGGAAATTTTGAGTAGTTCGGAGAACTGGTAGTACAAATTCTGACTGGCCCCGCCCACATCTATTCTCTGCCTCCCGAGTCCCAGCTGATTGGGAGGAAATGGGGATTTTGCAGTATCCTTCCTCTGCCACGCCCACCAAGCCATGCCACGCCCACCAAGCCACACCCACAGAACTGGTAGTAAAAAAAATTGAAACCCACCACTGGTTTAAGTGCTATTGCTATTTGCAGGTCTCTCCAGCTGTTACTTATTTTTTATTAAAAAAAAAATTGCCTTCCATCTCGCTTTCCTGCGACTCGCATCATTGGTATCTCCCCAAAGTTCCCAAAAGAAGTATAACTTAGCAATTTCATTTTCTCCAGGGGAAGACAAGAAAGGGAGTGGCCCAATCTGGCTGCGAGCAACTGGCCGCAAGGATTCAATATCGGAGGACGAAATGGTGCTGAGGGAGCGCAGCTACGACTACAAATTCAGATACTGCGGCCACTGCAACACCACCACAGACATCAAAGAGGCGAACTTCTTTGGCAGGTAGGGAGCCGCCTCTCAAGGCCAAGGGTAGGGGTGTTTTTTGTGGGGTGCTGCTGTCTCCGCAAATTCCTTCTGGGGGCTTTTTTAAAAAACATATTCCCACAGCATCGGCAAATGCTCATAAGTTCCGGAACTCGTAATTTAAAACTTAAGTCCTATGTAATCCTAAATCTAAAACCCTAAAATTACTACTACTAATTAAAAAAAAAACTAACTTAACTAATAATTGATAACCTGGCATTGCCCAGGTATTTATTTATCCCAATCCTATATCAGACAGGAAGAGCAACTTCACCCTGAGTCCTGATTTCGGCGAGAATTAAATTAGTTAAAAATTGTTTTCCCTGTGTCCCAGAGGTGGGTTTCAGCAGGTTCTGACCAGTTCTGGAGAACTGGTAGTGGAAATTCAGAGAACCAGTAGTAAAAATTCTGACTGACCCCGCCCACATCTATTCTCTGCCTCCCAAGTCCCAGCTGATTGGGAAGAAATGGGGATTTTGCAGCATCCTTCCCCTGGAGTGGGATGGGAATGGAGATTTTGCAGCATCCTTCCCCTGGAGTGGGGAGGGAATGGAGATTTTGCAGTATCCTTCCCCTGCCAAGCCACACCACGCCCAGCAAGCCAGGCCCACAGAACCGGTAGTAAAAATATTTGAATTCCACCCACTGATTAGTACTACTCAATATCATGGTTCGAGGGAGAAGGAAACGCTTTGTGCAGTCTATAAATGTAACCAACCACTAAACCTGCTCTTTTTGGTTGCCTCCTAGCAATGCGCAGTACATCATCAGTGGCTCCGATGATGGTTCCTTCTTTATCTGGGAGAAAGAAACAACTAATCTGGTGCGAGTGCTGCAGGGCGACGAGTCGATTGTGAACTGCCTTCAGCCCCACCCGAGCTACTGCTTCCTGGCCACCAGTGGCATCGATCCAGTGGTACGGCTTTGGAATCCCAGGCCAGAAGTAAGATCGGGGGCAGGGGGTTCTACCTGGGTTGGAATCTGTGGTCCGCATGGCATGAAATTAAGAAAAAAATATTACATAAAAATCCCAAATTGGGTTTCAACTATGGAAGCAATGATCTATCCTAATACATTGAATTTAAGTAAAATGCTAAAATACAGTGAAATTTTAAACAACCAGGGGAATCTAAAAAGTATGCAAGAATTGGAAGAACAAGGAATAAATATAGATTGGTGGCCTTATCTACAATTAAAATCAAGATATATAAAAGATAAAAATGAATATGGCATTGAAATTCTACCAAAACAATTAGATAAAATAATGTTTGGCCCAGATGAAAAATTAATAACCAAAATATATAATTATTTACTAGAATTTGATGGAATCTGTGGTCCTTTTAGATCGGGATTAATGCTATTCTGCAATGGAGAAAACCTTTGACTTCTGACCAAGTTGAGGAAACTTCCTCAATAAGGGAAAAGGCTATATTGGCAGGGCTCTGAAATGCTCCATTTTTCTCCCTGGAAATAGAACAAAACTTTCCGAAATATCTTAAATATTTATTAATGGTTTTACAGGGAATTGACTTATGACCATATGGTGTTGACCATAAGTTATACGACTTACATAAGTTATCAACATAAATTATAGTTATGATCATAAGTTGAGGCACCCACATGACCAGAAGTAAATTTCTGGCTTTTTTCATGGTGGTTGTTAAATGAACACCATGACTGTTAAACAAACGAATGGGTTCCCATCCCCCTCACCCCCAAAACCAGTAAAAAATGGCAAAAGCCAACAAAAGTCATGCTCACATGATCGTGGAATTCCAGAACAGGTCATAAAGCTGATCTGCCAGATGTGGTTACATGATTGGGCGGGCAGTGTGGCCATTTACAATGACTGGAAGTTCTTTATTGGCCTTAACGCACCCATTCCATGGCCATCAAAACTTGCAAACGGTTATAAAATCAGCAGTCTTTAATCAAGGACTGCCTATAATGACTGCTTCATAGAACGGTGTTGCTGTTTGGCATTTGGGATTTTTTCTGGGCTTGGTGGTTTGTTCCTGATATGCTTTTCTTTCTTTTTTTCTTTTCTTTACTTTAAGCAAACTGATTTTTGTTCTTGTTAGGGCAATTATGCTTTAATGTTGACTCTTTAGTGACCCAGGGGCAGGGAGATGTTTTCCTCATGAGGCTCAAAAAGCATCAAGTCCCTTTGCATGTATTGGCACAGAAATAACTTTTACGGCATCTTGAACTAAAAGCCACTGTCTGAGGGATTTCTAAATGATATTTCCATGCTCGAGGATAACAGGCCAACTGTGTATAAATCCTGCCTACCCATCTGGCAGAGGGAAGCGTTATCTAACTGTATTGTTAGGTTGACATGCCCTACTGAAACAAGCAAGGATTTAGTGTGCTGTGTTAAATTAACTGTCGGGTTTCCAAGTGATGAAACCCATTCAAAAAAGAAATAGGCAAAGTTCCATCTTCCAAAACAAATTTCTTTTATTTAGATAGGCATCAAATTGGCAAAGTCTGTTGTAATTCCGGATCTGACACAAACCGGAATTACACCACATTATATTGTAAGTTAGAGACATCCCTCAAAAGTCACGTTCTCCAATAAACACTCATTCCACATTTCCCAGTGTCTTCAAACTCCACCTTCCATTCTCACCAGGAGCAGCCTCTGTTCCCATAGGAAAGAAGCCAAAACAATCCTCACTATCTATTTGCTCCTTCCCCCCCACCGTAAGAATGTGGTGAGCCCGAAAACCCCCCTTACATAGTAAAGAGAAAGAAAAGGAATACATGATTATAATAGAGAGCTAAATAAAATGGTTACACATATGTCAAATTCGGGCTCGACATTAACCACGATTAGCCTTAGCTAGATGTGCAAATCCATACATCACAAGAATGTAAAAATAGATTTACTCACTCAGACCAGCATTCTAGTTTCTACGGCGGCCAACTAAATGTATTCGGAAGCGTCAGAACCATGGCTAGATCATGGCTAGCCCTGACCCTCTATAGATTTACCCAGGCTCTTTTTAAACTGCCAAAGGAGTGGCCATCACCACCTCTGAGGGCAACAAACTCCTGAATATAACCATATGTCGGGTAAATAAATATTTCCTTTAGTTGCTTCTGGATTTCCTTATAATTTAATTCTAAACCATGACCATGCAATGCTACACCGCCAAGTCAAACAATCCACTTTTTGCCTTGAAGGCTTCTCCTGTTGTGCTATCTGAACGGTGTGTAGAAAGCTACTTTTGAGTAGAACCATCCAATAGTCAACTTGGGGGCTTTGGTCTTTCCGTTTTGTTTCACAGAGCGAAGCACTGAACGGGCGAGTGGTAGAAGATATGGAAGGCGCTTCCCAAGCCAATCAGAGGCGGATGAATGCTGATCCCTTGGAGGTGATGTTGATGAACATGGGCTACCGGATCACAGGAATGACTGGTGGTGGGTCTGGAGGCTCGGATGACGAAGACAGCTCTGAGAATCAGGTCCACTGCCGGACCAGCTAAAGTTGAATGGCCTCTCCTTCCTTATTTTTTTTTTTTTTTTTTTGGTTTTCATTTTTGTTTTGTTTCGTTTGAAGGGAAATCTAGTTTGCTCCGTTTGAACTTGGAAGGACTGCACTGTTTCACACTATGCACAGGATGGGATATGCCAGCGAGGGCAGAAGTGACTGGGTTTTTTGACTGCTGCTACAATTTCTTCCTTCCCCTGTTCTACTATTAAGCAGCATGGTAATGTGGCCTGTTGAGTTTTTGCCCTCCCAGCAGAAGCTGGGATTCCTTTTCCACATTGTCTGTGAGCAGTGTACAACTGGTGACCCATCCCTTCATCCAGTGTGGCTGGATGGTGGGAAGCATTGCCTACATGAGTGTGTTTTGCAGAGAGGTTGTTGAAAACTCAATAAAATGTAAACTAGGGCAGGGATTATGGAATGATGTTCAATGCTGCGATCTCTGTCTCCCAAACTCGGCTTGCCTGCCATGCCGCGAGTTTGTAATTCAGCCCCCACACAACAGCTGGTGAACATGTACACGCATCGAAAACACGGCCGTGAGAAGGTCGCTAAATACATGGATGCTCAGTGAACATGGCTAGGGAAGTACAGAAAGCTGGTATTGGGCAGAGAGCCTCACTCTGGTTGGTACCTCACATCTGTCTGCACACAGAAGAAACCAAGAGAAAATTGCAACGGTGGGAAGCTACAGCACGAAGCTTGGCGGCTTATATAACATGAGCAAGTAAAATTATCTGATGTGGCTGTTTTTGGAAAACTTAACTTTCCCTTTCCCCAAAATAACTAAATTCCCATCTCTCGGTGGGTAAGGAGTGGGGTGTTTGCTGGAAAAAAAAATATCCTTGCTAGTGGAGACAAAGCTTCAACAAAGCTATACAGTACCATTATGATAATGAACTGGTGAAAGATTTGGGATAAAGCTGCCTCTTTCCTTATTGCTGCTGTGACCTCCACTGCGCAGTTCTTTTTATTCCTTTCTTTTGTCATTAAATCCTAAAGAATCTACAGGAACTTCCTTTCTCATCTATTTCCTGATTCTTTTCATGTTGTAGCCTTCTCTCCTTGAGTGAATGTGGAAAAGATGTACGGCAAAGATACGTGTCTTAACCAAATCTTTTGAGAGGAATTGTATGTCAGGTGGAGACTCTCATCTTTAGGAAAATCGGCCCTTAACAGATTCTGTCATTAAGGATTTTTCTAGAACAGAGAATGGCATCAGTTCTGCTGTCCACACAACCTGGGATGCAGTGGGTGATGGGGCAAGTGAGATCATTCCTGCCTTCTGTGGCTTATTCAGTTGGAACTGGAAGCAAATCAGGATAGTATTGTGCTCACATCCACTGATTCATAATGGACTCAAGAAATCACAGCAGATTTTCTCACCAAATAGCTTGGCCAACAACCATAGTTACCATGATGTGTATGTTAGAAATCTGGGAGTGTCACTGAAGTCACCATCCCCATCAGTAATGTCCATAACAAACAATGATTGTGCAAATGATTAGTACATCAGGATGTCTGGTGTAATATTATATAAGTGACATCATTTGTACAACCACCCAATCTATACCTGCCTGTAGTTCCACGAAACATCTTTCCTTGGTCTCTTCCTGCTTGCTAATTCTGGCCAAAGAATACCCTGCTGCAGCATACATTTAGCGATAGTCTTTCTGACCCAAGGAAGTCACTGTAGACCAGGTGTTTTTTTTTAAAAAAAAAAAAACTTGGCAACTTTTAAGATGTATGCATTTCAACTCTTAGAATTCCCTAGCAATTCTGAGAATTGAAGTCCATGCATCATAAAGTTGGCAAGTTTGAACAACGCTGCCCTAGATTATTTCTTCCCATTATGGTGTTTTCTGCGTCCTTTAATTCCCATTTGGCTACTCCCAGTTTTTTTCGTTAATCTGGAAGAGGAGGAATCCATTCACACCTTAAGAAACCTGGGTGGTTGTTTTTCCTCTTCCCAAATACCTGCTAGTGCCAACTGCAGTCATACAGGCTCATTCAATTACCTTGCATCGGTAAAGCATTTTCGTCAGCCTAAAAGGTGTAAGGGATAAGAAAGCTGTGGTTTCCAGCTGTTGATGTAATTCCCATGATCCCCCATAACGGCTGCGCTGGTTTAATCTCTGCTGGGAATTGGAATTCAGCAATAATTAGAGGGCTGCCGATACCTTCTCCCCACCCCTTGTAGAGAATGTGATGCTAGATTGGATTGATCTTTTTCCTGACCTAGAAAAATGCTGGGGGTGGAAAGTTACAAAACCAACCGCCATTGTTCATGAAACAAAACTATTGTGCTCCTTTCCTGTCCAGTGGTTTTTAGATGTATGAAATATTCCAAGAAGCAAGAAGAATGAATGTTGTGTGTAACTGGGTACTTCAAAACTAATTTATTTTTCTACATTTTGAAGAGAAGTGTTTTACGTACAGCTTGTAGAGAGAAGTACCAAGGGTGCACAAGCCCCCACTTACACCTGTTTTGCAGGAGCAAGTCTTGATAGCCTGAAATTCCTCTTTGTCAAATGCTTCCCCTTGATTTGGGTTACACCCACGTTAAAAAAAAATGTGTAAATCCGCCATGGTCGTGGGGGGGGGTGGCCTGCTGTAGCCATATTCACAAAGTTGATACCAGGGTAGAAGTGTTAGTTCACAGAAGCGCTACCAGAACAAGGATAGTCACAAACAGTTAAGGAGACGTTGACAGAAATAAGAGTGGCATGTTGCAAAACACTAACCTCTTCATTATGTTTCCACAATGCCTGTCGGCACCCCACAGTTTTCAGTACAAGGCTTTTTTTATGTTCCCAGGACATAGCTGCGAATAAAAAAAGGATGCTAAAGTCTGCTTATTTTGCTTTGCAGCCTGCTTGCTTGCTTCCTTTTATTATTCTTAATTAAAAGAAACTTTCATTAGACGGGATCATTTGTTTCACTGCGCAACTTCTGATATTAAAGCACCAAGTTCTTTTCATTTTAATTGGTCACCCCTTGGCAGGAAGAGGTGGGCTAAATACAGTTCCATATATTAGAAAATGCTTCGTTCTCCATATTCCAGAATGCTTCATTCATTCTATTTGTGGGGGGGAAAAGGATCATTCTGTGGGACTGAGAGTAGAAAATTCTGAAAGAGGAACGGTTATGGTTAACCGTGGTTTGGGCATGTGTCCCATTACTAAGTATGGGACAGAACTACTTTTTTCCTTTTGGCTAATTACTCCTTTTTTCAAAAAAACACCCAACAAAGCTATTTTTATAATTAGTAGTGAAATCGCTCCTGTGTATAATAGTTATAAAGAAAAAACTTCATTTGGGTTGCTGGTAAAGTGGTTGCTTTGTGTAACTTTTCAGGCGTTCCAAGTTAAGATTTTCTTCCTGAAACACTGTCTTTGCAACCAGCCTTAAGTCTTCTGTTGTTGTTGTGTTGTTGTTACTCAGAGTGGCATGTTTCTGTTTTTCTGGTTCCTGGAAGAGAAAGGATTAAGCAATTAAACATTACTTTGTTCTAGTTTTGGTGTCTTTCTATTTTTGAGACAGTTTGGACCTGGTGCTTATCTACTGTGCCTTTTACAAAGAGATCATCAGTGGTTTGATATATATATGTTAGCTAATGTCCAATCTTGCAGTTTGGCACAAATAAACCTTAACATTTATTTTTTTACTTATTCCCCATTTCTAGTTGTCCATTTAAAAGCTGCATCTGTGCTGTATAAAAATAGAGAATTGTTGATAGTATTCCTTGCCCAAGAAGAGTTTATGTCAGTCACCACTGCTAAAATCTTAAAAATTACACAGTTTCCTGCTTATGAAACAATTCCTTTTATTGGCTTTTTAAGGTTTCTAAATGTATCATTTAGAAATAAACATTTGAGTATTGGTCCTCTCTAGTTGAGACAGGTGAATTTGAATGCGATTGTACGTTAAAAGCTTAGTATAAGTTAGCTCTTGTACCTTACATTACTTTCTTTTTTTATTTAAAAAAAATACCTTCATTTCCTATCGATTAGATTATCAGGAATAACCAAACATGATTCAAAGATGCTAAAAGTTATACGGTATCAAGCTGCTCATTGTGTACAGCTTGCTTGCTTGAGTCAGTACTTTGAAGCAGTTTGCAGGCTACCTTTAAAGTTCTTACATGTTTATAGAACACCACTTCCTACAGCCTAATTTTATCTTGTGTTTACACACGCATGTACACAGTATTTACGCAGAAATCTATAAATAGTGCTATGGATGTTGGTTGCCTTTTGTTCATGTTACTTGAACGCTCAACAAGGTAAACAAACTCGAGGGTTTTGAGTACATTTGTTCTCAGCAGCTGTATTTAAGAGTGCCTGGGTGCCCAAGTAGCTTTGTTGTGAAGTAGAGGTAATAGCAATGAGATATTACTAGCTGTAATAAAGATACTAGAATGTACTCTTAGTGGTATAAATGAATGTACTATTAGAACCAGTAGTATTGCTGAAATACTACTGGATTGTACTACCTGTTGGCAGACATTATGCACACAATTGTTTAG
The DNA here is from genome assembly GCF_059756535.1 of Pantherophis guttatus. NCBI lineage: Eukaryota > Metazoa > Chordata > Lepidosauria > Squamata > Colubridae > Pantherophis > Pantherophis guttatus. The sequence goes on along the minus strand of NC_142072.1, from coordinate 16,335,192 downwards.
CTTTTTTAAAAAACATCTAATGTTTTGTGCCACACATGAAGTAGGGTATACAAGAGATTCTGGCTACAGTTTTTGTTATTTAAGATGGAAACAGTGGCTGTATCTTCACAGGTAGATATGATGGTCATTACATGAAGAATAGCCTAGTTTCAGTCTGTATTGCCTTTATTTAAAAGGAATAGATATATAAGTGGTGCACAAAGATCTCTGCTTTAGCCTTGGGAAGATAATATCAGTCAAGAGCAAATAGGTGTGATTTACATAGCTGGATAGTTTGACCCAATGTAAGACAGTCTATGCTTGGCATCTGCATTAATTGAAGATTTGTGGATATAAACTATGAATGGTTATATATGCATGGATGAATGGTTCCACAAGGCATGTTCTTGATTACAACGTTTTTTTAAAAAAAACAATGTGTTACAAGTAGTAGTAGTAGTAGTAGTATGCCCACAACTGAGCCCAAAATTTCCGTTGCTGAGACCGTTAAGTGAGTTTTGCCCCCTTTTACAACCTTTCTTGCCACAGTTGTTAAGTGAACCACTGCAGTTGTTAAGTTAGTAACACAGTTGTTATGCGAATTTGGCTTCCCCATTGATTTTGGCTCATCAGAAGGTTGCAAAAGGTAACTACGTAACCCCAGGACACTGCAGTCATCAAAAATGTGAGCCACTTGCCAAGCATCTGAATTTTGATCATGTGACCATGGGGATGCTACAAGTGTAAAAACAATCACAAGTCCCTTTTTTCAGTGCGGTTGTAACTTGAGGGCTACCTGTATCTTGTTCTATAATGTTCTATATCAGGGGTATCAAACTCCATTTCATTGAGGGCTGCATCAGGGTTGTGTTTGACCAAGGGGGGCCGAGGTAGGCGTGACCAGTTCAACGTCACTCTTATCAAGGGCGCCTGTGGTGGCCCGAGCACTTCAGGCTCTGTTTTCGCTGGCAGAGGGTTGCAGGAGGCTGTCACAGCCTGAAACAGAGCTTGGGAGCCCGTTTTTGCTATCAGACGCAACGCGGGACGGTCCTTTGCTGTTTCCAGGGTGGTCCATGGGCCAGATTTAAGCACCCCGTGGGCGGATCCGGCCCACAGGCCTTGAGTTTGACACTCCTGTTATATATACTTATAGAACACCACTTCCTACAGCCTTTATCTTGTTCCATAATCCTGGAAAGACTGCTAAACTTTAATATTTTAATAAACCTGATAGGAAGAACTTGACGTTGAATAGTTCGCATGGGGAGAATGCAAAATTAGCAGATTCAGTTCTCCCAGCAGTGGACTGTGAGTGCATAGATATTAAGAACATTAATTTGAATCTACATTTGATGGGGCAGGGGTGGGGAAGAGAATGGGAGATTTTTAGAAGTAGGAAAAAGCAAAATAGGGCTAAGACATTTACCAAACAAATTGCGCTTGTTTGGCAAGTTGTAGATCAGAGTGCAAAGCTATTAATTGTTGCAGAAGCCTTGGATCATACTGCACTAACCCACAAGCCATGGATATAAACCACGGTGACTAAATTCATTTAACCCAAAACTAACCCAAGAGGAAACAAGCCACATTGTGCCTTGGCACAGTGTGTGAGCCTACCTGCTTTATATGTTGCAATGTACTTTATGCACTTTTGCTGCTGCTTGTTTAAAGAAAACAAAAAATTCAAATTATGGGGGGGGGGGAAGGCTTGTATGTCCTGAGCAAAAGTAGACAGCCGCAGTAGCAATGATGCCTGATAGATGCCTGTTCCTCTTGCTAAGAGGATAATTTGTACATATGCTTTTCAAAATTCTCTTAATTGCTATTGTTAATCACATTTTAATATGTGTGTGTTATGTTTGTGTGCTTGCTTCATCACATTTTCATTTTTGCTCATTATGATTCATCACAATGCTATTTTAAATTCTCTAAGGTGCTCTGCTTTTTGTTAAGTGCTCTGTCAATCACTTCTCTCTCTTTTTGTCCCAAACTTAAATAATACTGGAAATCGTTTGTGACCTGCCAGTGTTTTACTGGAGTGCATGTGATTAAGATGGTGCAGGTCAGAACTAGTTAAATCCTCTCCATACAAGGGGCCAGAATTGTAATAACCAAGATACATATTCTATTGTTCTGACAGCTCTGCTGATTGAAAGATTAGCATATGAAGGATTATTTACTTGTTCAACCTGATATCCAGTTTATAGTAGTCCCTCCTTCAGTATTATTCCCAAACAGAACTCCAGTGATGAGATTATGTTGTAAAATTAGGGCATTAGATTTTGAGAATCAAAATGTAAGAAGGCCTATATAAATTCTGGCACCGGTATCACAAAATGGAGTGTTAATCCTAAACTTGGATGCTCTAAAAAGAGATGATGGAACAAATTTATGGAAAAGGCTATTTTAGGTACATGTTGAAGATGGTTAACAATATATAAATTCATTTCTGATACTGTGCACTGACTTTTCAGACAGAGTAATATTCCACACACAAATAATCATTTAGAAAAAACAACTGTCATCTAAAATATTTGCTTCTGTGTTCATTCAGTCTGCTGTAAAAATTATCCAAACAGGTGTGTATGCATCAAACCAGCATTGCTGACTTTTGAGCCAAGTCAAACTTAACGAAGTACTAAATAATATTGGAAGTTTTCAATTTCCATTTTATTTCAGAAATAAAGGGGTGTTGTTGTTTTACTGGCTGCTGTTGACAAAATCAGATTTGCAGAAGTCATAGCAAAATATATTTAGTCTCCACCGTCCACTTTCCTGAAAGTCTTCTCTATTGTATACAAATTTTCCTGTTTACTTCTGACCATTTTCCCATCAACGTTATCTGCAATCTTTTTTTTTTTTTTGAAAAAAATTGAACATCCATTTATATTTAGCACAGTTCTCCAAATTTTTCATATGAGTTGACATGCTCCAAGACGTATTATGATCAGGGTGTCTACAGGGAAGGAGTCAAGAAAGTCAAGATGGAGGCCACAACCAAAAGATCAAAACCATGTGAAGGCATGGCGAAAAAAAAAAAAAAAGCAGAACTTTGAGTCAACAGTTGTTATTATTTGCCTTGGTAGTACAGGGGTTTAAGGCACCCTGTTATTAAGCTTATTAAGACCAGCTGCCTGCAATTACTGCAGGGTTCGAATCTCGCCAAGGCTCAAGGTTGACTCAGCCTTCCATCCTTTCTAAGGTAGGTAAATTGAGGACCCAGTTTGTGGGGGCAATAAGCTGACTTTGTATAAATATACAAAAGGATGAAGGCTATTGCTTAACGCATTGTAAGCCGCCCTGAGTCTCCGGAGAAGGGCGGCATATAAATCAAATTAAAAAAAAAAAAATTATTTGCCACCTATCTCCCCGTGGGGCTACTCTTAAGTGGCTTACAATAATAAAAAAGAAAAATGAAAGGAGTATAAACAGAAGTAAAATAATAGAACAATAAAATAAACAATGACAAAGGAACACGAGTAAACTACATCAATGCGATAACCAAAAAGGTGAACAGGTAGAAAGCAGAGAGCAAAAGTGGGGGGAGGAGTGGAGTCTGCCATCAATCGAGCAGCTACATCAGTGTAGAACTCCCCCATTTGGTCAGGTCTTCAAATTATTGATTTTTCTGATCTTCCTCCCTTCCCATAGACTTTTCTGAGCCCCCCTGCCCCTGAGTTCATTGACTCAACCTTGCCTCCACCATTTCCTAATAACTCTGGATTAAACTGGGCTGAGGAAAAAGGGACCAGTTTAAAGGCACCGGTGAGTTTTCACAGAGGGTTTCACCTAGGAAGAAAAGACCCCCTTCCAAGCAGCCAAAGCAATGCCCAGGGTCCCTTCAACCCAGCCTTCCCCTTAAGCCACTGTTTCTCAACCTCAGGAACTTTAAGCTAGGTGGACTTCAATGCCCAGAATTCCCTAGCCCACTCTGTTCTGCTGGCTGGCTGGGGAATTCTGGGCATTGAAGTCCACCCTGCTTAAAGTTCCTGAGGTTGAGAAACACTGCCTTATGAAATACAGGTAGTCCTCGACTTATGACCACAATGGAGGCCAAAATTTCTGTTGTTAAGTGAAACATTTGTTAAGTTAGTTTTGCCCCATTTTATGATTAGAACCTTTCTTGCCACATTGGTTAAGTGATTCACCGCAGTGGGTAAGTTAGTAACATGGTTGTTAAGTGAATCTGACTTCCCCATTGACTGCCTGTCAGAAGGTCAGTAAAGGAGTTCACCTGATTCCGAGACACTGTCAGAAATATGAACCAGTTGCCAAGCATCTGAATTTTGATCACATGATCATGGGGCTGCGACAGAGGTCATAAGTGTGAAAAGCGGTCATAAATCACTTTTTTCAGTGCCGTTGTAACTTTGAACAGCCACTAAATGAAATGTAAGTCAAGGACTTGCCTGTACCACCGAGAGCTAGGTATCTATGGGGATTCTCAGTCATCCAGGTCATGGTTGTCCCAACCATGCTTTCTTTTCAAAAGGCAACTGGACAATAAAGTTTATCTATCTATCTATCTATCTATCTATCTATCTATCTATCTATCTATCTATCTCATCTATCCATCCATCTATCTAACTCTGTCTATTTTACCTATCTATCTCTATCATTAGCTTAATCATCTTATATTCACATTTTATATGTATGTTATTTTAACTGTTCACCACCCTGAGTCCTTCGGGAGAAGGGCGGTATAAAAATTAAATAAATAAATATCTCATCTATCCATCCATATCTACCTATGTCTGTCTATCATCTGTCTGTCTGTCTTATCTATCAACCTATCTCTTTATCATCTATCTTATCTATCTCATCTATCCATTCATTCATCCATCCATATCTATCTATCCACCTATCTATGTCTATCATCTATCTCATCTATCATGCATCCATCCATATCTACCTATCTCTGTCTCTCATCTGTCTGTCTGTCTATCTTATCTATCTATCTATCTATCTATCTATCTATCTATCTATCTATCTATCTATCTATCTATCTATCTCTTATCTATCTCATCTATCCATTCTTCCATTCATATCTACCTGTCTGTCTGACTGTCTGCCTATCATCTAGCTATCTATCTGTCTGTTTGTATATTTTCTCTCTCTCTCTGTCTCTATCATCCATCCCTCTGTCCATCCATCATTCAGCAATATCTACCTATCTACATCTACCTACCTACCTACCTATCTCTGTCTCTATCTCTATCCATCCGTCTATCCATCTACTTTTGTTTCTTTGTTCAGAACGTCAGAACAGAACTGAAGAAGCTTCTGGGATGAGAAGCGAAACGTCTTCAAGCCAAAAACAAAGTCCACCAGCCTTTTGGGGGAAAAAAAAAACAAACATCACCTTCAGGAAGCAGAGTTAGGCCACGCCTCCTCCGATCCCCGACACCCAGCTCTAAAGGCCTCGTCGGCCCCGCCCCGCCGTTGTCCGGAAGCGGGAGCCCCGTCTCCAGGAAGTGACGTCATTCAGGGCAACAACAACTCCTCCTCCTCCTCCTCTTCCCCTCCCGGTGATGGAGGAAGAGGAGGCCGCGGAGGGGAAGATGAAGCAGTTCCACGGCGCTGTGGCGGTGGGGGTCGGCGGGTCCCTCGGGGCGGCGCTGGATCCGGAACGCAGCCGCTTCCCCTACTGCGTCGTGTGGACGCCGATCCCCGTTCTCACGTGAGCGACGGTCTCCTGCCTGAGGGGCTGCTGGAAGGGGGGGGGGCAGCGCAGGGCTGAAGAGGGCGAGCCGGTGTTGGGGATGATGGGTCGGGGAGTCGACAGTTCCTGCTGCTTTTGCAGGAGAACCCGGTGCGGTCTCTCTCTCTCTCTCTCTCTCTCTCTCTCTCCCTTTCCCTCTCTCTCTCTCTCTCTCTCTGGAGCAGTGTTTCTCAACCTTGGTAGCTTGAAGATGGGTGGACTTCAACTCCCAGAAGCCCCCAGCCAGCAACGCTGGCTGGGGGCTTCTGGGAGTTGAAGTCCACCCATCTTCAAGCTACCAAGGTTGAGAAACACTGCTCTGGAGCCACCCAACAAGGTTGTGAGGTGAGGGAATCTCGCACGCACCTCTAATGGTGGTGGTTTGTTTGTTTCAGAGGTCTTCAAACTTGGCCGCTTTAAGACTTGTGGACTTCCAACTCCCTGAATTCTGGGAGTTGAAGTCCACAAGTCTTAAAGTTGCCAAGGTTGGAGGCCCCCGCTCTATAGAGTCTCTGAAGAGCCTAGTATGGGTAAGGATAGGGCATGCCATCTTTCTCCAGTGCCAACTTTCCAGCTGTGTGGAATTTCACTGTTAACATTTTTTTACTGTCCAGTTAGTGAAATGTTGAGACTCTTGAGATGAGTGAGTGGAGTGGGAGACATTATTTTTCCTAGGTGCTTAAAAAAAGAAGACAACATTTCCTTTTCCTTAAAAAGAAGTTCTGATTTGTTGCCCCTTATGCACATGGGGAATATTTCATCGTAGTTGAAATGGGATGTCTGTTCTAGAAAGTTAGAACTGGATTGTCTCGTTCCCCCTTCATTCTGGGATGGGAGCTAACGGGAGGAGTCCAGGCTGGAGAAAGTAAAGTAAATGAATTTGGTAAGAAGGTTTACCTTACAATACCTGGTAAATATAGATAAGATTTGAACTGTAATTCTCAACCTTCCTAATGCCGTGATTCTTTAATACAGTTCCTTATGTTATGGTGACCCCCAACCATAAAATTATTCCTAAGACCATCAAAAATATGTGTTTTCCGATGGTCTTAGGCAACCCCTGTGAAAGGGTTGTTCGACCCCCAAAATGGCCGCAACCCACAGGTTGAGAACCACTGCTCTAGAAAGAGTGCAGAGAAGTTCAATAAGGATGGGATGGGATGGGAGTTGTGATTGGACACACAAGGAATTTGTCTTGGTGCCTATGCTCTCAGTGTACATAAAAAGAAAAGATACATTCATCAAGAATCATAAGGTACAACACTTAATTCAAATTAACAAATTAACACTTAATTTGTCATAGGATACAAATAAGCAATCGGGAAACAATATCAATATAAATCGTAAGGATGCAAGCAACAAAATTACAGTCATATAGTCATAGGTGGAAGGAGATGGGGTGGTGGGAACGATTGGAGGATAAAACACATGAAGAACGATTGTTGGAATTTGGTATGTCTAGTCTGATGAAAAGAAGGACTAAGGGAGACATGATAGCAGTGTTCCAATATGTCAGGGCCTGCTACAAAGAAGAGGGAGTCAAACTGTTCTCCAAAGCACCTGAGGACAGGACAAGAAGCAACGGGTGGAAGCTCATCAAGGAGAGAAGCAACTTAGAACTAAGGAGAAGTTTCCTGACATAACAATTAATCAGTGGAACAACTTGCCTCCAGAAGTTGTAAATGCTCCAACACTGGAAGTTTTTAAGAAGATGTAGGATAACCATTTGTCTGAAGTGGTGTAAGGTTTCCTGCCTAAGCAGGGGGTTGGACTAGAAGACCTCCAAGGTCCCTTCCAACTGTGTTATTCTATATTATATTACTAGGTAACATCATCAGCAGGATTTTCTTGTCCTATTCCTCTTTAGCTTACACAGGTAGAGTCCTCTACTTACAACAGTTCGTTTAAGGACCGTTCAGAGTTACATGGTACTGAAAAAAATGACTTACGACTGCTTTTCACACTTAAGACCATTGTGGCATCCCCGTGGTCACATGATCAAAATTCAAAAATGCTTGGTAGCTGACTCATCTTTATGACCATGGCAGTTTCCTGGGGTCACGTGGCACCTTTGGCAAACTTCTGATAAGCAAAGTCAATGGAGAAGCCAGGTTCGCTTAACAAGCGTGTGACTATCTTAACAATTGCAGTGATTCACTTAACAACTGTGGCAAGAAAGATTGTAAACTGAGGCAAAACTCACTTAACAAACGTTTCACTTAACAACAGAAATGTTATGCTTAATTGTGATCGTAAGTCGAGGACTACCTGTAAATGTCTCATGTGCGATGAGCATTTCTATCGGCTGAGGTACTTGGACTTTAGCATGGCAGTGGCAAGCTCCAATTAGGACCGAAGAAGATGGTTTTGTTTTCTTCCATCCAGTTATTCTCTTATACACAAACACCCCCCACACACCTGGGGCTAATCGATTAAGGAATTAAATTCAGATTTGAAAAACTGAAGAAAGTCTTAAGGGCTCCCTCTCTCAGAGCCACGATTTTGATTGAAATTAAACTTTGCATTGCTGCTGCTGTTGCTGCAAAAATGAGATCTGAATATTAGTCTCTGACACTGCATCTAAGGTAGCAGGATTTGGGGCGCACCTCTCATTGTATCCTAGAAATATTCTTATCTGTGTTTTTAATATATTTATACAGAACATATGTATATATGGGAGCAGGATTTGTAAGGGAGTTGAGTTGTAGTTTTGCAGCTAGAAGGATACATTCTTGGTTAAGAGCAAACATATTTAACTTCTTTTGATTTTTTTTGTCCATTTTCATTCTATCCAGTGTGACCATGGACGACCAGTTCTACAGATTCCTGACAGATTACAGTTTTTTTTTTCAATGTGAAGAAAGAAATGACTCTGAATGCTTTTCTTCTTTCTGCAGATGGCTCTTCCCGATCATTGGCCACATGGGCATTTGCACTTCTGCAGGAGTCATCCGAGATTTTGCAGGGCCTTACTATGTCTCTGTAAGTAGAAGTTTGTTCCTCTACAACAGAGTTTTCCCTTGGCAACTTTAAGAGTTTTGGACTTCCAACACTCAGAATTCCCTAGCTGGCATCCTTAACTTCACAGACCTTCAAGCTGCCAAGATTGAGAAACACTGTTCTGGATAATAAATAAGAAAGATTTAAACTCAGCCATTTTCAGCTTAGTACCTCTGTATGTATGGGAATACAATTCTTTAACATTCTCACCTGATGGTTGTGGAGGGCACCAGAGAGGGAGGAGGAGAAAGTGTCCTCACTTATTGCATCACGGTATGGCATGCCGGTTTGACAGCCGCGGATATAAAAACATTACAGAAGGTGGTGAGCACAGCACAAAACATTGTGGGCTGTCCCCTGATACCACTAGATGACATCCTAGGGCTCCCTGCCTTAGAAGAGTGAGGAAAATCCTCAGGGATCACTCAAACCCTAGTCACCATTTCTTTATCCTCCTGCCGTCGGGAAGGATATATAGAAGCATAGGCAGACGCACAAACAGGCTGAAGAACAGTTTTTATCTGTGGGCTGTCAGACTCCTGAATGAGAAATAACATTATAACTTCATAGTATGATGGAATGTGTAACATGTTCACATTGGTACAATAGGACTGGGGGTTATTAATATGATTTATTGGATTAAGGATTTTTTGTCTTCACTGTGAGTTGTATTGTGTTGGGGGATGCATTGAGGGAGCTCAACCAATCTCATTGTACATATGTTGTGCACTGACAATAAAGATTTGAAATTTGAATAAATCCTCACCCAGAGAAGGTTAAAGAAGTGAATTGTGTCTTGTTTCTCAGCAGGAAGACAAATTGGATTTGGAAATTTTGTTTGAGTTTTGACACTGCATGTTGTATAGGCTTAACTTTTGCAGTTGATAAACTATGGTTTATGACTCCACCAAGGATAGTTTATTCAGTAAACCATGGTTAAACAGTTTAGTGTCATATACATCATCTTGTGCCATATCCATCATCGGATGTTGGCCATCCTATTTTTATCAACAGCCGCACAAAAAACTGCTGCTGAGTTTTGTCCAAACCAGCCCCTTAGATTTTGAAGCTATGATGTTCTTCTGCCTGGACCTCATTTGCCTTCAACCTTTCTCTGGAGGATTAAGTGAAGTATGCCATATTTTTCTGGGTGTCGCATCACATGTCACATGTGATATACGTGGTCAGTGTAAACTCAGTACAGCTAATTTTGGAGGACATAAGCAGAACAAACAATGTTATCACAAGTATAGCTGATTTGGTAACTGAAATGTGCTTTTCCTTTTTTCTTTTGTTCCCTATCCTCTTTAGGAAGACAACATGGCTTTTGGAAAGCCTGTGAAGTAAGTGTTATTTCCCCCTCCACATTTTAATTTGCAAATGTATTTTTGTGGCTGAAACAGAACAATAGATGCCATATTCCAGTTAAGAAGACAAAAACAAAGATTACAGTTGGCTGTTGGAGCATGCACCAATAAGGCAACATAACATTAAACCTCTTTGTATTTACAATCATCTGAACTTCTAATCTAATCAAGCTTTCTACTGTTAATGAGTGAGCTGAAGTTAATTAATGATCCAAGTAGCTCTTCTGTCTATCCAAATGTTGGTTTTTCTCTTATGTTAGCCCTGTCTGCTTCCATCTGACACCTCTTTTGTGGGAACCAAAACAATGCAGATTTTAAAGTTCCATAAACTGGTGCAAAAGAAAGGGAAATTAAGATTAACATTCAGTGTATGTCTACTCAAAAATAAATTTTGACTTTGCTCATGCTTCTAGGGAATTTATTCCCTATTAGATAAAAAAAAAATCTTAAAGGAGTTGCCACTATCAACCAACCAGACTGTTATTTACTGTATTTTTCAGAATATAAAACACACCAGACTATAAGATGCACCTACCTTTTTTGGTGAGGAAAACAAGAAAAAGAAATCTGCCTCTGCCTCCCAGCAATTTTGCCTCCTAGCAGAAACAGCCTGCTTTACTTTCATTTTCGTTTTCAGCATAGCTTGATTAGCACAAGGGAGAAAAAAATCTGCTCCAGCAATTTACCTCCTTGCAGCAAGCAGCAGAGGCCCGCACAGAGCAAAAAAACTGAGAGTCAGGAGGCTGATCCAATGAACTTGTGCTAATTAGGCTGTGCTGAAGCTGAAACGAGCTGTTGCTGCTTGCTGCAAGAAGGTAATTGCTGGGAGGCAGAGGCCAAAGGGTGGGGGCCAGTGGATGGGCGGGGCTACCTTCGGTGTATAAGACACACTTAAATTTTCACCCCCTTTTAGGGGGGAAAATGTGCGTCTTATACTCCGAAAAATACAGTACTATTTTAATTATGTCTCCTGTTGATGGATTTTGATTAAGGTAATTACTCAAGTTATCTTGGCAAGAGTCTTAATTCCTTGAAAATTCTGCACTCAATTTCTGAGATTTCTTGAGCCTTGAATCATGTATCTTCAAGCTTCATTTGCAGCTCTAAGGACTAGAAATACATATACAGTAATATTTCAGCAGATGTTCAATTAGATCCTTAGTGATACTTTCACCAGCCATGAAAGTATGCCATGAACTAAAAATTACAACCAAAATTGAGGCCAAAATTTCTGTTGCTAAGTGAGACAGTTAAGTGCTCCGATTTATGACCTTCTTTGCCATAGTCATTAAGTGAATCACTGCAGCTGTTAAATTAGTAACACAGGGGCTAAGTGAATCCGGCTTCCCCATTAACTTTGCTTGTCAGGAGGTCACCAAAGGTGATCACATGACTCGGACATGGCAACCGCCAATAATACATGCCAGTTGCCAAGTGTCCAAAATTCGATCCCATGTCTGTGGGGATGCTGCAACAGTCGTAACTGTGAAAGCCATTCGTAAGGGCCTTTTTTCAGCGGTGTTGTAGCTTCAAACGGTCCCTCAGCGAATGGTTGTAAGCTGAGGACTACTTGTATTTGGAATTGTGCTATTTAAATATTTTAGTAACTTTTCAGAAGGTGAGGTGTTCCATGTGATGAAAGCGGGAAAATAATTTTGATTTGCCCTCCCCCCTCTTCTGTCAGATACTGGAAGCTGGATCCCAACAAAGTCTATTCCTGTGGTCCCAATGCTTGGGATACAGCAGTACATGATGCCTCTGAGGAATATAAGCACCGAATGGTGAGTAAAGTTCGGTTTTCAGTTTAAGCTTGAGGACGTCTTCTGTTGTGTCCCGCCGGCGGCCAGCAGAGCTGGCAGCAGAGTCAGACAGTGAGGAGGTTGAGGAGGAACATGGGCCAGTCCTGGGGGCTGGGGAAAGCTCGGACGAGGGCTCTGCATCGGAGGCAGAGAGGGAGATAGACATCAGTGAGGCAGAGGAACAGCTGTAGCTCGTTCCCAGTGTGCGCATGCGCAGAGCTGCCAGAAGACAACTCAGAAAGCAGGGTCGACTTGGGAGTAACTTGGAGATGATTGGCCCCTCCCATAGGAAACAAAAGAGGAGTGAACGGGAAATGGGATTTTGCAGGAAACAATTAATTTGTTCGGTAGTTTCAAAAGTGGAAAGTTCTGTTCGTGACTCTAAGAGACTATGCCAAGTTTTGCCTTACTCTGTGTTTGGAAACAAGTTACGTGGCAGCTTGCCAAACGAGATAAGGTGTGTTGATAAATATTCCTTTGAAAAACTGTTTGGACAAACTTTGCTGACTGTGAATGAAAGTCATGTAAATAAAAGAGGTTTTGTCCGGACCAATTCCCGCTTTCTGTTTTTTAAGGGAGCCTAGGTCAGAACATCTTCTCTATCTAAGTACTGAGTATGTCTAGAGAAGATATTTGAAGTAGAGATATCTTCAATTGTACATTTTTTCCCCTCTCTCTTATAGCATAACCTCTGTTGTGACAATTGCCATTCTCATGTAGCTCTAGCCTTAAATCTCATGCGATATGACAACAGTACTTCCTGGAACATGATCAAACTTTGTTTTTTCTCCTTGCTGTATGGAAAGTATGTAAGGTGAGTAGAAAACTCCGTTGCTTTTGTATCTTTGAGTAAAAGAGAGAGAGAACATTTTAATCCAGAGCTTGGTTCTCCTTTAACATCTCATGTATGTAATAGGCAGATAATTTTACGTCCCTTGTACCTAGATGCTTTAGATCAGGGGTGTCAAACTCACAGTGTCACGGCATCGTTACGTGACATTTTTTCCCCTTCGCTAAACCGGGTGTGGGCGTGGCCAGCACGTGACACATCCGGCCCACGGGATGGGAGTTTGACAGGCCTGCTTTAGATCCATTGATGCTTGTGGTGTAGAGGTTTTTTTCTCCCCCATTGCAAATTATTTGTACAATCCCAAATTTGCACATCCATTTATTTATTTATTTATTTATTTATTTATTTATTTATTTATTTATTTATTTATTTATTTATTTATTGATTGATTGATTGATTGATTGATTGATTGATTGATTGATTGGTTCGATTTATATGCCGCCCTTTTCCGGAGACTCAGGGCAGCTTACAATGCGTTAAGCAGTAGCCTTCATACTTTTGTATATATATTTTATATTGAATGTCTATTCTTGTACTGCTATACGTATAGGATTAGCAGACACAGTCCAGTAGGAACTTCTGCAAGGTTTTACAAAAAAGCCTCTAATGCTTCCCAATTTGCATAGTTTATTCTTATGGTAATGTGGAAAGTCAGAAGGTTACACAGAACCAAGTGCAATTGACACTTTTTGCCTTCTGAGACTGCTTACGCTGTTATGTCAGTAACTTTAAGGGCTACTAACTTCACTGTTTTTTAAGAGCTTTTTAAGAGGTTGCTGAAAGCTAGTTCAGTGTCTGGTCTAAGTGTTTGCAGATGCATTGTGCTAGCTCGTTATGATGTAGAAAATAGTACCATTAGAAGGAAGAAATAAGTCTCTTTTGACAAAATAGCATTTCTCAACCTATTGACTTGTTGACCCGGATAGGCCATTCAGAAATGGTAACTATTATTTAATATTAATATTTAATTTAATATTGTTCGTGTATTAAATATTATTGCATAGCTTTACATTGTGCTACTAAATAGTCTATGAAAGAGAACATTCCTGCCAAAAATGCAGTGACGACAACTTTCAGGCTTGTGAAGTAGTAATAATTGTTTTAATAAAATTCTCAACTCCTCTAGCTTAGAACCTAATTTTTAAAAAAAGCATTCTGAGAGTTTATATCGAATATCAGAATGCAACAGAGATTGTATTTCTTCCAGAAGTCCATTTCCACTTTGCTGAAGCATTCATAATTTTATCAGTGAATTTGACAGATGGCAGAATATCATTTGATTGTAAAATAACAGGGAGTCAGAAAACCTTGGAAATCTACTGTACGTCACCCAGATTGTGCATCTGTGTGGTTACGGCACTTAATATACCATGTACTTTATACTATCTGTATGCCAGTTAAAATAAACAAATGAAGGATTGATTGTTATTACATATGGACCATGAGTGTGAATGGTTCTTTGCCAGCATTTCTTCCAAAGAGTTAGCCAATGAAATTGGCAGAGATTTAAAGAAAGAGTAGGTGGAAACAGGGCTCAGCCAGGATTATTCAGTTAGTGTTTAGGTTTGAAAACTTGTGGACTTCAACTCCCAGAATTCTCCAGCCAGTTATGCTGGCTGGGGAATTCTGGGCATTGAAGTCCACAGCTCTTAAAGTTGTCATGGTTGGACACTCCTGGCTTAATATGTCCCTTTCCTTTGCTCTGTTCTGCTTATTCTCAGCAACCCTTCTTCTCTTTCTATTCCTGGTCCTCCGTGGCTGCACTTCAGTGGCTTATAGGCTCCCCTCCCATTTTGTTTTCTGAAATCTCTTTTCTCTCTTTTACAGCATAGGAGGCTTTGTGAAGACTTGGCTTCCCTTCTTCCTCTTTTTGGGGATTATCCTGATAGTCATCTTGACTCTTCACATACGGTGATGGATGACATTGGTGTGTCCGTCCGTCCACCCACCTTCCCCCTTGTCCCCTTTGAAGTCAAGTGATGGAATCCGTGGCTTTTCAGCCCAGGAAGGCATAGAGAGCTGCATGGTGTGGAAAGCCCTCAAAAAAAGAAAGAACGAAAGAACTCCATTTGTATTTTGTAACAACAACTCTGCTGATATCCCCTGGGATTCTTTGTTTGGATGAGGATGGTTTCTTTCAACCTACTTGACTCGGAACGTTTTGGGATTGGGAAAGGAGGGAGACTCTTGCATTGTACTTCTCGCCTAAACCTTTGTGACCAAAGGTTCCCACATGGAAATCCCAAATAGGGTTTGGGTCGACAGGACAATGAAGGGAGGGTTTCATTAACCTTGGGTGAGATGTCTAAGGAGGGGGGTAACTTTCTCTGATTTTCCCCAGAGGTGATTAATGGGCACTAAATGGAAGGTGGCTATCTTGTAGCCACTACCCTGGGATGGGGTAATATTTGCTTGCACTGAATGATGGGATTTCCAGTGATGATGGTGGCCTCAAACTGGAAGAATGACCCGCTTGGTCTATGCAGGGCTTTCTGTGAGACGAGATTAATTTTAAGTTTCTTCTGGCGCAGAACAGGAGTTTTAACTAAAGATGAATGTTGTTTTCCTCTTAACCCACCGCACAGAAAGTCTGTCTCTTTGTTTGTATGTGTCTTGACTCTAGTCTCCTAGGAACCAGCATTCGAAAGGCAGTTGATCTCAATGGATCTTCGTTACCTTCTTGTCAGCTTAAACTGCCCCCTTGTCACAGACCTGCTAAAAAGAATGTAAACTGCTCTCTTTGAGGAGCTGTTTCTCGAGAATTCTGGTAAGACTTCCTCATTACCCTTATTATAGAATTTATTTCCAAAGCCCTAGCTCTACCTGGGTTCGTCATACATTATACTGTGCCTTGGAAGTCACTGGAAACCTAACCCGCAGCCATTAAAACACTTCATCTTTTATAGCGAGAGTTTGGATGCTAGAAGCCATACCAGCGTCATATCTGCTGTTAGAAAAAATGAATCATTCCTTTAGGGCTCAGCTTTTCCCCTGCTGTGGCCAGGTATCGAAAGAGCAATAGCTGCTCAGATGAATTTTAATTTAATTCGGGCTTACGGCTTTCCTTGCCTGTTGTGTGGAAAAAAAAGGGGGCACCCTCTTCTCTTTAACTGAAGGTGACCTAAAAAAATAATAATAAACCGCCATGCTTTCCTTTCATTTCCACCCTCCTTGTTCCCATGCTAGCCTTCGTCCTTTTGTTCCTCCTGTGGTGCCAAAAATGCGTGCTGTGTACAAGAGAGGCACCTGTGGCTTAGCAGGTCTTGGGGGTCTCCGTTGCATTCAGCCATTTCAAGCATGAATGATGGCAGCTGTAAGAAAACTGATCCATAAGCTCTAGGCTGATTAGAGATCAAAGGTCTTACATCAAAGTGACACCGTGTGGTGTTCCATCAAGCTATTCCTTGGGCTATTTCGCTTACGTCCCAGTAGGGGATTCTAGTTCTTATGGAAATAATAGACTGAATTAATAACGCACACATTACTCAACTTTTTTCCCTTTTTATTCCCCCCCTCCCCTCATAGTGACTTGCCAAAAAAATAAAAATAAAAAAGCTCCAGGAAGCCTAAGCTTTTCCCAGACCTGGAACTTAAAGCCAACTTGTCTTTCTATCATAGCAGTGATCTAAGCTCATCTTTTCAATCAAAACGGAAAGTGCTTTTCTGACATAATATGACTGTACAAGCATTACCAAAATATGAAGCTTGCTGGAGGAGCCAAAAAAAAAAAAAAAAAATCACAGAAAGTGACTGTGGTTGTTTTTTCTCTTCTTTTCTCAACATCCCTTCCTCTCCCTCCCCTTCCATTATTTTGGTCCCTACAGGATTATTTTTTTAAAAGCCTATATTTGTGAACCGGCCAATGAATGATCAATAGGGAGGCTCAAAGGAGAATATGAAGTTGGGGGGGGGGGACTTAAAGCTATGGAAAAGCTAAAGCTGCAGATTCTGATTTTCTTGTTATTTTGCTCCCTTGAGGAAGGATTTCCTAGTAGTCCTAGCCAGTAGAACTACGATTGGAAGCAGTTTCTCTGTTACAAATTGCTACCACTTCTAAATTAAGTTCTTAGGTTCCACCTAACAACTGAGCCACACCCTTTAAGGGAAAGTGGCTTAGGGGTGATTTTACCGTACATTATATTTGCAAATCTGCTTTATTGGGGTTCCAGAGATTGGGGAAAGCCAAAAATAAGTTTGCAGGACCTTGGGTGGAAAAAATGCAGCTTAAGCAAGGCAGGTAGGTAGTGGAGTGCACGCGTTGTAGTCCGATTGCGGTTTCTAGCCTTCGCACAATCCTATCTCAAATATTTTACCCAAACCTACGTTGTCTCCTCCTGTTTAACAGCCGCATGAAAACTACTCATGTTTCAAAATCTACGTTAATGACTAGTTCTTACTGTGTTTTAAAATCTTCTATGGGAAACACTTCTGGGTCAAAGTGATGAAGCTGATGAAGCTGCTTGGATGAGCAGCGAAATGTCTCAAATGAACAAAAAAAGATAATTAGTCCAGTTGCCATAATTCAATCTTCGGACACCTTTCCTTGGATGACCGAGAGTCTTCCTCAACACACTTCTGGATAGGCATTTTGGTGGTTTAAATCTTGATTGGAGCCTGCCTGGCCATGCTTGCAGACAGCCCCTGACTAGCTCTCATTGTGGAGTCAAGAAAAATATATATATATTACTACTTGGTTGAATAGATGTAGTGAGAAACCTGTATGTCAGGATGGGAAATTTATTTTCCCAAGGGGCCACGTGAGAAACTGGGACTGTTGTGGCGTGTGAAACCAGGAGGACCAACACATTATTGTGAAGGTGCAGAGGCACACATACATAAATTGGGAGAGGGGAAATCACTTTCAAAATAAAAGTGATGCAGTTGTATTGTAAGTATGGCCTACACTTATTTACATTTGAGCTCTAATTTCTGATAAACCTCAAGTGAACCAGGCAGGGACAGCCAAAGGGCTGGATGTGACCCAGGGGCCGTAAAATGCCCCGATCTGCTATATGTAGTGACATGATCTGTGAATTCTATATTTATTCACATCTGCCTTGAAGTGTCTTAGTTGTAGGGATTTGGTCCAAGTCCAAAGTACTTTCCGAAGTTTTCACTCATTACCTTTTTTTCCCTTTACATTATTTCATTGTTGTTATGGTCTTCCATTTTGCCTTTTGTTTAGCTTTCTCTGTAAAGCTCCCATCAATTTGTTCGTTCTTTCCTTTGCTGGTGTCTACCTAAAATGGTCTTCTAGTCCAGTTGCTTGATTCCTTTGTAAATACCAAAGTCTGCTGCTGTAATTTCATTATCCCAATGAGGGTGAAAAATAAATGCATTTGTGTACTCCAGCAAGCTGCACTGGCTGTTCTTTCTTTTCGTCCAGGAAGAAGAGAAGTTTGTGTTCAAAATGAGTGACTCAAATATATTTTATGTTAGTTATTTTTAAGTGATTAAAGCACCAGGCTAGAAACCAGGAGACTGTGAGTTCTAGTCCTGTCTTACACATGAAATTCAATTGGGTGACTTTGGCCCAGGAACTCTCTCACTCCAACCCACCTCACAGAGTTGTTGTTGTTGCGGGGAAAATAGGAGGCAAAAGGAGTACTATGTATGTTCGCCACCTTGAGTTGTTTATAAAAATAAAGGTAAGATAAAAATATAAATAAATACATCTGAAATTAGCTATTCTACTCTTTCTGAAATTGAAGAGAAATAGGGCGGGATTACAATTTTTCTTCCCTCTCCAGAATGGAGACTTTCATCCTCTGGAGCAGGGGTCTCCAACCCTGGCTACTTTAAGACTTGTGGACTTCAACTCCCAGAATTCCTCAGCCAGCTTTGCAAAAACCCAAACACGTTCCCAGAAATGCCTCCCTTCCTATGCCCATGATAAATAGCTTTCTGGTGCAGTCAATCAAGATGGGCAGGGCCTTCTCCCGAGAAATCTGGCAAATCTCCATTGCTCTTGTCTTTTCTCTGCCCTGCGTGCTCTCGGATCCATCAAGGAAGACAGCTCCTCCTCCTCTTCACTGACTGTCCCTGCAAGCTGTCCCCAGCCGAAGTTTCCCGTAAATCTCTTTCACCCTGCAGTTCAGTCATCAATTAACCCAATTCCTGACTGCCAGGACTGAGCTCATCCTCCCTTGAGCTGATCTCCGAGGAAGAATCTGAGTCGTCGTCCAAGGGAGATGGGAGACATCACATGGACTATCTGTAAAGAATATCTGTCCTGGTCCTATTAGACCTCTCAGCGGCTTTTGATATCATCGACCATGGTATCATGCTGCACCGGCTAGAGGAGTTAGGGGTGGGGGACACCGTCCTACGGTGGTTCTCCTCCTTTCTCTCTGACCGGTCGCAGTCTGTGTTGACAGGGGGGCAGAGGTCAACCCCGAGGCCCCTTGTATGTGGGGTGCCACAAGGGTCGGTCCTCTCGCCCCTTCTGTTCAACATTTATGTGAAGCCGCTGGGTGAGATCATTCGTGGTTTCGGGGTGAAGTACCATCAGTACGCTGATGATACTCAGCTGTACATCTCCACCCCGGACCACCCCAATGATGCCCTTGAAGTGATGTCACCTGGAGGCCGTGCGGATCTGGATGGGGAGAAACAGACTCAAGCTCAACCCATCCAAGACCAAGTGGCTGTGGTTTCCGACATCCCGATATAGTCGGTGCCATCACTGACTATTGGGGGCGAGTCATTGGCCCCCACAGAGAGGATTCGCAACTTGGGTGTCCTCCTGGACTCACGGCTGTCTTTAGAAGAGCATATGACGGCCGTGGCCAGGGGGACTTTTTATCAGGTCCGCCTGATTCGCCAGTTGCGTCCCTTTCTGGATCGGGACTCGTTAAATACGGTCACTCATGCTCTCGTTACTTCCCGCTTGGACTACTGCAATGCTCTCTACATGGGGCTCCCCTTGAGGAGCACCCGGAGGCTCCAGCTGGTCCAGAATGCGGCCGCGCGGGTGGTTATGGGAGCAACGTGGCGCTCCCATGTGACCCCCCTCCTGCGCGAGCTGCACTGGCTCCCGGTGGTCTTCCGGGTGCGCTTCAAGGTTTTGGTTACCACCTTTAGAGCGCTCCATGGCATCGGACCGGGGTATCTACGAGACCGCCTTCTGATACCAATAGCCTCTCACCGACCAGTACGCTCCCATAGAGAGGGGCTTCTCAGGGTGCCGTCGGCCAAACAGTGTCGACTGGCGGCCCCCAGGGGGAGAGCCTTCTCTGTGGGGGCACCTAACATCTGGAACGAGCTCCCCCCAGAGATACGGAAGATCCCGGACCTGCGCACGTTTCGCCGTGCTCTCAAAACTTTTCTATTTCAGCAAGCTGGCCTGGCCTAACTCCCCTCTTTTAAATTTTTTAAATTTTTAATTCGTGATTTTATAAATTGGGTGTTTTAATCTGTGTTTTTGGCCAAAATATTTAATAATTTTAAGGGATTTTTAATATTTGTATTATCTGTATTTTATCTTGGCTGTTCACTTCCCTGAGTCCTTCGGGAGTAGGGCGGTATAGAAATTTGATAAAATAAATAAAAGAAAGAAAGAAAGAAAGAAAGAAAGAAAATGACCTAGGAAAGGGGAAAACCCCAACGCAATCTGGTTAGGACTATGCCTGATCATTGGACATAAGAGTTTCTTACAGAACAGAAGACAAAAGCCAGAGTGAATGGGGCATGAAGATTGCTAAAATAGGGATAGTTGGCTAGTACACCAAAAGGTTGTTCTACACTGCATTGTTTTGCTGTAGGTCCCATTCAAATTATGTAATTATTACACATTCATTCCACTTAGTTACTCTCCGTTATGATAATCTATGCTTGGTAGAGAATTTTTAAACTACTAACTGGTCTAAGGGAAGCTTCCCCCGCCCTCCATTTTGGCCAATTCCTCATGTCAACAACTCACCCGGCTGTTTAACAAGTCTGAACAATCCTGCAATGCAGTCAATGTTTGGGTGTTGTCTATAATCAGCAGACACCCACTTCGATGGAAGAGGGCGGCCCCTTTCAGTTGACAGCTTTTGTTCTGTTGACAAAGGGAAGTTGTATCCTGGCACACGTCCTGCTGTTGGAGCTTCAAAGTTCATTTGGTGATAACCTGCTAGAAGTAAGGCAACATATGCAGCTGATGGAGCTGGGAGTCATCTCTGGGGGCAACAGTGGGATCTGTCTCCCTGTAAGAGGTCTTCCTTGAGACCATCTACAGCAGAAATAGAAGCTTGCAAGGTGCTCTCAGGTCTGAGGGGTCCTTGGTGCTCTCTGAACTTGCTTGTTTTGCAGACGTTTGGAGAGGTGCTTGGATCCTTTTTGTTCTTTTCTCCACCAGCAATGGAGAAGCAGAGACATCACCCTGCCAACAAAAGTGCGTATACTCAAGGCTAAGGTTTCCCCAGTTGCAATGGATGGCTGTGAAAGTTGGACCATAAGGAAGGCTGAGCGTCAAAGAATTGGGGCCTTTGAACTATGGTGCTGGAGAAGACTCCTGCGAGTCCCTTGGACTGCAAAGTGATCAAGCTGGTCAGTCCTAGAGGAGATCAACCCTTACTGCTCTTTAGAAGGCCAGATCCTGAAGATGAAATACTTCGGCCACCTAATGAGAAGGAAGGACTCACTGGAGAAGATTGAGGGCAAAGGAAAAACGGAATGGCAGAGAACGAGATGGCTGGATGGAGTCACTGGAAGCAGTCAGTGTGACCTTAAATGGTCTCCGGGGGATGGTAGAGGACAGGAAAGCCTGGAGGAACATTGTCCATGGGGTCGCAATGGGTCGGACACGACTTCGCAACTAAGAACAACAACAACCACCAGCAATGATTGTTTTCTTGCAGAAGTTTCATTACTCAAACTAGGTAACATCTTCACAGCCCACAATCAAGCTCAAGAAAGCACCAAGGACCCCTCATTTCAACCTTGACCTATAAATATTCTTTATCGGTTCTAATAGTGTTTTTTTGGTACCTTGGTAGATAATTTATGGCAAAACTATGTTGGAACCCTGATCATTCTGCTTGCCTGCTTTAGATGCCACGACCGTGGTGCTCTGGAGAAAAGGACTAGGGGTGACATAGCAGTATTCCAGTATTTGAGAGGTTGCCACAAAGAAGAAGGGGTCAACTTATTTACCAAAGCCACCTGTAGGCAGGACAAGAAACAATGGATGGAAACTAATCAAGGGAAAAAACCTGAAGCTAAGGAGAAACTTCCTAACACT
Organism: Pantherophis guttatus; assembly: GCF_059756535.1. NCBI lineage: Eukaryota > Metazoa > Chordata > Lepidosauria > Squamata > Colubridae > Pantherophis > Pantherophis guttatus. The sequence continues at coordinate 16,313,270 of NC_142072.1, read as the reverse complement.
GAGAACAATTAACCAGTGGAACAGCTTCATCACTGGAGGTTTTTAAAAAGAGACGATAGTCACTTGTCTGAAATGGAGTATAAGGTCTCCTGCTTGAGTAGGGGGTTGGACTAGAGGACCTCCAAGGTCCTTCCAGCTCTATTCTGATTCAAAAATGTCTGTTGGATAGGGAAGCACTGTTTTGTTTGTTTGTTTGTTTGTTCATCTTGTATGCCGCCTTTCTCCGAAGACTCAAGGCGGCTTACAATGCATTTAAAAACCATATATAAAAACATTAAACATTAAAACATTAAAAACAATTAAAACCCATTCACACCATTCATGGCTGGATCTCGCCAGATCACAACAGCGAGATCAACGGCACCAGGCCTGCCGGAAATGGTTTTGCAATGGTTCCAGTCCTTGGGGCTGGGGGAACTACAACTCAATCTTTAAGTCATTGAATTGGTATCCCTTGCTGTTGTTATGCTATTCAACAGCTGGGAAAACTGATCGGTGGGCAGTCATTCAGAGCTTTGAATGTTGTACCGCCAGGGTGTACCTATTTCCCTCTTCGAATCAGCATTTTGAATCTTGTCTAGTTTTGATGCTGGAATGGACGAGGAAGAAGAAGCTGCAATCAAGCAATAGAGCCTTGGTAGTACAGTGGTCTAAAGCACCCTGTTATTAAGACCAGCTGCCTGCAATTACTGCAGGTTCGAATCTCGCCAAGGCTCAAGGTCGATTCAGCCTTCCATCCTTTCTAAGGTAGGTAAATTGAGGACCCAGTTGTGGGGGCAATAAGCTGACTTTGTATAAATATACAAAAGGATGAAGGCTATGGCTTAACGCATTGTAAGCCGCCCTGAGTCTCCGGAGAAGGGTGGCACATAAATCAAATAAAAAAAAAAAAAAAAGCAAGAGACTGGTAAAGCAAAAGCTTGAAGCGAGGCCTGCTTTGAATGGGGATTTACTTTCCAAAACGATCAGGTTTGGAAGTATTTTTGGCACCCACTCTTCCTCTGCAAATGAAATCTAGCTCTCCATTCTGAATGTGTTTTCCTCTTGAAAGAACCTTTGAAAATTACGAACGAGGACTCTTCCTTCTCTGCAGAGGCAGGCTAGGAAAGAGGGTTGTATTCAGAGGTGGGTTTCACCAGGTTCTGACCAGTTCTGGAGAACTGGTAGCGGAAACTTTGAGTAGTTTGGAGAACCGGTAGTAAAAATGCTGACTGGCCCCGCCCCCATCTATTCTCTGCCTCCCAAGTCCCAGCTGATCGGGAAGAAATGGGGATTTTGCAGTAACCTTCCCCTGGAGTGGGATGAGAATGGAGATTTTGCAGTACCCTTCCCCTGCCACACCCACCAAGCCACGCCATGCCCACCAAGCCACGCCCACAGAACCGGTAGTGAAAAAAATTGAAGCCCACCACTAGTTGTATTTAGTTTGGGAGGGGAGAGGATTACACAGAGACTTTGTCTCTGTAGTTACTGACAGAGCAGCTGGGACTTCCATTTTCTGATTCTCTCGAATTCCTCAACTGATCAACGCCAGGGCTCCATTGGAGGAGCTGACTTAGCGAGAACGTCCCCTAATTAAAAGCAGGTTGCTATTAGTTGGCTGGCAGCTCTAGCCCGAGTCCCTGCCGCTTCCATTTATTAAATTCCTCTCAGTCTTTGTCTCATTGGACCCACAATCACTCTCTCCCCCTCTGAGACTGGTGTCTGTTGCCACCATTCCGGCCTCTGCTGTCACAACCTTGATTGATGATGACGTCTGAGCTGTGTTCATGCTGACATGGGGGTCGTTAGACAATTACTGCTGGCTTTTGATCTCAGCTGAGGAAAGCCAAAAGCTGAGAAGCCCACAGCCAACTGACCGCTTGGTCAGAAATACTGTATACTGTGTGTGGAAGATCTCAGCCGGGTTGTTCCGATTTTCCTCGCTGTGAAATGGGACTAGCGTTGAGTTGCCTTGGGTTTTTAACTTGGAGAGGAAAGCAGAACTATTTTGGATGGGGTGGGGGTGAAGGGTGACACAGATCTAGTATATTGTCATTGACTACCTGTCAATGACTACTTCAGCTTCAACCAGGGGTGAAATCCAGCAGGTTCTGTCAGGTTCTGGAGAACCGGTAGTGGAAATTTTGAGTAGTTCAGAGAACTGGCAAATACCACCTCTGGCTGGCTTGATATTATAACAGAGAATAAATAATAATGTAATCCTTTCAAACCAGTCACTCATGTTTAGATTCAATCCACATTTATTCAGCACCAATTTATTTTCTCCCTCTCCTTTCACTTCCTAAATATAATGTTCTTGGTGCACTCATTTATATTTTTGTTGACAAATTCAGCTCCCATGTATAGCAATTTGGAGAGAAGCACACTGCTATACACAGCTATTGTTGCAGGGATGAAATTCAGTAGGTTCTGACAGGTTCTGGAGAACCAGTTGCAGAAATTTTGAGTAGTTCGGAGAACCGGCAAATACCACCTCTGGCTGGCCCCAGAGTGGGGTGGGAATGGAAATTTTGCAATATCCTTCCCCCAGGAGTGGGGTGGGAATGGGGATTTTGCAATATCCTTCCCCCAGGAGTGGGGAGGGAATGGGGATTTTTGCAATATCCTTCCCCTGCCACGCCCACCACACCACGCCCACCAAGCCACAGCATGCCCACCAAGCCACGCCCACGGAACCGGTTGTTTAAAAATTTGGATTTCACCATTGGCCACAACCACAATAATACAAGAGCACACAATAGATACAAACAAATAGATTACAAAGGTAAGCCGCACCAAACTCGATTGCAGAAAATACGACTTCAGCAACAGAGTGGTCAATGCCTGGAATGCACTACCTGACTCTCTGGTTTCTTCCCCAAACCCCCAAAACTTTAACCTTAAACTGTCTGTCGATCTCACTCCATTCCTAAGAGGTCTGTAAGGGGCGTGCATAAGTGCACCAGCGTGCTTGCCGTCCCTGTCCTAATGTCCCCCTTTTATTTGTAACCATTTCATGTATTAATAACCATGTTTATAATATCTGTTATCTAATACATGCTTGACAAAATAAATAAAATAAAATAAAAATAAAATATTAGGAATACAAAAGCATGGATGGAGCTTTAGATATGTCAGAAATGGAGTAAGGTCTCCTGCTTAGGCGGGGGAGGGGGGAGGGGGAGGGGGGTTGATCTAGATGACCTATAAGGTCCCTTCCAAATCTGTTACTCTGTTAATGTATCATTGTAACATAATCTGGTTCAAAAACTCAATCATCATAATTCCTTATTGCAGAGTCCTCTACAGAGCAGGCTTAAAACTATCAGTGATGAATTGGCTTCCTTATTATCTTAAACAAGGGGTGTGTGCAAAGCATGGTTCAAAAAAAAAAAAATCAAGATAGTGGCCGTGATATTATTTATTTATCAAATGCCTCCCACATCACAACTCATTATGATTGAAGCCCCACGTTTTTATGGCTTTTTATGGGCAGCGTACCATCTGTCCACAGGATAGTCTGAAATTAAAAGGCAGAGTTCTAGAAATAACCTTATGACAATCCTTTTTTTTAAAACTAGTAACGCGAATCGTTTTATTTTATTTTCTTTGGGATGCAGGAAACAAACAGGCTGCATTTGGAATCACCCTGCTTATTCTGCAAATATCCTTTGTTGGATAAAAAGTTGACTAGGTCAGGGGTCACCAATCTTTCGGACCTTTAGGGACCACTACATTCATAATTTTAAATCCCGCAGATCACTAATATGAATTTTTAAAAAAAATAAATAGTATTTAGTGCAATATAAAAAATTCAAATAATTTTTCTGCGGACCACCAAAACTTTCTCACGGACCACCAGTGGTCTGTGGACCACAGGTTGGTGACCACTGGATCAGTGGTGGGTTCTAACCGGTTTTACTACCGGTTCTCTTTGTGCGCGTGGTTCATGTGCGATCACCTCTGCCACACCTCTCAGCTGGGCGAAAAAAGAAGAAATATAAGGTCGGAATAACGCGGGGGCGGGCAGGAGGGCCTAGCTCCCGAAGAAAGAGAACCAGTTCGGTGACGTAATAGCGTCACTGCTACCGGCTCGGCCGAACTGGGAGGAACCCATCACTGCACTGGACTAGATGAACCCTCCCCCCTAAAGGCTTCCCTAGATTCTTTCTAAGGCCTTTTCTGTGAATCTGGGGGGAAAAAGACCTTTTCATTTACCTGTATTTATAGCCATAACCGAGATCAGAATTTCCATTGCTAAGCAAGGAGGTTGTTAAGTGAGTCACCCCCAATTTTACAACCTTTTTGCCAGGATTGTTAAGCAAATCACTACACTAGATAAATGAATGATATGGTTGTTAAGCAAATCTGGATTCCCCCATTGACTTTGCTTGTCGGAAGTCATGGGGGATCAGTGGTGGGTTCCTCCCGGTTCGGTCCAGTTCGGCCGAGCTGGTAGCGGTGACAATATGATGTCACCGAACCGGTTCTCCCCCCCTCCCACCCACCCCACGTTATTCTTACCTTTTATTTGGTCCCACCCCCAATCTATTGCTGCCTCCTGAGTCCCAGCTGATGACTAGAGGGAAACAAACTGTTTAAACTCTTGCCGCGGGGCTTCAAAGGGCCGTCCTACAGCTGATCAGTGTTAAAAGCAAACAAATGAGTCGGGTCGTAAGTGCGAGGACTGGTTGTAAGTGTGAGGACCTTCCAGAAATGATTCTGACCAGCTAGCCACACTCACCTAGTCACATGACCTCCAAGCCACACCCACAAAATAAGCCACGCCCACAGAACCAGTAGTAAAAAAATTAGAACTCACTGCTGTGGGGGATGATTGGAAATGGCAATCCCGTGTCCCTGGGATCTCAAAAGTGGTTTTCCAAAAGGCAACTGGACATTATTTTTAGTTTGAAAACATTTCACTTCTCATTCAAGAAGCTTCTTCATCACAGAGCTGAAGAAGCTAAATGTTGTCAAGGAAACACCCTGAAAGCCCAACTGCCTTTCGAAAAAGCACCTTTGGGACACCCATGATCTGGATGATTGAGAATCTCTGTAGACATATCTCTGGGATGCTGCAGCCATTTGTTGTGGCTCCGTTATCTGAGCCTGTGTCATCGGCAGGAGAGGACTCCGAGAGTGAAGGAGAGGAGTTGGCAAGGCCTCCCTCTCCAGGACCCTCCTCTCTGGCAATGTCTTCGGTGTCCGCCGAAGGGCAAGAGATAGGGCCGGGGCCAAGCACGTCCACGCAGCCACAGATGGACAGTGATGAGGGTAATGAGTGTTGGCTGGATCCACACCAGCGTCACAGAGATAAGTGTGCACAACAGAAGAAAAGGCGTGCCCGAGATTAGGCTGAGTCACTGGACCACACCCCACAGGATATAAAAGGGAGCGTGGTGGCCAATCAAACCTTGTGATGAACAAAGCTGAAAGCTTCCACACCATTCTGCATTGCCGGACTTTTTGCTATAGACTTTGCTGGATTATCTCTGGACTTGATTGACTCCGTAATTATTGAGCTGTTTCTTTTGATGTCCCAGGAGTGGGGAGAAGTTATCTCTCCTCTTCGTAAATAATAAACTCTTGGCAGGCAGCCACTAGGTTGTTGCCAAGTTCCGTTATCATAAGGAAAAGGATTTTGCCGGCTGGTTTGGTCTTTAACTCTTGAACGTCTGTTGGTGTGTGTGTGTGTGTGGTTGGGGACAGAACACCATTGTGAATACACTGCTGGTTGCCAAGTGCCCAGATTTTGAAGAGTGTTATAAGCAGGGGTGGGTTGCTACCAGTTCGCCCTGGTTCAGGTGAATCGGTAGCGGCAGCAGCAGGAGGCTCCGCCCACCTGCCCAGATGTCATCAAAAACCCTTTGCGCATGTGCAGAACCTTCGGCACATGCGCAGAAGCGCGCACTCGCGCACTCCCAATAGCAAACTGGTAGCGCCTGGATTTGAATCCCACTACTGGTTATAAGTGTGAGATAAAGGACGCGGTGGCTCAGTGGCAAAGACACTGAGCTTGACGATTGAAAGATCGGCAGTTCAGCGGTTCGAATCCCTAGTGCCGTGTAACGGGGTGAGCTTCCGTTCCTTGTCCCAGCTTCTGCCAACCTAGCAGTTCGAAAGCACATAAAAAATGCAAGTAGAAAAATAGGGACCACCTTTGGTGGAAAGGTAACAGTGTTCCGTGCGCCTTTGGCGTTTAGTCATGCCAGCCACATGACCACAGAGACGTCTTCGGACAGCGCTGGCTTTTCGGCTTTGAAACGGAGATGAGCACTGCCCAGGGATGAAATCCAGCAGGTTCTGACAGGTTCTGGAGAACCGGTAGCGGAAATTTTGAGTAGTTCGGAGATCCAGCAAATACCACCTCAGGCTGGCCCCAGAGTGGAGTGGGAATGGAGATTTTGCAATATCCTTCCCCCAGGAGTGGGGAGGGAATGGGGATTTTGCAGTATCCTTCCCCTGGAGAGGGGTGGGAATGGAGATTTTGCAGTATCCTTCCCCTGCCACGCCCACCAAACCAATCCACACCATGCCCACCAAGCCACGCCCACAGAACCGGTAGTAAAAAAAATTGGATTTCACCACTGGCACCACCCCCTAGAGTCAGGAACGACTAGTACATATGTGCGAGAGGAACCTTTACCTTTACCTTATAAGTGTGAGGGCCAGTTATAAGTCACTTTTTACAGTGCTGTTGTAATTTCAAACAGTCGCTACAGGGGTGGTTATAAATCAAGGACTAGGTGTATAACAGAACAGTCTGCAGGCTGTTATAATCTTTATCAGGCAGTGTTCCAGCACTTATTTATTTATTATTTATTTATTTATTTAAATTTCTATACCGCCCTACTCCCGAAGGACTCAGGGCGGCGAACAGCCAGAGGATAAAACACATAAATACAAAAATTTAAAATAGAATAAAAACGAATTAAATAATTTGGCTGAATTTAAAATACCCCATAATTTAAAAACAAATTAAAATTTACATTTAAAAAGGGGAGAAGATTTAGGCCAGGCCCTTGGAGTGGATTGAAAGATCTTGTCTGATAACCAAGACAGATTTAACTGCAGTTCTTGTCAAAAGAATTTTGCAACACGTTTAAAAAGCAAGGTTAGCAAACTGCCTTAGGCTGATCTTTAAAATGTCGTTATACTTTCTAATATTATGAGCAACACAATGAGGAAGCCACCCTGTCTTCCTATTCTCCCTTTCCTTCCCCCTTTTTTGGGGGGAAGGGTTTTCTCAGCACGCTTACCTAGTCTCAGATACTTAAGTGTTTCCTATAGCAACAGGCTATTCATTAGAGATATCTTTGCTGGACTTGAAAAAGCTAAGCCTGGTTAGATCTGCCTAGTACTTGGATTGGAGGTGGATTAGGAAGCTCAAAGTCTTCTTCTCTGGGAAAAAAAAATGGAGAAATTGCCCATTCCATTTCTCTACCTTCTTCTCCACCTGGAGGAGGTTTGTGGAGACAACATTGGTGTCCTGTCTGAAGTGGGAAGGACTTCCCCTAAGTCTAAGACTCCACAGAGTGCGCAGACTTATTTGGGATACATTTCACTGATACAATATCTGAGTTTTCACAATAGGTAAGCTGTAAGGCAAGGTTGTCTAACTTCGGCAACTTTAAGACCTGTGGACTTCAACTCCTAGAATTTCCCAGCCAGAAATTCTAGGAGTTGAGGTCCACAGGTCTTAAAGGTTGCCAAGGATGGACACCCTTGCTGTAAGGTGTGTTAGAATAGAATAGAATAGAATAGAATAGAATAGAATAGAATAGAATAGAATAGAATAGAATAGAATAGAATAGAATAGAATAGAATAACAGAGTTGGAAGGGACCTGGGAGGTCTTCTAGTCCAACCCCCTGGTTAGGCAGGAAACTGTACACCACTTCAGACAAATGGTTATCCAACATCTTCTTAAAAACTTCCAGTGTTGGAGCATTCACAACTTCTGGAGGCAAGTTGTTCCATTGATTAATTGTTCCAACTGTCCGGAAATTCCTCCTTAGTTCTAGGTTGCTTCTCTCCTTGATTAGTTTCCACCCGTTGCTTCTTGTCCTACCCTCAGGTGCTTTGGAGAATAGCTTGACTCCCTCTTCTTTGTGGCAGCCCCTGAGATATTGGAAGACTGCTATCATGTCTCCCCTAGTCCTTCTTTTCATTAAACTAGACATACCCAGTTCCTGCAACCGTTCTTCGTATGTTTTATCCTCCAGTCCCCTAATCATCTTTCTTGCTCTTCTCTGCACTCTTTCTAGAGTCTCCACATCTTTTTGTACATCGTGGCGACCAAAACTGGATGCAGGATTCCAAGTGTGGCCTTACCAAAGCATTATAAAGTGGTATTTACACTTCACGTGTTGTTGGATTGGAGCTTAGTGTCTTCAACATGAGATGCAGGCCGACTCAGTTATGATCAACTCAACAACACACCCTGTAGTTAGAGGCACAAACCAGGCGGTTCATTCTGAATCACGGAGGTTGCCTAATCCTCTTTGGCTTGGGCATTTCTCCTTCCTGCCTCCCATCGGATCCATTGCTGTGGGGCCCTCCTTTCTCTATCCAAAAAGGGGAGGTGGGGGCGAAGGGGGGGGAAGGGGAGAACCAAAGAAAGAGATCCCAGCGGCAGGGAATTAACATTCCAGGATTTAAGGGAAACTATGTGGTTCTTTGGGAGGACAGAAAGAGAGGCTTGAAAGGCAGGGAAAGAACCCACCCAGCAGGAAAGCCTGTGAAAGCAAGAGTTTGCAAAGGAGGAAGGCCTGTCGCCACAGGATCCAGCTGCCAGGCATGCTTTGATGTGGGGAAAGGGGGTTGGTCACAGCTGGATGATGGGGAGGGTGTCTTTTCCCTTCTGCAAGCCATCTCTTTCCCCCCTCCCTCCCTCCTCCCATCAAAGGCCTTCCTGGTGCAATGATATCAAATTGCACTTAAGCTGGTGGGCCTCCAGGGCTTTTGAAATGAGGGGTCTCTGTTGCTTCGTCTTCCTTTCCCTTCTGCCTTCACCTCCCCCACTGTGGCCTGATGCTCCGTTAAGTAACTTCTCCCCCCCTTCTTCTTTTTTTTTTTAAAACAGAGGCTTAGATCAAATGAGAGGCAGTCAGGGAGCCCAACTCCTTCCCCTGTGCAAGACACATCGCATGCATGTGTGAACGTAAAAGAGAGATCCAAAACCATCAGCAGTTTTAGAACCTTGGGTAACCTGCCTTCCATTGAGGATCTGTATACTGCACGAGTCAAAAAGTGGGCTGTGAAAATATCTACAGACCAATGGTGAAATCCAATTTTTTTCACTACCGGTTCTGTGGGCATGGCTTGATGGGCGTGGCAGGGGAAGGATACTGCAAAATCTCCATTCCCTCCCCACCCTGGGGCCAGCCAGAGGTGGTATTTGCCATTCTCGAAACTGCTCCAAATTTCTGCTACTGGTTCTTCAGAACCTGTTAGAACCTGCTGGATTTCACCCCTGCTACAGACCTCTCACATCCTGGACATAAATTGTTTCAACTTCTACCCTCAAAACGAGGCTATAGGGCACTGCACACCAGAACAACTAGACACAAGGATGGTTTTTTTCCCCGAATGCCATCACTCTGCTTAACAACTAATTCCCACAACTGTCAAATAATTTACTAAGACTGTATTGCTATTATTCTTCTCTTCCTTACTAGTATCTATCTCTTCCCACTTATTACTATAACCATGTTGCTTGTATCTTTCAATTTATATTGTTTTTATTTGTTTCCTAGTATGATTTGATAGCATTAGTAACCTTGACTATCATTAAGTGTTGTAGCTTTTTATTCTTAATGAATGCATTGCATTCTATTCTCCTTGTGTACATTGAGAGCATATACACCAAAGACAAATTCCTTGTGTGTCCAATCACACTTGGCCAATAAAGAATTCTATAACAGATTATCAGAGTTGGAAGGGACCTTGTAGGTCATCTAGCCCACCCCCGCCTAAACAGGAGACCCAACTACACCATTTCTAGACAAATGGCAGTCCAATCTCTTCTTGAAAGCTTCCAATGATAAAGCTCCCACAATATATGCATTGGATTTCCATAGCATTGAAGTTGGGGTATCTTTAATCATGGTTTATTGAGCAAAACCACCAATGGCCAAGTTTCAAAAGGCATGACGCTATAAACCACACTAGCTGGAGACATACATTGGAATATTCCTTATTGGTCAAGTGTGATTGGACACACAAGGAATTTGTCTCCGCTGCATAAGCTCTCAGTGTAAAAACTGAGACAAACAACAAAGTGATAAATCAGAGATAATAAATCCCAAGATACAATCATAAAAATCATGAGATACAAACAAGTGATAAATCATAAGATACCAATAAGGGAAGGTAGTAGGAAAGATGAGAAGGGTAATATTGTGTTAAGTCTCAAACCCTGTGGTTTTACATTATGTGTGAATCCAATCACAAATTGGACACCTAAATATGAAGCTTTGATCTGGCTGATGATATCCAGCATTCTTATTTCAATTTAAGTATTTCTGGAAAGGTGCGGGAAGTGAGTCTTTTCAGGGACAGTGCAGTCCTTTCTAAACATTTTGCCTGCTATGAGAATGAATGCTGTTTTTAACTCAGCCAAGATTTACAGCTTGTCTTGCTTCATTAGCCTCATTCCTGCTCTTGCTCTCTTCTTCCGCTGTTGTTTATCCAAGGAAAGCTGCATTGCTTGATGATCCTCTTGCTTCAGCTTCCCATCTGCTCATCAGATAATATGTTCCAAACTCTCAAGTCGCCTGCTTCATGCTTCACCCTTGCCAGCCAGCTCTCTAATCTTGGCTACCAAGATTTGGTTCTGATGGTGAAACGCTGCATAATATTTGGGGGAAGGGAGCTGCAGGCAAAACTAGTCTTTAAAAATGGGGAAATGAAATGTTTTTGTCCTCTACCAATGTTTCCCACTATTGCATCTTTTTTTTTTAAAGTTTGCAAGATAGCATGTCACAAGGTAAATGGGCCCAGGTGGACAGTTTAGGTATATTTTCCCTCTCATAAATGTAACTTTAGGCATCCTCTCTTTGCTTATGTCTATGATTTAGCTTATAAGAACTGTATATTATTTCTTTGTTGCATGGAGAAAGAAAAGTCAGAAAGGTGTGTGTGTGTGTGTAGAGATTAGATCAGGGGTGGCAGATTCAAGATCTGCGGGCTGGATTTGGCCAACGGGGTACTTAGATCTGGCCTGCAGGGCCACCCTGGAAACAGCGAAGGATTGGCCCGTGGTGCTTCTGCCAGCGAAAAAGGAACTCTAGAGAGCCACAAGCAGCCCTCTCAGGTTCTGTTTTCGGCCGCAATGGCCTCCTGCAGCCCTCTGCCAGCAAAAATGGAGCTCGGGGGGCTGCAGGAGGCCATTGCGGCTGAAAACAGCGCTTGGCAGCCCATTTCTGCTGGCAGAGCTCTTGGGCCACCACAAGCGCCCTGACACGAGTGATGTCAAGCTGGCCACAGCTCCTGGCTACGCCCACCCTGAGGTCAAACACAACTCTCATGCGGCCCTCAGTGAAATTGAGTTCGACATCCCTGGATTAGATAGAACGGATACAAAAAAGATTGTTGAGTCTCTAGAAAGAGTGCAGAGAAGAGCAACAAAAATGGATAGGGAACTGGAGGCTAAACCGTATAGAGAATGTTTATGGGAACTCAGTACGTTGAGTCTAACAAAGAGAAGGACTAGGGGTGACTTGCTAGTGGTCTTCCAATATTTGAGGGGCTGACACAGAGAAGAGGGATTATTTTCCAAAGCACCTGAGGTCAAGACAAAAAAGATAGAAGCTTAACAAAGAGACACCCAACCTAGAATTAAGGAGAAATTTTCTGTCAGTGGGAACAATCAATCAGTGGAATGGCTTGCCTCCAGACATTGTGGGTGCTCCATCATTGAAGGTTTTCAAAGAGATTGGATAGCTATTTGTCCAGAATGATATTGGCTCACCTACTTGAGCCAGGGGGGCGGGGGTTGGAGTAGAAGATCTCCAATGTCCCTTCCAACTCTGTTATTCTGTAATTCTGAGATAAGAATGAATGGATGCATTTTTGAAGCCCCCTCCCCTTTCAAAAATGGAACTATGTTGAAGTTAATAGAGAAAATGTTTGCCTAAATTCTAAGGGGATAAAATGGAGGGAGGAAGAGTGAGTTCCGGGTAGAGTGTCCTAAGTTTTTGGAAAAAGGGAAAAGATACGAAGTGCAACTTGATGTCCTTTATCTGTTTTGGAGACATAATAAATAAATTTATTGCTGTATCCACAGGATATAGCATCAAACATAACATAATAAGATATGCCATAAAATGCAATAAAGTAACAGTAAAACATTGTAAAATAAAGTAATACAAGGAGGATTAGCTATAAAAGTTTACAGCAAAATAAAGCTATGGTGACAGCTAAGAACTTAAGTAGTTCTTTCCAAGTTTTACATGACAGCAGAGCAAAAGTAGCAACTCAATTGCTGATGGTTTGGAAACACATCTACAAGAGAAGTGGTCATTTTTTTCCCCAGATGGGGCCCTTAAATTCACCTACCACCAATAATTTGGCCTTAATCCAGGGGTGAAATCCAACAGGTTCTGACAGGTTCTGGAGAACCAGTAGCAGAAATTTTGAATAGTTCAGAGAACTGGCAAGTACCACCTCTGGCTGGCCCCAGAGTGAGGTGGGAATGGAGATTTTGCAGTATCCTTCCCCCAGGAGTGGGGTGGGAATGGAGATTTTGCAGTATCCTTCTGCCACGCCCACCAAGCCACACCCACATAACTGGTAGTAAAAAACATTTGAATTCACTAATTGCATGAATGAAAATCAATCAATCAATCAACCCAGACTTTAATTTCCACTCTGGGATGGATGCTTTAAAGTAGTTGCAGCCCATTCCGGATTGATAGGTGTCCAGGTGACCAAGGGATCCCTCCAGAAGCAGGGGGACACTTTTTCCCAGATATGCTAGCTGGGCATGATAAGGATTGTCAGCAATCACATTTAATAATAATAATAGTAACAGAGTTGGAAGGGACCTTGAAGGTCATCTAGTCTCATGCAGGAGACCTGTACTAGCGATTCGAACCACTGAACTGCCAACCTTTCTGATGCACAAGCTCAGTGTCTTAGCCATTGAGCCACCTAGTTCAGGGTTCACCAACCTTTCAGACCTCAGGGACCACTAAATTCATAATGTTAAATTCCGTGGACCACTAATATGAACTGCCTAATGACCGGCTGGGTGGGCATGTGACTGGGTGGGTGTGGCCAACTCAACATCACTCACATCAAAGGGCATCTTGCCAGCCTCTACTTGCCCCTCCCCTCCCACCCATTCCTCCCCTGCCTGCCCGGACTCCTTAGGGCCCCAACAGGAAGCAGTTGTTGGAGCTAAGCAGCCACCACGAGAAAGAGTTGGCAAAACAGCTGGCTCACTTCAAATTGGATCTGACCAAGAGGGAGGCTCCGCAGAAGCACCTCACTGAGGACTACGAGCATAGGCTTTCCAAACAGAGGGAAGACCTGCAGGAGTGCAAGGCCAGGTACCGGCACCTGGAGGCTCAGCGGGCTGAGATGGTCAGCCAGTTCCAGGCCATGATGCAGTCCCACTGGAACGAGGCCCTGTGACTCTTCACCACCAGCGATGCTTCCCTCCAGCCTTCGCCCAAAGCCCCGCACCAGGAGGCTGAAGCCGACCCCAAGTCTGCCCCCCTCCGACCCACACAAAAAGACCCCGGAGGGGCAGACTCTCTGCAGCAACACAAATATTCATTGCACGTATCCAGCCCAGGGGGCCGTAGTTTGAGGACCCCCTGATTTAGTGCAATATAAAAAAAAAGCAAATAATTTTTTGGCGGACCACCAAAAGTGCCTCACGGACCGCCAGTGGTCCATGGACCACCAGTTGGTGACCACTGACCTAGTTAGATCTTTGGAGGGTACCAGCTGAGGGCAGCTTGGCGAAAAAGATGCTGCCCTGTTAAGTGATGGGAGGAAGAAAGCACATAAATCACCCCTCCCCTCTTTTATTTGCAGCTGTTGCTGGGGCAAATAAGACCCCAGCCTCAGGGAGGGGTCAGGGAAAGATTAAAACGAGAGGGGAGGGGGGGGTGAACGGAGGGGCTTCCGAGCTCTGCCAGACGGGCGAGTCTGTCTTTAAGGGGGCGGGCTCGGGAAGCTGGGAAAACGAGGCGGGACCCCCAATGCCCGGCATCCCCGCCCTCTTCGCCCCTCGGAACCCATCGCATCCCATTGTCTGGCCCGGCGGATCCCTGCCGGAGAAGGGAAAGGACTCTTCCCCCCCCTCTTTTTTTCCCGGGGCTGGGAAGGCGGGGGCCGTGGGGAGGGGCTGAAAACAAGCAGCTTCTCCCGGGGGAGAAGTTTGCCTCAGTTTCGCGTTTCGCTCCTTTCCCCCCCCGCCCCCCCTTTTTGAAAAGAAATGACGCTTTTTGATTTGTGCGTCTGCCTAGCCGCCTGGAGAAGCCGTTAGTGGGGTGCGTTTGTTTAAAAGCAGAGGGGGAGACGGGGTCGTTTTGGGGAGGGGGTTGTATTGGGGAAGGGAGGGGGGGTGGGGGATGGTGGGGGTGGCAGACCTGTCCTCTGATTGGCTGCTCGGCCCCCAAGGTTTGGTCGGGTGGGTGGGAGGCAGTGAAAAGGGCCGAGGGGCGAGCAGGCAGCTAACTTCAGCCTGGAGAGATGGAGAAGTCCCTGATGTTCAGACCGGCGTCCAGTTTTTAATCTGATTTACCCAGCAACAGTAGCTTTTCACCGGTGGGTGCTTGCTTATCTTTTTCTTACCTTGATTTAATAATGATTTCTATGCTTGTTGTATCTTACTGTCTGTGGGTCCCTTTGAGCACTGAGGGGAATAGAATAGAATAGAATTTTTTATGGGCCAAGTGTGATTGGACGCACAAGGAATTTGTCTTCGGTGCATAAGCTCTCAGTGTACATAAAAGAAAAAAAGACGTTCATCAAGAATCCTAAGGTACAACATTTAATGGTAGTCATAGGGTACAAATAAGCAATCAGGAAACAATATCAATATAAATCGTAAGGATACAAGCAACAAAATTGCAGTCATACAGTCATAAGTGGAAGGAGATGGGTGGTGGGAACGATGAGAAGATTAATAGTAGTGCAGACTTAGTGAATAGTTTGACAGTGTTGAGGGAATTATTTGCTTAGCAGAGTGATGGCGATGGAATAGGATGGAAATGTAATGATTATTTTCTCCAGGATCCACTCTGGCTAAAGGGTGGTCTGGAATTGATGAAGGGTTTTTTTTAAAAAAAATTAAATGTTGAGACTCTTCAGATGTATGAGTGGACATTATCTTTTATAGGTGCTTTTTTTTTTAAAGACTTTTCCTGAGAAATAAGTTCTGGCGTTCTCTCTTACGTTGGTTTTCGGCTTGCAGGGAGTTGAAATGCACATGGGGAAATATTTCAGGAGTCTCTTCCATTGTAGTCGAAATGGGATGTCCGTTCTATAAATTCAGAACCAGATTGTCTCATTCCCCCTTCATTCTGTAAGCAGGTGTGGTCAGAAGATTGGATTGTGGTGTATTTATGACAACTGCCAAGGTAGGGGCGGGGGAATGAAAACCTTATTAGACAAGAAAAATCTATTACTCATCCTGGCAGGAGCTGATGTCCAGCACAGTGGAAGGACCCCAGGATGAGGAATGTCAAACTCACCCGTTGTCTTGATAGTGGAGCAATTATTACAGAGTTACTTTAAAAAAGTAGTTTTGCTTTATGACAGATATTTGAACAGGTCAGGATTTCAGTGGCTAAAATAAAATTACAGTTCAAATCTTATCTTTTATCTATATTTACCAGGTACTGTAAGGTAAACCTTCTTACCAAATTCATTTACTTTACTTTCTCCAGCCTGGACTCCTCCCATTAGCTCCCATCCCAGAATGAAGGGGGAACGAGACAATCCAGTTCTAACTTTCTAGAACAGACATCCCATTTCAACTACGATGAAATATTCCCCATGTGCATAAGGGGCAACAAATCAGAACTTATTTTTAAGGAAAAGGAAATGTTGTCTTCTTTTTTTAAGCACCTAGGAAAAATAATGTCTCCCACTCCACTCACTCATCTCAAGAGTCTCAACATTTCACTAACTGGACAGTAAAAAAATGTTAACAGTGAAATTCCACACAGCTGGAAAGTTGGCACTGGAGAAAGATGGCATGCCCTATCCTTACCCATACTAGGCTCTTCAGAGACTCTATAGAGCGGGGGCCTCCAACCTTGGCAACTTTAAGACTTTAAGAATTCTGGGAGTTGAAGTCCACTAGTCTTAAAGTTGCCAGGGTTGGAGACCCCTGCTATAGAGGAATGGCTTAATTCTCATTTGCTACCTGATTCATTTGAACCAGAAATGTTGGGTGTGAGAATTGCATGCATAGCCTGAGAGCCTAGGATGGCTAGATTGCAAAAGATAAACTACTTCCATCTTCCAGACTGATGTAAATGGATAACTTTACAGCTTGATCTTGTTCAACCTTACAGTTTAGGAAGGTTTAGTTAGAGGTTTTGTAATGTTTGCGTGAATAGGTATTTATCTCTGAAGCATTTTGAATGCTAAGCCCAAAAAGTGGAATCTGAAGTTGTATGAAGTACCGTAATCTAGTAGAAGCCAAATAAAGTTTTGGCTGGGATGGAAAGCCTTTGGGTTCTATTCTGCGGAAGAGAAAGAGGAAGGGTAGACAGAATTTCATAGATTTCATGATTTAAGGGGACTTCAAGCCATTGCATTGAATCAAATCTCCTGTTTAGGGCAGAAATTCATATTTTAGCACTCCTACAGAGAGTTTTATCTGAACACCTCTAGAGAAGAGTTCACCATCTCCCCAAACCATTCCCCAATGATTCCACTCTAAAAAACAGTTCTTGCCACTGCAAAATTCTTCTTAAATATTCAACTGAAATTTGCTATCCTGTAACTTAAAAGAGATTTATCCCACATCCTGCACTTGGGTCACAGAAAAAATATGCTACAATACCAGTGCTGGAGGCCTGTCTTGATATTTTATACTTTGGGACATGTCTCTGTTAATGATGTTGACTGGGAGTTCTGGGAATTGTAGACCAATGCATTAGAATGGTAGGTCAAAGATTCCTCTTCTTTCCCTGTCTTGGAATAGATTCTGTTTATGGATTCTGATCATCTTTTTCTTCCTTTGTCAGCCAGGAATTGCTACAATTGGCATTGATTGGAAATGACCCCTGGGGGCCTCTACGGTGGTTGGACTCTCCTTTTGTTGTTTCTGGCACCCCTTTCCTGCCATCCGTGCCCTGTTCCTTGTGAATGTTCTGAGCCAGCTCGTACAGTGAAGTGCGTCCAGAAGGAATTGACCTCCATCCCAGCTGGCATTCCTGGGTACACCCGCAACCTCTTTATAACTGGCAACCAGATTGCCTATGTTGGTAGCCAGGATCTCCAAGGACTCCACAATCTGGTCACGCTCTCCTTGGCTAACAACAGGTAAAGCTTCCTGGTGGGTGAAGAACTAGGATGAAATGGAGTAGGAGAGGAGACAGGGCTGCCCTTGTTATTATTGGCTTAAGAAGGCTACAGGGTGGGAGCCTATTAGGTTAAGGACCTCAAGCATTGGAGGAAAAGTACAGGTGGTCCTTGATTTACAATCATAATTGGGACTGGAACGGAATGGACCAACTCGCTGCAGCCAACTCAACATGGCCAACTTGCCATGGGACAATTCAACAATTCATTTTCATTATTTAAAAAGTACTTAAATTGTTATTCACATTTCATTTTGTCCCTCCTTTGGCATCCTTTCTTTAATGATTATATTCCACTATTTCTTCGACATTCGTGCAACTTTTGTTCTGCGGCAAATTGTCCCGCGGTGAATTGGCTGTGGTGAATTGGCTATGCAGAGTTTGTTCATAGCAAGTTGGCGGCAAGTTGGCCATGGTGAGTTGACTGCGGTGAGTAAGCCTAGACCCGACTGGAACTTCTGTCACTAAGCGAGGCAGTTAAGTGAGTCGTGCCCAATTTTATGATCATTTTTTGCTGCGGTTCTTAAGTGAATCGCCCTTTTGTTAAAGGAATCTGGTTTCCTCCATTGAGTTTTCTCGTTGAAAATTAGCTGGGAAAGTTGCAAATGGAGATCAGGCGACCCCAAGACGCTGCAACCATCATAAATACATGCCAGTTAGCCAAGTGCCCAAATGTTGATCATGTGACCATGGGAATGCTATGATGGTAATAAATGCAAGGACTGGTTGTAAGTCACTTTTTTCCAGCATTGTTGTAACTTCAAACAGTAAATGAATGGTCTTATGTTGAGGACAGGGACATGGTGGCTCAGTGGCTAAGACACTGAGCTTGACAATTGAAAGGTCAGCAGTTCAGTGGTTCGAATCCCTAGTGCCATGTAACAGGGTGAGCTCCCGTTACTTGTTCCAGCTTCTGCCAACCTAGCAGTTCGAAAGCATGTAAGAAATGCAAGTAGAAAAATAGGGACCACTTTTGGTGGGAAGGTAACAGCTTTCCGTGCGCCTTTGGCGTCTAGTCATGTCGGCCACATGACCACGGAGACGTCTTCGGACAGTGCTGGCTCTTCGGCTTTGAAACGGAGCTGAGCACCGCCCCCTAGAGTCGGGAACGACTAGCACATATGTGTGAGGGAAACCTTTACCTTTACCTTATGTTGAGGACTAACTGCAAAATACAGTGGCCACTTTCTCAGAATGATCGCTAGGAGAGGGAGTTTGCCTAGACACAACCCAGCTGCTTTGGCAATTCTCAGTTGGCAAAAAGGTAAATAGTGAGGATGTTCCTTGTTGCTCCCTCAAGCCAACCCAAGATACTATTGATCCCCCCGTTCATCTTTGATGGGGGATGGGGGCAGGATGGATACGCTTCCATTATGCTATGCAGAGGCCTCCATTTTTATTATTTTCAACCTACTGCAACATTGGAAGGAAATGATGTTGGAGATGGGTCCTGTTTTTACAGCAGGCCTGTGCTGTGCACGAGGCATCTTGATTAAAGTATTGTTTCCAAATGCTGGTTATGGAATTCTCAGAGTTGAAGTCCATACATCTTAAAGTTGTCAAGTTTGGAAAAACATGGATATAAATTGTGAGCATGAGGCTTACACTTAATAAGTGTGCCAAGCCTTCTGGGCAGCCAATAATTTGGTGTTTTTCAGTTCTCTGTGATCCAATGTGCAATTTTTATGTAGTCCAACTATACAGTTATAATCCTCATGGCACCATTCCTGGGCCTTTGATGTAGGTTTCCTGTCTGTCAGTCCTGCAGGAAACTGAAAGGGAGAATGAATATCAGTTTTCTACGTTCTCATGGTGCTTTGCAAATTCTCTGATTGTACCGTAATTCCATACCTCGTGTTATCGGAAAACCTGATCTAGACAGTTTCATAATTTCCTTCTGGTCAATGTCACTATGCTAAAAGAAATGGGCTTTACTCCTTTCTTTATGTGAGCTGTTCAAAATCCTTCTGGCTTGCAGATGCTTATGAGCCCAAGGAGGAAAGAAAGAAATTTAAGCAGCCTGCACTTTTCCCCCAGTAAAATCCTACCAATTAAAACTGCCTGCACTACATCTTTGTTATCAGCTGTCAATCAGCATTTTTCTCTTTATTAGCCACTGCCTGGTCCTTTGAGTTAGATATACCAGAGATCCCCTTTTGAGTTCTATGGAATGTTCTTTCATCTTCCTGTTGACTGGCTTTATGAGGGGGTCTAGCAATAAAAAGATTAAAGAAATGTTTAAATATATATTTCAGATGAGGTTACTCTTGAATGATGTCAGTGTTGTCCCTTTTCACCTTCCAGGATTAATGCTGTGGAATCCCACGCCTTCTCTGATCTCCAGAACCTGCGTTACTTGGACTTGAGTTATAACCACTTAGTCACCATCCACCCGGATGCTTTCAGTGCTAGAAACAATTCAATCCAGGAGCTGAATCTCAGTCACTCATTGTACAACTTCTCTGCCATCCGCCCGGTGGCAGCTGCCCTTGTCCAAGGGGGTTTCCAGAATCTCTCCAAGCTTGAACTCACCAGCAACAAGATCATCTACTTGCCCCTTGGAATGTTATCCAGCCTCCCTAAACTTGAGTACTTAGACTTGAGGAACAATTCCTTGATCGATATTAAGAACTCTACCTTTTCTGGACTTCACCTGAAGTACCTTGATTTGACCTCAAATGCCTTCAAAACTTTGAGGAGGGAAGCTCTGTTTGCCCTGGAGAGGCAGTCCCACCTTAGCCTCTTTCTGAAAGACAATCCTTTTGTATGCAATTGTGACATTGAAGAACTGGTCAACTGGCTGAACCAAAGCCGACAAGTAGTAGATGTGGAAAAACTAGCCTGCATTTTCCCCCAGGATCTGAAGAACACCACCTTGGTGGAACTAGTGGGGGCAGATCTGGAGTGCCACTACAGTCAACATAGTGAAAATGTTCTTCAGTCCTCATATGCTGCATTAGGTATAGTTCTGGGGATAATTGGCATCATCTTCCTCTTTGTGCTTTACCTGAATCGCGAGGGCATCAAGACCTGGATGAATGGTCTACGGGATGCTTGCCAGAACCTGATGGAGGAGTACCACTATCGTTACGAAATGGATTCTGATCGCCGCATCACACAAATCTCAGCAGTGGACATATGACCTCTGATGGTTTTCTGCATTTTCTTTGCAATGGCATCTTTTTTTTTTTCCAAACAAAGCCTGTGGCTTAGAGATGTCCTTTCCATCAAAAACTAAATTTTAAAGAACTTCTAGATTAAGATCTGTGTAGATTCAAGGAACTTCCTTTCCTAGTCACAAGGAATTTCTCTAGGTGGTTTGACTAACTGGGGACAAACGATTGCATTCTTTTAGTGCCAGTCTTGTATTTTTGAGGAGTAGAGGCAAGTCAAAATCCTGATGTGTTCAAATATTTAGATTCCTAGAAGAATAGGTGTCCTGGATTCTTGCAGTCCATCTTAACTAAGAGAATTTTATCTTGTTCTATATACCAACAAGACCATTTATCAACATGGCTTGTTGGGGAAACCAATTCCTTAGTTACAGTGGGACTTTGGTTTGCCACATGTTCTGTACTCTAGACCAGGGTTTCTTACCCTGGACCAGTTTAAGATGTGTGGACAGCAGCTGCCAGAATTCTGAGAACTGCAGATCATACATCTTAGTGGCTCAGGTTGAGAAATCCTGTTCTTAGCAGACAGATGGAACATTATGTGAAGAAAGAACAATAGTGTGCCAATAATTCTGATCTTCTTATAGAAGAGGTGGAATAGCAGTAGATTAAGAAAAAGCAGATCTTGACTCCCTAATCTTGACTCCCTCATCTCCAATTCCTGGAGAACTGCAAAATGACTTTTCTTTACTAATGTGATATCGGAAATATGGACAGTCCACGCAAGACAGTCTTTCTTGCAGGCAGGAAGAGACGAGCAAAGTTTATCCTTCAGAAATGGTAGATCTCTGACTAGGGATCAACAGCAGGAGAGATGGTTGGAACCAAGTCCTGCTCATGAGCATCCCAAAGGAATCTGACTTGTCATTATAGGGATCAAACTGCTTGACTTTCTACGTATTGATGTGTTCGGCAGGGCCTGTGTGAAACTCACTAGCTTGATTCACGAACATATTAAGATGAGATCTGGTTTACTTCCCTCCTGTGGCTTACAGGCTATGCAAACTAGCCAATGAGATTTTATAGCTATGGACTGTGATTTTATATGAATATATTGTGCGAGCACACCCAATTGCGTATGCATCAGAGGTGGGTTTCAGCAGGTTCTGACCAGTTCTGGAGAACTGGTAGTGGAAATTTTGAGTAGTTTGGAGAACCGGTAAATACCACCTCTGACTGCCCCGCCCCCATCTATTCTCTGCCTCCCGAGTCCCAGCTGATTGGGAGGAAATGGGGATTTTGTAGTAACCTTCCCCTGGATTCGGGTGGGAATGGAGATTTTATAGTATCCTTCCCCTGCCACACGCACCAAGCCACACCCACAGAACCGGTAGTAAAAAAATTTGAAACCCACCACTAGTATGCGTGTGCATTTTAGTAAACCAGAGTTAAGTAAACTACAGGTGAGCACTCACTGCCTTAATTCAAAAGTATAAGTGACTTGGCATGTATGACAGTAGAAGGAATGTGTATGAAGTTAGAAATCTGTTGTGCTTAATTCATTCCATGAATTCCACTGAATTAAACCAACAGGATACAGACTGAGCATTAAAAGGATGCTCCTATGTGCATGTACTTTGATGGGTGTAGCATGAGCTGGTTCGCCAGGGAATTCTGGGAGTTGAAGTCCACACATCTTAAGGCTGCTGACACTGGCTATTGTTTTGGGAAGTGCAAAGGGCAAGAACGTTTAATAAGGTCCAGAGTCCAGGTTGATACAATAAGCAGCAACAATTCGAAGGCCCAGTTGCAGAATTCAAGTGCAAGTATAGATCGGGCTCTCAAGCTGGCATTTGATGCCGTAACATAGGCGTGCAGCCGGTGAATTAATAGACATTAAAATTTCTCAACCATATTGTGTGCAATCTTGGGAAAATATAACACGTGGGCCGGCATCAGCTCTAGACTTCAGCACGTGATACATTTAAAAAAAAAAAATTTCCAAGACTGCCAAGCATCTGGTACATTATGTTTTATTGTATTGAAAAAAAAATGTCATAGTAAAAACAATTTTTAACCCAGTGATTCTTACACATCTTTTTGCTTTCTGTTTACCTGAATTTAATTTTTCCACCCAGCTTGGGTGATGGGGTCTCCTCTGCTTGAAGGGTTTATATCTCTGAGGAACTGTCTAATCCAGGGGGTCTCCAACCTTGGCAACTTTTAAGACTTGTGGACTTCAACTCCCAGAATTCCTCAGCCAGCTTTGCTGGGAGTTGAAGTTCACAAGTCTTAAAGTTGCCAAGGTTGGAGACCCCTCGTCTAATGCAGTGTTTCTCAACCTCATCAACTTGAAGAGATGTGGATTTCAGCTCCCAGAATTCCCCAGGCAGCACAGCTTCTGGGAATTGAAGTCCACACATCTTCAAATGGCTGAAGTTGAGAAACACTGGCCTAACCAAGATCCAACATAAAGAGAAAAGACCCATAAGAAGGAATAACAGGGTGTGAAAAAGTCCACCCATCCATAGTGAATTGAACAACAGGTTGATTGAGTGTACATCCATTTACAGGCAGAACTTCTGAACGAGAGGTTTTCATCTCATTGTCCCTGGCTCTTCTGTAGTAAAGAGTTTCCTACCTAAACAGCTCTCCAAACCCAAGATGCTGGTTGAGCTGTACTCAAGATTGGAGATTTGAGAGGCCATGCAAATATTCAATTCCTCCCTTTCAGGGGTGGGCTGCTGGAGGTTCGCAGGGGTTCGGGAGGTCCTCTAGATAAGTTTCTATGCAGTTTGGAGAACCTCCAAATCCCACTCCTGGCTGGCTCTGCCCACCCCTCCCCGCCCTTCCCAGGAGTCCCCACGCGGCCCGTTTTGGATGCAGGTAAGTGCAGGGCGCACGTGGAGACTCCGGGAGGGCGAAAAACGGGCCTACCAGAAGTTCGGGAAGGCTGGAAATGGGTCTGTTTCCGGCCTCCAAAGCCTGGGGAGGTCATTTTCACCCTCCCAGAGGCTCGAACAAAGCCTCCAGAGCCTGGGGAGGGCATAAACACCCCGACCCCCGCAGTGGTGCAGGAGGCAGACTAGGCCACGCCCACCCAGCAACCGGGCAGAGAACCCCTTGCTAAAATTTTTGAAGCCCACCCCTGCTGCCTTTTCTCTCCTCCTCCATGAGTTCTGAGCAAGTTAGGAAAAAAACATTCTACATTTTAACGAACTGACATACTGGCTGTCATGTTCTCTGCGGCCTAACAGTGCATTCTGTCCCTAATAGCTCATCAGGACAAAGTGGATACATCTGATCACATGGGCCAGGTGAGCTCTGAGAGCTCAAATAAAATAGCTTTGTTTTTAAAGTGATAATTTCCTTGAGAAAGAGGAGGGGAGTGCTTTAGGATGGCTGAGCCTTCTTAGATGGCCTCTTGCAGCTAGGGAAAAGCGTAAACACCAAGGCCAATGAAGATGAACTTTTGCAGTGTTCTTATCTACTCAATCTCAGAGACTCTAGCTAGGCCAGTGATGGAAACGTCGCACATGCTTGTTGAGGCCACACTCCAGAAAAGCCGAACTGGGTTCTAGTGCGCATGCACGCCCGACGAACAGGCTGGCACATATGTGCAGGCCAGTTTTCGGCACTGCCATGCGCGCAAAGGGATTGCACATGCTGGTTTTCGGCACTGCTCCGTGTGCAAAGGACAGCTGATCATCGTACGCACATTCGCGCCAGAAACCCAAAAGACAAACAGGCAAGGCAGTGTGTGCTGGGGGACATGCCATAGGTTTGCCATCACAACTCTAGCCACTATATAAAAATACCACCTATATGCCCAAGGAACAGTAGGATATAGGTAATCCTTGTTTAGTGACTACCTTGGATAGTGACCATTTGCAATTACGACAGTGATGAAAAAGTTACTTTATTATCACCAATCCTTGCTGAGGTGGCACAGTGGTTAAAGTGCAGCACTGCAGGCTATTTCAGCTGACTGCCAGCTGCAGTTCGGCAGTTCAAATCTCACCAGGCTCAAGGTTGACTCAGCCTTCCATCCTTCTGAGGTGGGTAAAATGAGGACCCAGTTTGTTGGGGGCAATAGGCTGACTCTGTAAACCGCTTAGAGAGGGCTGTAAAAGCACTGTGAAGCGGTATATATGTCTAAGTGCTATTACAATTTACTATTGTAAAGGGGGCCATAGTCACCAACCCCTGCTGTATACGTTTCAAGCCAAGCACAAAATAACTTGCTCCTCGAAACAGAGATCTTAGATTTTTGTGGTGAAGCCATGCTACCACTTCCACATGATTTTATATATGGTACACCAGAGACTTGGCTGTTTTCCTTACTAACTCCTTTTTTAAATGAAAAAAACAATCGATCATACAGGAAAAGCTAGTTTCCCAACCACAGCGTCCTACTCTGACTTCCTACAACCTACTACAGGGTGGTTCCGAAGCCACTATTCCCAGCTAAACTGCCCTGCTTTTCCAGAATAGAGGAAAGCGGTGGGGGAAGACCTAAAACTTAAAAATAAAACATTATTTTCTCCTTTCATCCTCGGGAACAATGTATGCTTTCCCCAGAGACCCCTTGAAGAAGAAATACTGGCATCCCTCGTATCTTTAGTCTGTTCTCCGGGACCCCTGAAGCCCCCCTTGAATACGAGTCATCATTTTGGGCACCCAATCCCAGCATCTGCATTTGTTGTTAGTTGCGAAGTCGGGTCCGACCCATCACGACCCCATGGACAACGTTTCTCCAGGTCTTCCTGTCCTCTACCATCCTCTGGAGTCCATTTAAGCTCCCACCGACTGCTTCAGTGACTCCATCCAGCCACCTCGTTCTCTGTCGTCCCCTTTTTCTTTTGCCCTCAATCTTTCCCAGCATTAGGTTCTTCTCCAGTGAGTCCTTCCTTCTCATTAGGTGGCCAAAGTTTTTGAGTTTCATCTTCAGGATCTGGCCTCCTAAAGAACAGGGTTGATCTCCTCTAGGACTGACTGGTTTGATCGCCTTGCAGTCCAAGGGACTCGCAGGAGTCTTCTCCAGCACCAGGGTTCAAAGGCCTCAATTCTTTGGCGCTCAGCCTTCCTTATGGTCCAACTTTCACGGCCATACATTGCAACTGGGAAAACCATAGCCTTGACTATACGCACTTTTGTTGGCAGGGTGACGTCTCTGCTTTTTAATATGCATTACCTTTTGATTTAATTTAATATTGTCTGGCGGTGGTTTGGGGCTGGGGAACCTTGTGCAAATTCCAGCCCACGTGCTGTTTGAGGACGGGGGGGGGGGGGGGGGAGAGCCAGTGGTGCAAAAAGGCGCCCCAACATTACCACCACCACCACCCTAGGTGGCTCAGTCTTCTAGGTGACTCAGTGGCTAAAACACTGAGCTTGTTGATCAGAAAGGTCGCTGGTTCGAATCTTAAACATAAAGTTAGCCAGCTCTAACCCTTAATCCTTTTCTTCTCCTGCACCTGAGTGGCCTATTAAAAGTGCAGGGGGCCACAGGTTATGCTAGGCTCCCAATGTCGGTACCCTTAAAATCCAAAGAGAAGTCTGACTGGGTGGCTCAGTGGCTAAGACCCTGAGCTTGCCGATCAGAAAGGTCACCGGTTCGAATCCCTAGTACAGGTGTCCTGCGTGAGCAGGGGGTTGGACTAGATGACCTCCAAGATCCCTTCCAACTCTGTTACTGTTAAAAAAAACCCCACAAAGCCCAGTTGCCTCTTGAATAAAAAGCACCCTTTCCCGAGACGAGCGCCTTCGACGACTCCGTTCCAGTTCCGCCCAGCCAGCTGCTTAGGACTCCAGGCCTGGTTTCCCGGCGGCTGCGCTGGGCGGTTTTTTCCCTCCTCCTCCTCCTGCGGTTGATTCAGCTGCTGGGTCTCCCTGCTGAGCCTGCCTCGCCTGCCTCGCAGGCGCCTAGTTGAGAAAAGGCTGCCCGGCAGGGCGGACGCCAAGGGCGCTTCTAAGAACCTATTTCTCCGGAGGAAAGAGCCCAGCCAGTCGCCTCGCCTCGCCCGCTCCCGCCTCGCTTGCCTGCGGCTGCTGAGCCTTGCAGAAAGGGAGAGGAGCCCACCTGGCCAGGTAACGCGCGCGCGCGCTCTTTGCACTTTCCCCAACTTTGAGCCAACTCAAAAGTTGAGGATTTAATGGGTTTGCGCCGAAAGTTCGCCGGCTTGGAAACATATGGCCGGGCCGAGCAGGGCGCGGAAAGCGAGCCAAGAGGAAGCCGTCGAGAAAGGCAAAGAGCGGGGTAAGGTGGTGCCTTGGCCTTGGTCCCTCCTGACTGGCAAGAGAGCCTTGTTCTATTGTGCGCGCACCTGGGTGGTTGGGCACCGGCCAGGGCAAAGAAGGGGAAGCCTGGGTACGCGTGTGTGTGTGCACGTCTGCGTGTACGGGCGCGTTTGGTACCTGCGGGGCGTGTTCAGACAACCCGCGAAGCCTCAGGAGTTTCTTGAAACTCGGCTGCGCTTGTGCAATATACGCCGAGCCACGAAGTCACAAAGCTGAGCTGTGGGAAAACCCAGCCTGGAGGGCTGCTGGCAGCTTTTCCGGAGCTGCCAAGTCTTTTTGCCCTCGTTTCTTCTGCGGGGGTCCCCCCTCTGAATAGAGCGAGGGGGTCGTTTTGGAGCTCAGACCCCCCTGGGAGCGAGTAGATCCGTCTCCCCCGAGAGAGTAGATCCCTTCCTTCGCTCGGCGTTGTGCTGAACTTGGTTTCTCTTGGTTAGTTTTGGGGCGGAGAGTGGTAGGTGGCGGGAACTCAAGTTTGACTAGTTAACAATATTATAAGATATGGGACCTATTGTTATCAATGGGTAGATAAAAAAAAATATGGAAATGAAATATGGTCGGGATCTTTCTAATACAAGAATTCTAGAATTCTATAAAACATAACATAAAGATGTATTATTATTGGAGCGACTTAGGACGATGACATGAATGTTGTAATATAAATCAGGGTGGATAAAAATCAATGATTTTTTTAAAAAAATCAAAAAAAATCAGATTTTTTTGATTTAAATTGGATTTTTTTGATTTTTATCGAATTTATTTTAATAAAAAACTTTTGGGGTAAAACTCTATCATAAGATAGTTTTCTATTTAAGATACATAAATAATTTAGTTTATTCAGCATGAAATGGAGCTTAGTTATGTAGCATGAGGCTGTATATTCTGCAACACTGGGACTATCGGTGAGTCAACAGTGGGTCAAAGGAGTAGCAGAGATGACAGTTGCTCTTTAAAAATTATGATTTAAATCGAGTTGATTTAAATCAAGCCTTTTTACTAGTGATTTAAATCATGATTTAAATGGTGATTTAAATCAACTCGATTTAAATCAAATCCACCCTGATATAAATTATCTCAAATCTTAGATTATTTTGTTATATTAGATGGATCAAGATGAGAAATTAGGTAAACTCTAAGCTATGAATATGGTGAAGATGCACAAATGACTTGTAACCAACCCACACACTTGTTGGTTTGTAATTGAAGATGGTTTTATGTTTGTTTAAAAATAAAAAAAAATCCCCCCCCCCCAAAAGGTTTGACTAGTTGAAGGTTCAGTGTGACTCTGGCAACTCGGTTAAAGGGAACTGACCTGGAGTGGTCTTACACAGGCATCCCCACACCCAAGTGCCCTTGCTCTTTAGGGTTTCCAGCGTCTGTTCTTAAAGGTAGTTAGCCACCCCTAACCCTTAATCCTTTTCTTCTCCTGCACCCGAGTGGCCTATTAAAAGTGCACAGGCCACAGGTTATGCTAGGCTCCCAATGTTGGTACTCTTAAAATCCAAAGAGAAGTCTGACTGGGTGGCTCAGTGGCTAAGACACTGAGCTTGTCGATCAGAAAGGTCAGTGGTTCGAATCTCTAGTACAGGTCTCCTGTGTGAACGGGGTTGGACTAGATGACCTCCAAGGTCCCTTCCAAATCTGTTACTGTTTTAACTGTTTAAATGTTTGTAATGTGATGAAGAAGATAGGAAACTGCTTCCCATTTTCTTTTTTTTAATTTTTCGGTTTCTAGCACTTTTTCTACTTTTCTGTTGCACGTTTTTTTCCCCCCTTGTTTATCTTTTATGGTGTAAAAACCTTTCCATAAAACTTACCCCAATGGAAAGAAGCAAAGAGGTGCAACAGGGAGGCTGCAGTCCCTTTTCTTGCTAGGTTCTTCCTTGCTTAACAGTGGTGTTCTTAACAGGCAGACATCAAACAGGGAGAGCCAGCTACCTTTCAGTTCCCCTTTGGTTTGATACTGATGAATGTCTACCTATTGCAGCACAACTTTGCAGGACGCTGCTTATTTTGGAGTAAAGGTAGAATGAGAGTACTTCTGTCTTTGGCACGAGCACTTCCTTCTGTTTCTGTTTCTTTCCTGTTTTCTTTCTGGAGAAACTTGACTTGTATTTTGTAAATCCAAAGCAAGATCTGCTTTTCAAATATTTTTTTTGTAATTTGATTTTTTTAAAAAAATATCTCTTTGCTGGTCTAAACAAACATTTTAAAGGCGCCACAACCCTTTTGCAAAACAGGACTTGGAGCTAAAGACTGTGAAGCTTTGCACTTAATGTTGTTACTAGAACTTCCTTTTTTAATTTGCTTTGTTACTTCAAAATGTGGTAAGCCCCAGAGGGGGCGGGGCGGAGAAACAAACTACCTGCACATTTTGCTTAAAGGGAACTTTTACTTGTACTCAGAATTTGCATTTTGTTTAAAACATTTGTGCCCTTTCTGCTGTCCCAAAGCTCTTCTGGCAGGTTCAGGGGGGAAAAAAGATAAAGGTATTCTTGATGGTGAGCTACAAGCCATTTGAAAAGGAAGGTAAGATGTAAAACCAGTCTGGTATAGTGGTTAAGTTGCTGTCCTAGATCAGGGGTCTGCAACCTTAAATTAAACCTTAAAAGGCACCCTGTTATTAAGCTGGTTATTAAGACCAGCTGCCTGCAATTACTGCAGGTTCGAATCTCACCAAGGCTCAAGGTTGACTCAGCCTTCCATCCTTTCTAAGGTAGGTAAATTGAGGACCCAGTTGTGGGGGCAATAAGCTGACTTTGTATAAATATACAAAAAGGATGAAGGCTATTGCTGAGCACATTGTAAGCCGCCCTGAGTCTCCGGAGAAGGGCGGCATATAAATCAAATTTTAAAAAAAAGAAAAAATCAAAGAGCCATTTGGACCCATTTCCCACAGAAAAGAAAACACCGGGAGCCACAAAACCTGGGTGGGCGTGGCCAACTCAATGTCACTCATTTCCACCAGTCACATGACCCCCTAGCCATGTCTACCCAGCCGGTCATTAGGGCAGAGAACAAGTTGTTAAAAAACACCGGGATCCACAAAATCCTTTTGACATATCTCTCTCTCCCCTCCCTCCCTCTCTCCCCCACTTTTTCCCTCTCTCTCTGTATCTCTCTCTCTTCCCCTCTCTATATCTTGCTGTCTCTGCCCTGGCTGCTTCTCTATCCCCCACCATCACCTTTTTTTTTTTAAAAAAATTTTTTTTATTTATATGCCGCCCTTCTCCGGAGACTCAGGGCGGCTTACAATGCGCTAAGCAATAGCCTTCATCCTTTTGTATATGTATACAAAGTCAGCTTATTGCCCCCACAACTGGGTCCTCATTTTACCTATCTTAGAAAGGATGGAAGGCTGAGTCAACCTTGAGCCTGGCGAGATTTGAACCTGCAGTAATTGCAGGCAGCTGGTCTTAATAACAGGGTGCTTTAGACCACTATACTACCAAGGCTCCTTACCTTCTCAGGCCAGGCGAGGAGTGACTGGGAGGGGAGGGTGAGAGGCGGGTCCAGCCAGTGGTGGGATCACCTGACAGGGAGCCACAGCAGAGGGCCCAAAGAGCCGCATGTGGCTCCGGAGCCGCAGGTTGCTGACCCCTGTCCTAGATAGCAGGAGACTGTGAAATTCTAGTTCTGTCTTAGGTATGAAAGCTGGCTGGATCACTTTGGACCAATCACTAGGAGACTCTGAGTTCTAGTCCTGCCTTAGGCCTGAAAGCCGGCTGGGTGACTTTGAGCCAGTGACTCTCAGCCCAACCCACCTCATAGGGTGGTTGTTGTGGGAAAAATAAGAGGAGGAAGAAAATATTTAGTATGTTTGCTGGTTTGAGTGACCCATAAAGTAATAAAGGTGGGATAAACCTCTAATTAAGCCCATGCATAAATACCTATCCAAGCAGGCTACATAATAATTTTAAACATAGCTACCTCAGCAAGAGTGGTATTTGAAAGACAAGAGGCGGTAGATGCTATGTCTCAAATGCACAAGAGTGCAAAACATGGGGTGTTTTCTGGTACCAAAGGTTGAAGAACAGGGAAAACAGTCTGACCTGCAGGGAAAGGTCATTTCCAAACTAGGGGCATCTTCCAGAAGGAGGAGTCTCCTAAATCTCTCTGGAGGAGCATCAAGAAGATAAAATTACGTCGCTTCCTTTGAAGCATCACCTGGCTTTTTTTTTTTTTTTTTATTTGATTTATATGCCGCCCTTCTCCGGAGACTCAGGGCGGCTTACAAGGCGTTAAGCAATAGCCTTCATCCTTTTTGTATATTTTATACAAAGTCAGCTTATTTCCCCCACAACTGGGTCCTCAATTTACCTACCTTAGAAAGGATGGAAGGCTGAGTCAACCTTGAGCCTGGCGAGATTCGAACCTGCAGTAATTGCAGGCAGCTGGTCTTAATAACAGGGTGCTTTAGACCACTGTACTCCCAAGGCTCTTTGGTAGGTGGGCTTTGCCCACCTAAAAAGCTTATTTAAACGTCGGTTTTACTCCACAATCGGATGTTATTAAGAAAAAGTAGAAGGCCATTATATAGGAGCTGGTCAGCTCATCACAAACATTTTTATTCCTTCACCATTGCTTTTTTTAGCTCTGAAGTTGCTTTTAGGAATTCTGTTCAGAGGGTTGTATTATTTTATCTTCCACCGAGAGTTGGATCACGTGCAGCTATTATTTCTTTGTGAAGAATAGTTTCTTTTTTTAAAAAAAAATATATAAATGCTCTCACCTTGGTTGAGCAAAACCTCCAAAGCAAAGTAAAGGTAAAGGTTCCCCTCGCACTTATGTGCTAGTCGTTCCCGACTCTAGGGGGCGGTGCTTCGGCTCAAAGCCGAAGAGCCAGCGCTGTCCGAAGACGTCTCCGTGGTCATGTGGCCGGCATGACTTAAACGGCGAAGGCGCACGGAACGCTGTTCCCTTCCCACCAAAGGTGGTCCCTATTTTTCTACTTGCATTTTTTACGTGCTTTCGAACTGGGACAGAAGCTGGAACAAGTAACGGGAGCTCACCCTGTTACGCGGCACTAGGGATTCGAACCGCTGAACTGCCGACCTTTTGATCGACAAGCTCAGCGTCTTAGCCACTGAACCACCGCGTCCCTTTTAACAGCAAAGTAGACACCCAAAATAAACAAAGGTGCCCTTTAATATTGTTTTTATACTTAAGTCGCCCCTTTCTATGCAGCTACTAAAAGTTTTAAACCCATTTAATACATGGCTTGAAGTAGTAGGCGGTCCTTAATTTTACAGCAGGCTCCCCGTTGCATGGTGTGTGCACACACAACCCTTTTAGCAAGGATATCCTTTGTTTAGAAAGGGAGTGTCTATGTTCCAACAGGTGAAGCTTGTAAATACCTAAGGAGGAACTTGCAGGACCTTCACCAGGAACCTTCTACAGATTTTACATCATTTCTTCCGTACCATTGTTTTTGTTTTTGTTTTCTTAGTGCTTTAGGTACCACCAGCTATTTATTTCTTTCCATACCACCCACATCTTCAGTCGCTTTGGGGAGTCCCAGTGGGACCACAATCAGCACAAGGGGAGAAGCGCACACTATCAGCACTTTTTGTGTAGATGTGAGGTGAGGTGAGATGTGTGCCTTGAAAGCCTTTAACTTGATCTAAACAGGATGTGGTTGCTCGGTAGAATCTTACCTTGCTTCGACGGTAACGTAGGAGTATCTTGCAGGAAAAGATAGATGATAACTCAGGGGTGTCAAACTCAAGGCCCGCGGACCAGATCCGTCCTATGGGGTGCTTAGATCTGGCTCGCGGGGTGGCCCTGGAAACAGTGAAGGACCGGCCCATGGTGCCTCTGCCAGGGAAAACGGAGCACGGCTCTCCCAGGCTCCATGTTCGGCTGCAATGGTCTCCTGCAGCCCTCTGCCAGTGAAAACAGAGCTTGGGGAGGCTGAACGTGGCCCACCTGGGCTCCGTTTTTGGCCTCAACGGCCTCCTGCAGAGGGCTGCAGGAGCCCATTTCAGCCAAAAATGGAACCTCCGAGTGACATCGAGCTCGCCATGCCTTCTTCCCCCTCCCCAAGGTCAAACACAACCCTGACCCGTCCCTCAATGAAATCGAGTTTGTCACCCCTGGTCTAACTGGACAACTCCTAGTGATCATCCAGAAGCCTTAGTTTAGGACAACCAGAGAGCAGAAGAAGTGCTCAGTAGCATTTCCTGGTTGTGTTGCTCAGAGTTGGTATTTAGTACTACCATTACATGACTCAATGAAGGTAGTCTTCAACCCTCAACAGCTCATCTAGGGACCGTTCAAAGTTACAACGGCACCGAAAAAAGTGACGTGGCCATTTTTCATACATAGTTACGTGATCAAAATTTGGCAACTAGCATGTATTTATGATTGATTGCAGTGTCTCAGGGTCTTGTGATCAGAGGTGAAATCCAGCAGGTTCTGAGGTTCTGGAGAACCGGTAGCGGAAATTTTGAGTAGTTCAGAGAACTGGCAAATGCCACCTCTGGCTGGCCCCAGAGTGGGGTGGGAATAGAGATTTTGCAGTATCCTTTCCCTTGAGTGGGGTGGAAATGGAGATTTTGCAGTATCCTTCCCCTGGAGTGGTGTGGGAATGGAGATTTTGCAGTATCCTTCCCCTACTACGTCCGCCAAGCCATGCCCACCAAGCCACGTCACGCCCACCAAGCAATGCCCGCAGAACCGGTAGTTAAAAAATTTGGATTTCACCACTGCTTGTGATCACATTTTGTGACCTTCTGACAAACAAAGTCAATGGGGAAGCTGGATTCCGTTAAAAACTGTGTTACTAATGTAATAACTACCAGTACTTAACTACTACCACTACTACTTAACTGTGGTAAGAAAGGCCACAGTTATTGAAAGGGGGCAAAACTCACATAACAGTCTTGCTTAGCAACAGAAATTAATGTACAAGTAGTCCTTGACTTACAACAATAAATTTAGTGACCAAAGTTACTCAATTGCACTGAAAAATGTTACATGACCATTCACAATTATGACCTTTGCAGCATCCCCATGGTCATGCGATCAAAATTGAGATGCTCGACAACTGACTCACATTTATGACGGTTGTAGTGTCCTGGGATCCCCTTTTGCGACCTTCTCACAAGCCAAGTCAATGGGGAAGCCGGATTCCCTTAACAACCAGCTTACTAACTTATCCACTGCAGTGATTCACTTAACAACTATGGCGAGAAAGATCGTAAAATGGGGCAAATGAGACTTAACAAATATCTCACTTAACAACATCAATTTTTGGGTTCAGTTGTGATTGTAAGTTGAGGACTACCTGTACTAATACAAGGGTATGAAAACTAAATATTCTAAAGTAAACACTGGCTCCTGTTGCTTTTAAATCGTGTGATTATTATGTGGTGGCCGAGCAGGCTTTTTAAAAAGTTAAGTTACTTTTTTACAGTGCTATTTATCTATTTACGCTTGCATTTCCCGGAGTTTTCCTTGAATGGTGATAAGCCAGCTTCAGAAGCCAAGGTAAACTTTAACACATGCCAGGAGTTGCAAAGAGCTTGCAGTTTTTAGCAAAAAAAAACCCCTGTTGATGATAAATATGCACAGAGGAAGTAAAGGTGTGAAGATGGGGCTGTTAAAATATAAAATGTGTTCTTAATTTGCTCTGATAAATCTAGGAGGCTATAGGATAGCTGAGACTATAAACCTTGTTCTGCAGCTTCATAGTTGTTTCCCTGATGCGTAGCAACGCATTTTTGTTGCTGTTCTCCAACATGCATTATTTGGCTGTTTACAAGTTGTGCTCAGTAGCCATTGAATAAGCAATCCTTGCGGTGTTTGGGGGAGGACGGAGTGCATAAAGCTTTGGGCAATAAATGACCCTATGTCAGTACAGTATTTCTCAACCTTGGAAGCTTTAAGCTGTTAGACTTCAACTCCCACAATTCCTCAGTCAGACATACTTCCTGCTGTCCTGTATGCTAGAATAAAGAAGCTGGGCTTACTCACCAACAAACCACAGGAAGGAGAAATGGTCAAATAAGTTGTACTTGAACATGCTGGCTAGGGAATTATGGGAATTGAAGTCCACACGGCTTAAAACTCCCCCGTCTTTATATTGAAGAGGATTTGGTCAACAGATGCTCTAGTAGTCTTTCTCTCTCAACTCAGCCTACCTTGCAGGATAGCTGTTGTGGAAATAAAAGCAGGGGAGACACAGGATACCAATGCAGTAAAGAAGTATTTTGCTGTTTTCTGTTAGGGCAGAATAGAGACGCTGGGCTTATTCGTCAATAAACCACAGGAAGAAGTGGACACACATTGGCTGTTCTGCATTGTGCATAGCACACTTCAAAGAGCCGTACATATATTCTGTCTGCACTAGGCCTTAAGCTTCTAGTTTGCAGCAGTGTGCAATTTTTATTTACTCTATTTATTTATTGCGTAGTCACCCATGTCATGTTTGGGATATTTATAGACCAGGGGTCTAGTGGACAGATGCATTTTGCTATTCTGGTTGAAGGCAAGGTTTACTACCAGTTCGCAATGGGACCAGTGGTGGGTTCCTCCCGGTTCGGCCCGGTTCGGCTGAGCCGGTAGCGGTGACGCTGTGACATCACAAACTGGTTCTGGGCTCCCCCAGACCCCCCGCATTATTCTTACCTTTTATTTGGCCCCACCCCCAATCTATTGCTGCCTCCTGAGTCCCAGCTATCAGCTAGAGGGAAAAAACCTGTTTAAACTCTTGTCGCGGGGCTTCAAAGGGCCGCCCTACAGCTGATCAGTGGTAAAAGAAAACAAATGAGTAGACCGGTGCCTGCAAAAATAAATGGGTAGACCAGTGCCTGCAAAAATAAATGGGTAGACCAGTGCCTGCAAAAACAAAATGAGTATTTTTTTTATTATTTTTTTTGCTGCAAAAAGGTAGAGGACAGAAATTAGGGTAAAGACTTGCATAAGGAGATAAACTCTGAACTATGTTTAGTGCACCCTGTCATTAACACAGCTGCCTGCAATTTCTGCTGGTTCGAATCTCTCCAAGGCTCAAGGTTGACTCAGCCTTCCATCCTTTCTAAGGTAGGTGAAATGAGGACCCAGTTTGTGGGGGCAATAAGCTGACTTTGTATAAAATATACAAAAGAATGAAGGCTATTGCTTAACGCATTGTAAGCCGCCCTGAGTCTCCAGAGAAGGGCGGCATATAAATCAAATTAAAAAAAAAAAAACTCATAAGAAATGTAAATTTGTAGTGTAAAGTTATAGCATTGGAATTAGACATTTATTTAGTTTATTAAACTATATAAGCTCAATGACATATATTCTGTTGATGACAAAAACTTATATGTAAAATGTTAGGTGGGTTTGTAGGTGGTGGGTTTTTTGTTTGTTTTTGTATTGTATTGTATTGTATTGTCTTTATATCTGTGTTTATATTTTAATAATAAAAAAAATTAAAAAAAACAAAAAAACAAAATGAGTAGATCGGTACAGCTCTGCAAGCAATTAAAAGCCTGGTAGACCAGTACCTCTGCTAAATTCTAAAGAATTGTCACATGATCATCAAGCCACACCCACAAAATAAGCCACACCCACAGAACCAGTAGTAAATTTTAGAACCCACCCCTGAACGGGACCGTGTACGCTTGCTTCGCTCACGCGCATGCACAGAAGCATTTTGATGACATTGGGGTTGGTAGGCGGAGCCTCCTGCCAGTTTTACTACCGGTTCTATAGAACCGGTGCGAACAGGGGGCAACCCACCACTGGTCTGAATACAACGACATTTATTTGTTTCTTTTTTTACACACACACACACATCAGTGATGGGTTTCAAAATTTTTTACTACAGGTTCCGTGGGTATGGCATGGTGGGCGTGGCATGGCTTGGTGGGCGTGGCAAGGGAAGGATACTGTAAAATCTCCATTCCCTCCCCACTCCAGGGAAAGCTTACTGCAAAATCCCCATTTCCTCCCGATCAGCTGGGACTCGGGAGGCAGAAAATAGATGGGGGCGGGGCCAGTCAAAGGTGGTATTTAGCGGTTCTCGGAACTACTCAAAATTTCCGCTACCGGTTCTCCAGAACTGAGAAATTTCCAAGCTTGGCCAAAATTAAGTCTGGCAAACTGAAGGACTTTGCAGAAAGAAGAATATAGAAGAATACAATACAGTTGGAAGGGACCTTGGAGGTCTTCTAGTCCAGCCCCCTGCTCAAGCAGGAGAACCTAGACTATTTCAGATAAGTGGCTGTCTAGTCTCTTCTTAAAAACCTCCAGTGATGGGGCGCCCACAATTTCTGAAGGCAAAGCTGTTCCACTGGTTAGTTGTCCTCGCTGTTAGGAAGTTTCTCCTTAATTCCAGGTTGCTTCTCTCTTTGATTAGTTTCCAGCCATTGTTTCTTGTTCTGCCCTCTGGTGCTTTGGAGAATAATTTGATCCTCTCTTCTTTGTGGCAGCCCCTCAAATACTGGAACAGTGCTATCATATCGCCCCTAATTCGTCATATGCAGCCCAAATCCTGCAGCCGTTCATCATATGTTTGAGTCTCCAGGTCCTTGATCATCTTAGTTGCTCTTCTCTGAACTTTTTCTCTGAACAACTGATATAGTAATAAATTTGGAAAGTAAATCAGTTGACGTAACTTATCAATTTCTGGGGCATTTGCAGCTTCCAACCTGCTTCTCTTTTGGGGGAGACCTGGACCCCCTTCCCTAGCAACTGAAATCTGGTACAATCTGCCAAATTATTAGGAGCACATTGAAAAGGCAGGAAGCGGCATAGTAGGAATGCTGAATGAATGAATTTATTTTACTTATACATACTGTACATATGCAACACCAGGCGTTTCCACTCTTTTCCCTCCAGCAAAATCCATGTGTTATTTACTGCTATGCAATTTTGCAGCCCTTGGTAATGGAAAAAGTTGGCAGGGAGGTTGGGGAGGTGGTTGGCTTGTGTCAAATGAGAAAAGACTGAAAAAACCTGAGATGTAGCATAATGGTTGCATTTATTTAGATCAGTGTATCTTTTTTTTTTTCTCTCAGGACCCCTTTCCTCTTTTAAAAATTATGGAGGACCCCAAAATAACATTCTATTGATCATTCGCTGCCACTGCCACTTCTCTGATGGTTTTATGTTTATATGTTTATATGTTTATATGTTTATATGTTTATATGTTTATATGTATATGTTTATGTGTATGTGTATGTTTATATGTATGTTTGTTTATATGTATATGTTTGTTTATATTTATATGTATATGTATGTTTATATGTTTATGTTTATATTTATATATTTCATCTTACAAATGATAAAGCAAAAAATAATTAAAATATGAAAACATTAAAGCTACACAGATTATGATGCTAAAACTATACTGAAATCAGAACCAAGAAGTTTAAAATTAGATTAGATTAGATTAGAATTCTTCATTGGCCAAGTGTGATTGGACACACAAGGAATTTAATTTTGATTTTGCAGAGGTTCTTGGGAGATCCCCCCAAGAATCTTAGAAAACCACACTTAAAAATACCCCTGACCTGTAACATTCAACATTAAATTGTGGTTGGCAAAGTGGAATTGCTATGGCAGACAACCAAGCAGAGTATTATTTTCTGCACCAGATATTTTTTCCCCCTCTTGCCTGGCATTGAACAGATAGCAGTTATATTACCCCAACCGCAGAAAACTAACTCCTTCAGTTGTCGATTTGCAAAAGGTTGTTTTCTGTTCATTATGAGGTATGTGTTTTGCTTGTGGGTTTGAAGGTTGGTTGTTGCTTAATATTTTTTGTGGGAGAGAGGAAATTTATGTAGGTAGATGACAGATAACCTCTTCGTATATTTAGGAGTGAGCTGTTTTTCTTTTCGGGGTGTGCTTACTTTGTTTTTGTTTGGTATGACATTTTGTGGGATGCTTGTAAGGCTTTGTGGTGGGATGCCTCTATTTTTGAAGGATTACCTGTTTCCTTTTGGGGGAAGGTATGTGGTTTGGCATTCAGAGTCCCACTTGTAACAT
Organism: Pantherophis guttatus; assembly: GCF_059756535.1. NCBI lineage: Eukaryota > Metazoa > Chordata > Lepidosauria > Squamata > Colubridae > Pantherophis > Pantherophis guttatus. Next base: position 16,274,342 of record NC_142072.1, on the reverse strand, counting down.
CTGCTGCATACAGGTAGTCCTTGACTTACAACCATTCATTTAGTGACCATTCAAACTTACAACGGCACTGAAAAAAGTGACCGATGACCATTTTTCACACGTTACAACCATTTATAGCATCCCCATGGTCGCGTGATCAAAATTCAGATCCTTGGCAAGATGGCTCATTTTTATGGCGGTTGTCCTAGCAGGTATCATGGGATAAGTTTTGGCGACCTTTTGACCAACAAAGTCAATGGGGAATCTGTCTTCAGAAGGTCGCCACAGGTGATCCCATGACACCTGGGACATAGGACGATCGCCATAAATACGAGCCAGTTGCCAAGTATCTGAATTTCACACTTAACAACCATTATAGCAGGGGTCTCCAACCTTGGCAACTTTAAGCCTGGAGGACTTCAACTCCCAGAATTCCCTAGCCAACAAAGCTGGGTAGTATTTGCCGGTTCGCCGAAGTGCTCAAAATTTCCACTACCAGTTCTCCAGAACCTGTCAGAACCTGCTGGATTTCACCCCTGACTATCTGTACTCAGGAAGATAAAGGATCCGTGTTGGTGACGATCCAAAATGGTGAAAATGGTGACTGCCACCATAGCAAGAGCACTTATGTTATGTTTCTTACGTTATGTTTATTAGATTTCTATACCGCCCTTCTCCTGGAGGACTCAGGGTGGTGTACAGCCATATTAAAACACATATAAATTTACAAAATTTAAAACAATTTAAAATCAAATATATAAAAATTTGGCCCATAGATTAAAACAGACATACACCCATTCTAAAATTCGTATTATGCCAGGCTGGCTTGTTGAAACAAAAGGGTCTTCAAGGCGCGGCGAAAGGTACTCAGGTCGGGGATGAGACGAATCTCAAGGGGCAGCTCATTCCAGAGGGCTGGTGCCCCCACAGAGAAGGCTCTCCCCCTGGGTGTCACCAGTCGGCACTGTTTGGCCGAAGGCACCCTGAGGAGCCCCTCTCTGTGGGAGCGTATTGGCCGGTGGGAGGCTGTTGCTGGCAGAAGGCGGTCTCATATATACCCTGGTCCTAAGCCATGGAGCGCTTTAAAGGTGGTAACCAACACCTTGAATCGCACTCGGAAGACCACCAGGAGCCAGTGCAGCTCGCGCAGGAGGGATGTTACGTGGGTGCGCCGATCGCCCCCATAACCACCCGCGTGGCCGCATTCTGGACCAGTTGGAGCCTCCGAGCGCTCTTCAAGCACTCACGGCTGTCTTTAGAAGAGCACTTGACGGCCGTGACCGGGAGGATTTTTCATCAGGTTCACCTGATTCGCCAGTTGCGTCCCTTTCTAGATCGGGACTCGTTACGCACAGTCACTCATGCCCTCGTCACCTCTCGTCTGGACTATTGTAATGCTCTCTACATGGGGCTCCCCTTGAGGTGCACCCGGAGGCTCCAACTGGCGCAGAGTGCGGCCGCGCGGTGGTTATGGGAGCAACATGGAGCTCCCATGTAACACCTCTCCTGCGCGAGCTGCACTGGCTCCCGGTGGTCTTCCGGGTGCGCTTCAAGGTTCTGGTTACCACCTTTAAAGCGCTCCATGGCTTAGGACCTGGTTACTTACGGGACCGCCTACTACCATCAACAGCCTCCCACCGACCAGTACGCTCCCACAGAGAGGGGCTCCTCCAGGTGCCGTCGGCCAAACAATGTCGGCTGTCGGCCCCTAGGGGGAGAGCCTTCTCTGTGGGGGCACCGACGATCTGGAATGAGCTCCCCCCAGAGATACGGAGGATTCCGGATCTGCGCACCTTCCGCCGCGAGTTGAAGACGCTTTTATTTCATCAAGCTGGCCTCGCCTAAATCTTCTCCCTTTTAAGTGTAAATTTTAAATTTTTAATGTATTTTAAAATATGGGTATCTTAAATTATGGGTACAAATTCAGCCAAATTTATTTAATTCATTTTATTCGATTTTAAATTTTGTATATCTATGTGTTTTATTTCATGGCTGTGCACCGCCCTGAGTCCTTCAGGAGTAGGGCGGTATAGAAATTCAATAAAATAAATAAATAAATAAATTCAAGGGGAGCCCCATGTAGAGAGCGTTGCAGTAGTCCAGACGTGACGTGACGAGGGCATGAGTGACCGTGCGCAGGGCATCCCGGTCCAGAAAGGGACGCAACTGGTGTATCAGGCGAACCTGATAAAAAGCTCCCCTGGCCACGGCCGTCATATGATCTTCCAAGGACAGCCGTGCATCCAGGAGAACACCCAAGTTGCGAACCCTCTCTAAGGGGGACAAGATCTCGCCCCCAATAGTCAGCGATGGAGCCAGCTGACTATACCGGGATGCCGGAAACCACAGCCACTCGGTCTTGGAAGGGTTCAGTCTGAGCTTGTTCCTCCCCATCCAGATCCGCACGGCCTCCAGGCACCAGGACATCACGTCAAGGGCATCATTGGGGTGGTCCGGGGTGGAGATGTACAGCTGAGTATCGTCAGCGTACTGGTGGAACCTCACCCGGAAACCACAGATGATCTCGCCCAGCGGCTTCACATAAATGTTGAACAGAAGGGGCGAGAGGACTGACCCTTGTGGCACCCCACAAACAAGGCGCCTTGAGGTCGACCTCTGCCCCCCTGCCAACACAAACTGCATACGGTTGGAGAGGAAGGAGGAGAACCACCGTAGCACGGTGCCCCCCACTCCCAGCCCCTCCAATCGTCACAGCATGATACCATGGTCGATGGTATCAAAAGCCGCTGAGAGATCTAATAGGACCAGGACAGAGGAACAACCCCTGTCCCGAGACCCTCCAAAGATCATCAGCCAATTTCCGTGCTTTACCCTGGCCTGAAGCCCGACTGGAACGGATCATATATAAAATCTATTAGAGATTTTATATATGAGAGGACTGCAACACCTAGAAGCTGGAATTAGTACGGCCATTGGCTAGAAATTGGGGAGGGGTCTTGGGCCACTACATCTGGAGGGTACCAAGTATTGCAGGTGAATAAACTGAATTTTATCTGGAAAAGCCTTCCTCAACCTGGGATCTTACAGATCCCTAGTCGAATGCAAGTCACTTCATTTCTTCACTCCTACAAGAGTGACGGTTCCAGAATGTGACACATGCTGTGTTTAAAAATGCACTTCTGAGGAAAAAATTACAGATTTTCCCCCACTTGCCGGCCAGTTCATACACATCTTACAGTCAAGCAAGTCGGTTGCAAGCGTAGCCTTTTGCAACTTAGATTGGGAAAGACACAAATACTTGGGCAATCGGTGGAAGAAGACTACCGCCAAAGAAACAGCTAGAAAGATTTGATCTGCTCTGTGAAGCAACCGAATGGCGTGAGGGCATGAAGCCAGCTGCTTCATTGCCCTGAACTGCCTTAAAAGTCATTTCACAAGCAGCCAGGTTCTTCTCGCTCACTCGCAATCACAACTGCTGAAATATCTAACTGGAGGAGGAGATATTAGACCAAAACACAGATCTGAGGCCAGAACTATTCCTATTAGGAATCACAAAAGAGAAATATAGCAAAGGATGAGACAGGATAGTATAAAATTTGGAACGAAGTGTACCAATGGTTGGAAAGGAGAAAAGGAGTTGGAACAAAAAAGAGTTAGGAGTTTGTAAAATGGATACTGGATAATATAATATTTAGACAAATATGTAAATGAGGACAAGGGATATATAAATAAGAACAAAATAGTAATGTATGTTAAATAGTAATTATATTTGTTGTTATGTAAAAAAATATGTATGGATATGACGAGACCGGGATGGTCACACTATGTCCAATGTTTTTAATGTTTGTTTAATAATTTTTTTTAAAATTTAAAAAAAAAATCAACTGCTGAAATTTCCAGATATGGTCCAAGCTGTTGGGGAATTCTGAGATGGGGTCCCAGCAGCTCCTACTCACCCTATACTCCTGTAGGTTGTCAAGATGACAACCATAGCTATACCTTTTTGATGTGCATCACAATGTGCATCATGGGAGGGGGGTTTTAATAGCATGGTGGTTAGAATGCAGTACTTCAGGCTAGTTTGGCAGTTCGATCCTCACTGGCTCAAGGTTGACTCAGCCTTCCATCCTTCCGAGGTGGGTAAAATGAGGACCCAGATTGTCAGGGGCCAATAGGCTGACTTTGTAAACCGCTTAGAGAGAGCTGTAAAGCACTGAAGGGGTATGTAAGTCTAAGACCTATTGCTGTTCACTTAAGACCGGCAGCTGTCTTAAGTGGTGTGGTGGGCGCAGTGGTTACAATGCAGTATTGCAAACTAACCCTGCCTATAGCCTGAAGTTCGATCCTCACCAGCTCAAGGTTGACTCAGCCTTCCATCCTTCTGAGGTTGGTAAAATGAGAACCCAGATTGTTGGGGCCAATAAACTGACTCTGTAAACCGCTTAGAGAGGGCTGTAAAGCACTGTGAAGAGGTATATAAGTCTAAGTGCTATTGCTATTAAGAAATGTGTTTTTAACCTTGGTTTTCATATCAGCCAAAATCCTCTATGCTGAGCACATTTGCTTCTTGAAGCTGAGAACTGCATTAACCCATTCACACTGCTCACATTACATATAATTGCACCCTACGGATTTCACTGCATTTAGATGCTTATTTTTAAACTGAAGTACGAGAAATAAATTGATATATATTTACTTTATTCTTGCATTAAAGCCCTTGATGATCGTTGTTGAACCCAAGTGAATGTGGCTTCTCTAAATCATTAACATCTTGTGATCTGAGACTAAAATCAAGTCTCCACTAAGTTGCCTTGGATTCTTTGTGAATGTATGGATGTGGTCATGTGGCATTTTGTGCAACAATACTGAAGTGGTTTGCTGTTACCTTTTGGGGAAGTGTTGCTCAATTCTTCAGTCTAGTCCAGGAGCGTCCAGCCTTGGCAACTTTAAGACCTGTGAACCTCAACTCAACAACAATGTTCAGGGGTGGCACGATGGCTCAGCGGTTAAGATGCCAGTCTTATCAGCTGGAAAATGTCTATGGAGATTCTCAGTCATCCAGGTCATGGTTGTCCCAAAGGTGCTTTTTTTCAAGAGGCAATTGGACTTTCTAGTCCAGTTGCCTCTTGAAAAAAAGCACCTTTGGGACTATCAGCTGGAAAGCCAACAGCCTCGGTTCGAGACCCAAGCGCTGCATGAAGGGATGAGCTCCCAGTACCAGGGTGGATTTGATTTAAATCGAGTTGATTTAAATCACCATTTAAATCATGATTTAAATCACTAGTAAAAAGGGTTGATTTAAATCAACTCGATTTAAATCATAATTTTTAAAGAGCAACTGTCATCTCTGCTACTCCTTTGACCCACTGTTGACTCACCGATAGTCCCAGTGTTGCAGAATATACAGCCTCATGCTACATAACTAAGCTCCATTTCATGCTGAATAAACTAAATTATTTATGTATCTTAAATAGAAAACTATCTTACGATAGCTTTTTACCCCAAAAGTTTTTTATTAAAATGAATTCAAGAAAAATCAAAAAAATCCGATTTAAATCAAAAAAATCCGATTTAAATTTAAAAAATCTGATTTTTTATATTTTTTTTAAAAAAGCATTGATTTTTATCCACCCTGCCTAGTACTCATCTCCCAGCTCCTGCTTATCTAGCAGTTCGAAAGCAAGCAAATGCGAGTAGATAAATAGGTACCCCTTCAGTGGGAAGGTAACAGCAGTCAGTACTTTTATGCTGGCCACATGATGCCAGAAGTGTCTCTCAGACAACGCAGGCTCGCTCGGCTGAGATATTGGAGATGAGCACTGCCCTTTTGTCACAACTGGAGAGGGGAAACCTTTAAACTTTTAAATTTAATGTTCAAAGCTGTATCTTAACGACTCTAATATAGATCAACTTTATCACCAGTCTTCCTAAGGCACGTCTTATGATCATGCTGCAGGTGAGGTCTGTAAGAAAGTAATGAGGGCTCCTTGATTCTCTCTGAGCTTGCTTGTTTTCTTGCAGATGTTTCATTACCCAAATAGGTAACATCATCAGTGCTATCCTCCAACACCGGACATTTTTAAGAAGATGTTGGATAACCATTTGTCTGAAGTGGTGTAGGGTTTCCTTCCTGGGCAGGGGGTTGGATTAGAAGACCTCCAAAGTCCCTTCCAACTCTGTTATTCTATTTCTATTAAAGAGTGCTGTTTGCTGTCAGTTTATATTCTAGTGCCGTGATGGCAAACCTATGGCACGCGTGCCCGAAGTGGCACGTGGAGCCATTTCGCTGGCACGCGCAGCATTGCCCTTTCTTCTTCCGGGTTAATGGCGCGCATGCGCACGCGATGATCAGCTGGCCTTTGTGCGTGTGGCAGTGCTGGAAACTGAAACATTTTCTGACGTGGGCATGCGCGCCAATTAGCTGATCATCACACGTGCATGCGCACCAGTAACCGGAAGACTAGGTGGCCAGTGCGCATGCATGTGCCAGAAACCGGAAGTTTATTTCCCGGCCCGTGCATGCGCGTGCATGCCCCCTTTGCAGCTCCTCTTCCGGGTTGCACAGCTGACATGCACACACACTCCCTTTTCGGCACTCTGTTCTAGTGGCTTGTCTGTCAGCGTGGGTGGGGTTGGTCTTAGAGGTTCTTTGGTTGGTCTGTTTGCTGTTGGCTTCTTTGGCAGTTTCTTGATTGGGGTATTGTTGACATGATGGACTGATGTTAACCTTGGAGTTAATCTATGCTGATCTGGGTGCTGATCGCTGGTGGAGAGGTGCTGGAGTCTTTTTGTTCCTTTTTGAATTGGGTGCAGTGGTGAAATTCAATTTTTTTTACTACCGGTTCTGTGGGTGTGGCTTGGTGGGTGTGGCAGGGGAAGGATGCTGCAAAATCCCCATTTCCACCCACTCTAGGGGAAGGATATTGTAAAATCTCCATTCCCACCCCAGACAGAGGTGGTATTTGCCAGTTCTCCGAACTATTCAAAATTTCCGCTACCGGTTCTCCAGAACCTGTCAGAACCAGCTGGATTTCACCCCTGATTGGGTGATAGCCTCTCTTGTATAGTCTATACATGTTGTTAATATCAATATGTCTATTGATGGCTGATTTGTCTTCAGTGTGATAACCAAGCAGTAAACGAAGCAAGATGTTTTTTTCAGCCAGATGTCCATCCACAATTTGGCTGTGCTGTATTTAGTCATAATGGCTTTTGCTCAACTTGATTCGCCTGGACTAAACTTCATAAACCCACAAGGTTATATTGTGGCTGCTTATTTTGTGATGCCATGTGTTGTGTGTGAACGCAACTTTGGGGAGTTCAGAATCAACCGCCTGGTTGAGATTTACCTGCCTTCTGGAATCTCTCTCCCCCCCTCCCCGCCCCCCAGATAAGACCTTGAATCTGACACAGGTTACTGTAGATACATTTGGACAAACCACATCCCTTCCTGAGAGTTGACAAACCGGTTTTCTTTGCACAGCCCTCCCCAATTTTTTCTTTTCTTTTCTTTTTTTCTGGGTTTGAATGTGGAAAGTTGACACCGTTCTTCGCCAAAGTTTTCCCCACCTCCAGTGGAGAGACATAGCCTTCCTGTTGCAGAGGTAGAGATATACCTAGCCTAGTTTGTTGCAGCAAAAATAAGTCTATGGGCATCTAAGCTGCTTATTTGAGCCTTATTTTCGAGTTTGTTGAATGGTGAAGTTTCCCTGTTTGTTAGTTTTTAAACACTGCCTTTTAAAAGAGTGGCTGTTTAATGGCTGCTTGTGATATGCTGTGGTGTTGGATGCAATCTTGATTGCCAGACAGTATTTAATCACTAATGTGTATGAGTATAAAAACTGTTTGGGATTCCTCCTAATTTCATTCTGGAGTCTTGAACAGCTGGGCTATAAGCCTGGTCCCCCCTCCCCTTTTTTTAATTGCAAATAAAGTATATAAACCATTGAAGTGTCTTCATCACACTACTTTGCCCTAAACAGTCCTCAGTTTACAATCATTTGTTTAGTGACCAAGTCAAAGCGGCACTAAAAAATGACTTATAGCCATTTTTCACACTTAGCACTTAGCAATACCACTTAGACTTATATACCGCTTCACAGTGCTTTACAGCCCTCTCTAAGCGGTTTACAGAGTCAGCCTATTGCCTCCCAACAATCTGGGTCCTAATTTTACCCACCTCGGAAGGATGGAAGGCTGAGTCAACCTTGAGCCTGGTGAGATTTGAATTGCCAAATTGCAGGCAGCCGGCAGTCAGCAGAAGTAGCCTGCAGTACTGCACTCTGACCACTGCGCCATGGTCACATGATCAAATTTCAGATGCTTGGTAACCGGCATGTATTTATGACTGCCATTATGACAGTCATAAGTGTAAGGAATGGTTATAAGTCCCTTTTTTCAGTGCTGCTGGAACCTCGAACAGTTGCTATATGAATGGTTGTAAATTGAGGACTATTGCTTTCTCTAACAAGTGAGCAGGCAGATCATTGACAAAAACTTTGATAATAATGACTGAAATGAACTGGGCCATTGCCATGATATTTTATCATCTGTCTATCTCTATCTATCTATCTATCTATCTATCTATCTATCTATCTATCTATCTATCTCTATCTGTCTATCTCTATCTATCTCTATCTCTATCTATCTCTGTCTCTATCTAATCTATCTCTATCTCTATATCTCTCTATCTGTATCTACCTAAACTATCTCTATCTCTGTCTATCTATCTCAATCTGTCTATCTCTATCTATCTATCTATCTATCTATCTATCTATCTATCTATCTATCTATCTATCTATCTATCTATCTAATCTCTCTCTCTCTCTCCGTCTTTCTCTCTATTTCTCTCTATATCTGTCTGTCTGTCTGTCTGTCTGTCTGTCTGTCTGTCTGTCTATCTATCTATCTATCTATCTATCTATCTATCTATCTATCTATCATCTCCCACCTTTATTATTTTTACAAACAACCAAGGTGGTGAACCCCAAGGTGCTTTTTCAGGAGGCAACTGCATCCTTTTAGAGGGTCCCTGAGCACTTGGAGGTTTATTTGTATCTTCAGGGTCACCTGAGTGGTGCTCCTGGTTCCTGTAGTCTGCAATTTTTTTCCTCTGGAAAGGATGCAAATTTCCAGGTGTCTGCAAGGAATATAAATCCTTCCATTCCCCACTATCCCATCAGAGCTGAAGAAGCTTCTTGGATGAGAAGCGAAACGTCTTCAAAAGAAAAAACAAGAAAGTCCAGTTGCCTCCTGAAAAAGCACCTTTGAGACAACCATGACCTGGATGACTAAGAATCTCTACAGACAAGGTGGTGAACATATCCAACATGTCTTCCTCCTCCTATTTTCTCCACAACAACAACTCTGAGAGGTGAATTGAGCTGAGAGAGAGTAACTGGTTCAAAGTCACCCAGCTGGTTTTCATGGTTAAGGCGGGACTTGAACTCACAATCTCTTACTTTCTAGCCTGGTGCCTTCATCACTAGGCCAACCTGGCTAGCTCTCAGAAGTGGCTCTCTTGGTCTGGGTGGCCCAGGAACTGTGACTCCTGTTTGTGAAAAAGGCCTCCTCTGGATTATTGTGACACAAGGAGTGGTTGCTCAAAGTCTCTTTCATCATCTACAGGAAGAAATTTATAGGTTGTGCTGAAAAACAGTTGACAAGGAGATGTCCACATAGCAAGAATGCAAAAGCTTTAAGGGCTTTCATTTTGTATCTTTTTTTTTTTTTGCATTTCTATTTATCTTTTGATTCTAAGAGGTTCTTTACTTCTTCGCAGACATTGCCCGTCTCTTGAGTTTTGTAATTCCATGCCAAAGCGTTTTAGCAAGTAGAGTAGGAAGTCCTGTTGGTCATCAAAACAAACAGTTTTCAAAACTTTCATTCATTCTTTGGAAGTGTGCATGAAAGAACCTTTTAAGGGGCTGCCAAGTTATTCAAGCTCTATTTCTCTTCTCGAGTAATCACCCTTTTGAAAGGGGATTTGCCACAGACTTCGGCGCAATTCTCCGTAAACGACAGAAAAGTCTTTACAAACACGAAACAGAGAATTAAAAATGAATAAAATGCAATTGTGCAGCCAAATAGCCATTGATTGTAATATATTTTTTGTTTTTTTAAATGTTATGGTGGAACTGGGCATTAGTACTTCACAATTGTTCCTGCCTTTTTTTTTTAATTGAAAAGTTTTACAAACAAATTCCCCCCCGCCGACTTCCCAGAGCAAAATACAGGGTATTGCAGTTAGCAAACATAATCTAACATAAACAAACTATAAGCTCTTAACTTCCCCTTACTCTTTAACTCCCCCATAGGTACTAAGATGTCAGAATAAAAGGAAAAATGATCTAAATATTTCATTCATAAGCTATTTGCAACTTTTTAGTCCCATATTTGTTTTGAATATAGTCAATCCATCTTCTCCATTCCAGTACATATCTTTCATTCGAACGGTCCTTCAAATATGCAAAGATTTTAGCCATCTCCGCCAAATTAGCTACTTTTAATGTCCATTCTTCAATAGTAGGTAGTTCTTCCTTAATTGTTCCTGCCTTTTAAGGGTGAATGCAGATGGCGGGAGCTACACAGACAACGAGCAAAACAGGAAACTTGAGGAAGAAGAAAAAGGCCTTGACACGCTCAGGGAAGTGTTGAGATTGACTGAACCCACAATAAGAATCTTGTGATAAAAATACAACTTTATGGTTTCCAAAACAAACAAAAGCTTTCCTCAAACCTTCTCTCTGTTGGGCATACTCTGTAGTTATAGTCAGGGGTGGGCTGCTGGGGGTTCAGTAGAACCTCTAGCTAAGATTCTGTGCAGTTTAGAGAACCCCCAAATCCCACTCCTGGCTGGCCCCTCCCACCCCCTCCTGCCCTTCCCAGGAGTCCCCATGCAGCCCGTTTTGGATGCAGGTAAGTGCAGGACGTGTGTGGAGGCTCGGGGAGGGCGAAAAACGAGCCTACCGGAAGTTCGGGAAGGCCAGAAATAGGCCCATTTCTGGCCTCCAGAGGGCCTCTGGAGCCTGGGGAGGCCATTTTCGCCCTCCTGGAGGCTTGAGGAAAGCCTCTGGAGCCTGGGGAGGGCAAAGACGCCCCCCCGTGGTGCAGGAGGCCGACTAGGCCCTGCCCATCATGGCCACGCCCACCCAGCAACCAGGCAGAGGACCCTTTGCTAAAATTTTTGAAGCCCACCCCTGGTTATAGTATGCTGAATGTTTGTTATAAAAGAAAAATAAATATGAAGGGAGAGACAGGCTTGCCTTACAGCTGCTGGAAGGATCGGCAACCTCAGCTCCATCCATCCATGGCTCTCTTGATCTTCTCCTTACTCTTTTTTATTTATTTATTTATTTAATCTAATTTTTATACCACCCTTCTCCCGATGGACTCAGGGCGGTGCACAGCCAAGATAAAACAAACACATATATAAAATTTAAAAACAATTTAAAAACATTAAATAATGTTAATAATCTTGACCCATTCACTCTTCTTTCACAGATTCCTTTTGTATAATTGGGTCCTCATGGATTCCCTCTATATGACCACACCGCTTTCTCCAAATATTTTTTTCTTGTCCCAAATTTTGCAAGTTGGGCATGTTCCAAGTCCTAAGTCAGGGATGGGCAACTATGGCAACTTTATACGACCTGTGGACTTCAAGTCCCAGAATTCCTGAGGTGGCATGATTGGGGGTTGAAGACCACAGGTCCCAAAGCTGCCATGGTTTTGCCCACTCCATCCTAACTAGTAAACAGTGCCATCTGTTGAAGCCCAGAAAGCATGCAGGTTCTGCTCTATGGAACATCATATCCCTTGATGCAGTGGTAGTAGCTTGGTACTCAACTGCTTTGAAACTCGTCAGATTTGGTACTCAATGCATTTTGATGCAAAAATTTTGTCCCGGTACTCATCACGTCCTTGGTATTCAATGCACAAGCCAGAACTTGTCAATGTCAGCTGCCTTATGACTCACTACATTATTCCTTTTGAGAAAAAAATGTTTGGTACTCATCTTTTGGTACTCATTGTGCCTCCCTGAACCAATTAACATTGAGTACCAAGATGCCACTGTATTTGCTTGGCAATGACCCCACTGGCGTTTCATAAATCCTTGAAGAACTGATTGTTCCTTCAAGTGTGGAGTCTGGATGAGCCCATCAATATTGATGAGCCCATCAATGAGTTTCTTATTATGATTATTGTTGTTAGATTGTTAGATTGTTCTTGGGTGCCATTATGATATTATTGTACTGTTGTTATAATTACTTTCTTGCATTGCTTTTGTTGTTTTTTAAATTCTATGTTCTAGAGTTGCAATTGGGAGATAAATGGAATAACAGACTTGGGAGGGATCTTGGAAGTCTTCTAGTCCAGGGGTCTCCAACATTGGCAACTTTAAGACTTGTGGACTTCAACTCCCAGAATTCCTCAGCTTTGCTGGCTGAGGAATTCTGGGAGTTGAAGTCCACAAGTCTTAAAGTTGCCAAGGTTGGAGACCCCTGTTCTAGTCCAACCCCCTGCTCAAGCAGGAAACCCTATATCATCATTTCAAACAAATGGTTGTCCAGTTTCTCCTTAAAAACCTCCAGTGTTGGAGCACCCACAATTTCTGGAAGCAAGACATACCACTGATTAATTGTTCTAACCATCAGGAAATGTGTTCTTAGATGTTGGAACACTGCTATCATGTCACTGCTAGTCCTTCTTTTCATTAAACTATGTAGACTTACCCAATTCCTCCAAACATTTTTCATATCTTTATCATCTAATCATCTTCGTTGTTTATTTTATTTTTTATTTTAATTTGATTTATATGCCGCCCTTCTCCGGAGAGTCAGGGCGGCTTACAATGCGTTAAGCAATAGCCTTCATACTTTTGTATATTTATACAAAGTCAGCTTATTGCCCCCAGAAAATGGGTCCTCAATTTACCTACCTTAGAAAGGATGGAAGGCTGAGTCAACCTTGAGCCTGGCGAGATTCGATCTTACTTTAATTGCAGACAGCTGGTGTTAAATTACAGAGCTCTGTCTGTTGAGCTATCCAGGCTGTAGTTGTTCTTCTCTACACTCCTTCTAGAGTCTCAACATCCTTTTTTGAATATCATGGCGACCGAAACTGGATGCAATATTCCAAGAGTGGTCTTACCAAGACATTATAAAGTGGTATTAACACTTCACATGATCTTGATGCCACATGACCTTCTGTTAATGCAGCCTAGAACTGCGTTGTCTTTTTTTGACAGATGCAGCAGACTGCTGGCTCATACTTAAGTGCTTGCCCACTAGGACTCCAAGATCCCTCTCGCAGATGGACAGCTAAAATATATTGATATTATAACAGAGAATAAATAATAATGTAATCCTTTCAAACTACTCACTCATGTTTGGATTCAATCCACATTTATTCAGCACCAATTTATTTTCTCCCTCTCCCTTCGCTTCCTAAATATCATGTTCTTGGTGCACTCATTTATATTTTTGTTGACAAATTCAGCTCCCATGTATAGCAATTTGGAGAGAAGCACATTGCTATTCACAGCCATTGTTGCAGGGATGAAATTCAGCAGGTTCTGACAGGTTCTGGAGAACCGGTTGCGGAAATTTTGAGTAGTTCGGAGAACCGGCAAATACCACCTCTGGCTGGCCCCAGAGTGGGGTGGGAATGGAGATTTTGCAATATCCTTCCCCCAGGAGTGGGGAGGGAATGGCGATTTTGCAGTATCCTTCTCCTGCCACGCCCACCAAGCCACGCCCACAGAACTGGTAGTAAAAAACATTTGAATTCCACCACTGCATTGTTGCATCTTCCAATAAGCATACTTTCTTTGACCTTCCCCTCATCTCTCTTTTTTTTAAAGAAAAGCTACCTACATGTGGATCAATTTGAGTGGGCCATGGGCCCTTTTCTTAGCTTTAAAAAAAAATCATTCCTTTATCTTTCCCCCCGTAGGGTGCATCTCCTCCGAAGGCAACCTGAATGGAGAGTCATCCCCCATGTCTCATCGGTTAGAGCCAGGTGCTTCCTTCTTCAGAATTGTTCCTGTACCTATGGCAACAAGGAGAACAATAACATTTGTCTCCTGGCTGGACCTTCCAATTTGACACTGAGGATGTACCGCCAGGAGGAAGCTAATGTTTAGCAAACGCTGGTGGGATTAGAACTGCAGGGTGTTGACTTGAAGCATTCTTACTAAGTATTTCCCATGGATCAAGACGCTGGCATCGAGGCCCTGCTGGACCTCAGCTTCCTGACCGAGGAGGAGCAGAATGCAATTGTGGAAGTTTTGCAGAGAGACATGCAACTCCAGATGTCCGAGGAAGGACGTATCAAGTGAGAATCTGTTCTATGGTGGTTGTCTCAATACGTTTTTGGATGCTTTCTTAAAGTGGCCAGATCAGAATGATCTCTATTTCTAATTGGGGGGAGGTGTCTTTTCTTTAAGATGTCTTCCATGGTTTCGTTTATGGAAGCCATAGATAGGCCATCTATGGTCATCAGGCCACATCTGAGACCTGGTACGCCTTTTGTATTGGCCAAGCCATACTGGAGTGCAAGATTTGAGTGGGACATTTTGCTGCTCACGTGCTTAAAGGAGCAGCACAGGAGAGTGTCCATTACATTATTCTTCCTTTCATTTTTGTCTTGCTATATCCCCACCCTAGATGTTATCAAGAAAAGAAACCCAGAACCACTGATGCTTAGACGAACAGATCAGGGGTGAAATGCTCCCGGTTCGGACTGGATCGCTCAATCCTGTAGCGATGGAGGCGGGTGGTTCGGAGAACTGGTAGCAAAAATCCTTGCCCCCCCCCCCATGCCCAGCTAAACTGCACAATCATCAGAGGCTTTTTTTTTTTACTTTTAAAAGCATTTTTTCTACAACCTCTTTGGCCGAAAAAATGCTTTTAAAGGTAAAAAAAAAAGCCTCTGATGATTGCGTGGCTCAGCTGGGATCGTCAAAGGCTTTTAAAAGCATTTTTGAAGAGGTTGTAGAAAAAATGCTTTTAAAAGCCTCTGATGATCCCAGCTGAGTTGCCTGATGGGCAGAGGCTTTTTAAAAGAAAAAAAGCCTCTGCCGATCAGGCAACTCAGCTGGGATCGTCAGAGCCTTTTGAAAGCATTTTTTTACAACCTCTTCCCCAAAGAGGTTGTAGAAAAAATGGTTTTAAAAGTAAAAAAAAAATAAAAATTGGCCATGCCCACCCAGTCACATTACCCCCCCCCAAGCCACGTCCACAGAACCGGTAGTAACAAATTTTAGATTTCACCCCTGGAACAGATGCTTCTTTCGTGTCCATCCCCATTAAGTTTTTTTTTTTTAATTCTGTAGGCATTTGGCATCTGTTAGAAACCACGATGATGTCATGCACAACATAATTTATTGATCTGATTCAAGTTATATGGCCGCCCATCTCACCAAGGCAACTCTGGGCAGCATATACAGATAGTCCTCAGTCTTCATTCATTTAATGACTTACAACCATTATTTGCACTTAGAACCGTTGCAGCATCCCCCATGGCCACGTGAACAAAATTTGGGTGCTTGGCAACCAACATATATTTATGAGGGTTGCAGCTGGGTTGTACGATTGCCATTTGTGACGACCTCAGTTGGCTTCCTGCAAGCAAAGTCAATGGGGAAAGCTGAATTGGTTCAATGACCGTGTGTGAGTCTCTTAACACCGGCAGTGATTTGCTTAACTGTAGTAATAAAACAGTGACAAAATCAGATACGAGCCACTTAAAAACTGCCTTGATTGACAACCAACAACCAGAGGACGATCTGTATAGTTAAAAATATAAACATAAGAATTACATATACATAGGCATATCAGGGGTGAAATCCAGCAGGTTCTGACAGGTTCTGGAGAACCGGCAGCGGAAGTTTTGAGTAGTTTGGAGAACTGGCAAATGCCACCTCTGGCTGGCTCCAGAGTGGGGTGGGAATGGAGATTTTGCAATATCCTTCCCCCAGGAATGAGGAGGGAATGGGGATTTTGCAGTATCCTTCCCCTGCCATGTCCACAGACCGGTAGTAAAAAAAAATTGGATTTCACCACTGATGCATATGCACGAAAGCCTGAAAAATGGCAATTGAGGATATAACTGTCAATATGGTACAGTGGTCTACGCACCCTGTTATTAACACAGCTGCCTGCAATTTACTGCTGGTTCGAATCTCTCCAAGGCTCAAGGTTGACTCAGCCTTCCATCCTTTCTAAGGTAGGTGAAATGAGGACCCAGTTTGTGGGGGCAATAAGCTGACTTTGTATAAAATATACAAAAGTATGAAGGCTATTGCTTAACGCATTGTAAGCCGCCCTGAGTCTCCGGAGAAGGGCGGCATATAAATAAAAAAAAATTAAATTAAATTAAATTAAATTAAATAGTAGACTTGTAACACCACCCAGGTTTGACTAATATCTTGGCACCTATGCCTGGGTGAACAGCCAGGTCTTAAGAGCTTTTTAAAAGACCAGCACTGATGGGCCATAAGGACATTGCTGGTAGTCCTCCACTTTGCCTTTAGCTACCATAGCTTCAGCTTTCCAGAAGCATTTGGCGTCTCCTTTTCCCAGATCCTTCTTGGCTCGAATTAATCATTTTAATCATTTTGATTCACTTCCAACTACCCTTGTGTTTGGTCAGCTGCCTTGAAAGCTTGCTGGACAAAACAATTGGATTGTAAATAGGTGATAATGAGGAGGGGGAGGAGGAAGAGAAAGTGGAGGTTCTGGCCCATGGAAGCTTTCCAACTTGCCCGTTTCTCTTTCCCTCTCTCTGCCCCCTTCAAGCAAACTGCGCAAGTCTATCTCTGACCCGAACTGGCTGAAGATCTTTTCTGGCGAATGGTTTCGTGATGTCCGTTCCAAACGACACCAGCGCAATCTCTTTGGGGCAGACATTGTCCGAGCTTCCATCCGCCGGAAGAAGAAGCCGAAAGGTAAGAGAAGAAAGTGCTCGACTGTCCTCTTGTCCCAAAGGTGCTTTTTCAAGAGGCAGCTGGACTTTCTGGTTTTTCTTTGAAGACCTTTCGCTTCTCACCAGGGGTGGGCTTCAGATCCTTTAGCAAGGGGTTCGCTGCCCCATTACTGGGTGGGCGTGGCCTAGTTGGCCACCTGCACCACAGTGGTGGTGGGGGCATTTTTCACTCTCCCCAGGCTCCAGAGGCTTTCCTCGAGCCTCCGTGAGGGTGAAAACAGCTTCCCCTGGGATCCGGAGGCTCTCTGGAGGCCAGAAACAGGCCCGTTTCCGGACTTCCGGGACTTCCGGTAGGCCCGTTTTTTGCCCTCCCAGACCCTATGCGTGGTCCCTGCACTTACCTGGAATGATGAATGGGCCGTGTGGAGACTCCTGGGAGGGGAGGGGTGGAGTGGGCGTGGCCAGCCAGGGGTGGCATTTGGGGGTTTGCCGAACCCTGGCGATCCTTGGCTAGAGGATCGCCCTAACCCTGCCAAACCCCCAGGAGCCCACCCCTGCTTCTCGTCCAAGAGGCTTCTTCAGCCAACCATGACCTGGATGACTGAGAATCTCCATAGACATTTGACTGTCCTCTTATTCCTTAAATTCCAAGATTAGGGAAAAGGAAGGAAACAAGAGGAGCAATCTTTTGGGAGCTCACTAATTTATGAAGTCTGCTCCTCATATAATCTTCAGGAGTCTCCAAACTTGGCAACTTTAAGACTTGTGGACTTCAACTCGCAGAATTCTTCAGCCAGCCATGTTGGCTGGGGAATTTGGGGAATTGAAGTCCAGAAGTCATAAAGTTGGCAAGTTTGGAGACAACCTGTTCTGGACAAATGCCTGTCCCATCCTGTCTTGAAAACCTCTGGTATTCACTAAAAGTATTCACTAAAATTCACATTTTAGGAGGCAGACTGTTCCATTGCTTAATAACTCTCACAATCATAAAATGTAGCTTTTAATGTAGTTTTTAAAGGAGAGGATTGTCTCAGGTTGCTCAGAACCTGAACATCTGCATGGTGAGGATGGATGATTTTTTTTTTTATGTCTCATCTTCCTTTCCTGAGGTGATGAGGAGAGTGATCCTCAGTTTGGGGTTCTCATTCTTTTGACTCAATGCAGCATTGTTTCTGAAAAGGAAAGTGCCTTTAGTTAATGTTGACTTTGTGACAAGACATAAAGCTAGGCGGTAAAAGAATACAGAATACAAAATAACACTTAGTTGGAAGTTGGAAGGGACCATGGAGATCTTTTAGTCGAACCCCTGATCAAGCAGGAGAACCAATACCATACCGGACAAATGGCTATCCAATCTCTTCTTTAAAAAAACATAGTGTTGGATCACTTCTGAAGGCAAGCCATTCTGCTGGTTAATTGTTCTAACTGCCAGGAAATTTCTCCTTAGTTCTAGAAATTTCTCTCTTTGATGTTACTACTTTCACTCTACCAAAGCAGGTGAACAGGAACTCAAGCAACAAAGCAGTCTGAAGAATGTAGATGTGATCAGTGAACCTGTGCCAGAGGATGAGAAGACAATGGAGGCCATGGATGTGCCAGAGGATCAGAAGACAATGGAGGCCATCGATGTGCCAGAGGATGAGAAATCGATGGAGGCCATGAATGTGCCAGAAGATGAGAAGACGATGGAGACTATGGATGTGTAAGAGGCTTTCATATCCAGGTGGAAGGAAGTTGTGTTCTTTGCTATGAAAATGCAAGCTTCTCGAAAAGTGGTCCAAACAGCTAAAGCTTTATTCTTACAGCAGAAAACATTTCCTAAATTATCAAGGAGGAAGAGCTATTTGAGAAAGCTGTAGACATTTTTTAAGGGTGATGACATAGGAAGGTCTTGCAACAGAAGCTCAAGCAATGAGCTAGAGGTAATAGAAAATGTGGCAGCAATGGCTCTTGAAACACGTTTGGTCAGCAAAAAGAAACGTCAACCCAGACATTATAGTTATGTTCCTTGGTTGAACACATGGTTTGAAGAATTTCAGAACAAGATATTTCTTCTGAACCCATGCCCAACTCAAAGATTTGGTTACATTGCTAGAATCAGAGCTTAATGTAGACCCTTCATAAGTAAATGTATTCCTTTCCTGGATTTAACCTGATAGAATTATTTCTCTTACTGTTAAACCTTTGAGTATCTTGCTGATCACCTGCATATCACCTGAGCTCTGCTTTTTCCTATTTGCAATCCAAAGTTTTTGAGGAAATCCAGAAGTAGAACTTTCCCAAGACATAATAATCCAACTTCTTCTTGAAGATCTCAACTGAAGGGAAAGTCCTTGAATCCCTTACATTAAAGAGATCTTGTGTCCTCCAGATGATACTGAACTACAGCTCTCGGGAGCACCCACTGGCATGGTCAGTGATAAGGAGAGCTGGGAAGTGTAGTTCAGCATCATCTGCTGAGCCATGTGCTCTCCACTCCAATTGGCTTCCACCCTGGTTTTAACTGCTTTTACTAATAACACTTTTCAGTTGAAATGTATCCTTATCTGGGGCAGTAGAAGACAAGTTGTTTTCTTTTCCTATGTAAAAACCCTTCAAGTATTTGAAGAATAGTACTGACATTGTCCCTCCATGGTCTGTTAATATTTTCCCAGAAAACAAATCTTTCCTTTTAGAACACAACATTGACTTTAGAATAGTCAATACTATTCTGAATCCTTATCATATTTAGTGCTGTTATTTGTAGAATGCCAAATCTCTAAGGACTTTTGGTACTTTACACAAAAGATGCTTCAGAAAGAATATATAATAAACAAATGTATACAAATAAAAGGCCCGCGGATTATAGGATAAAATTACATGAATCAAACAAAGCCATAATCAAACCAAGATGCAATCAAGGTTTGATTCAAGGCCAAATGCCCTTATCAGCAGCTTCTGGAAGGCAATCTGGGTGGGACTCAAGCAGACATCTCTTGTGGATGGAGCCGGAGGGCTTGCTATGAAGTTATAATTTTTTTTTTATTGAAAAGTTTTACAAAAAAGAAATACAAAAATTCTCCCCCATGTTCCCCCCACCCTTTCCCCCCCTTCATCCCACCCTCCCCTCCCCCGACTTCCCAGAGCAAAATACAAGGTATTTCATTTGAAATTATAATTTTAATCACATCTCCGTTTCCTTATAGACTGCTCCCTGAGACTGCCGTGCCTCCATCATTCCAACTGACAAAGACCCCGGTAAGTGGTTTATTACGGCCAGGGAATCCTGCATCCAGAGTGGATGGTGGCTGTGAACATTTGTGCTAGTTGTAAATGGCAGTGATACCAAGTAGGTAGAACACTGGTGGAGCAGAAGGAGGGTCAGGACAGCTGCCCAACATACTCATTTCTAACACTCTCCCTGCCAGTAGCACACGGGGAGCAGGAAGCGAATAGCTGAGCATCACTTCTAAAATGCAGAAACATCAATTCAGCTCCAGAAACCCAAGCCAGCAACCTCTAGATGGTTCTGTACTTCCAGTTCTCACTTAGTCATAAGGAGACTAAATTTGGCAAAATCCGGAAAGCCTCTGTTTGCCCTTCAGTATTACATTGGCCCCCTTTAAAAAAAATCCCGATTCTTCGTTCTGAGTGCAAGGATGGCCTTTGTTACAAATAACATTTGAAAAAATCTAAGGAAGAAGACTTTTAGTGTTAGAAATCTGCAAACATCCCTGGAGACTTGCGGATTTCAGAGCATTTGGTTGTTGTAACCCTCCGACTACTTTGACAAAGGCTCGGGCTGTACTGTAGCTCTGGAGTTACAGTCGCTGGTGCAGTTTGGCTTTTGCTGATAAGGATCTGAAGACACATTTGTATTCAGATCATCTGTGTTCAGTAACCACAGCAGGTCGCTTCTCTTTATTCTCTCTTAGGAGGCCAACCTCATGTCCAAGGATGTGGTCTGCTTCCCAGAATTGGCTGTTGAAAACACTCTAGGTAAACATTCAAAAGAAATGTGCATCAGTGCCGGGGGCAGCCACAAACCAAATACGTGGGAGATGTATTCAAATGCATTAGTGTGTGGTGCTTTCTTTCTGGTGTAAATATCCACGCAGGTCCCCCTGAACTAGTGGGAGGGATTGATTGATTGATTGATTGATTGATTGATTGGTTCAATTTATATGCCGCCCTTCTCCGGAGACTCAGGGCAGCTTACAATGCGTTAAGCAACAGCCTTCATACTTTTGTATATACCTGCTTAGTAGGGCTTTCAGGCCCCCCTAAGCGGTGTTTTTTTTTATACAAAGTCAGCTTATTGCCCCCACAATCCGGGTCCTCATTTTACCTACCTTGAAAGGATGGAAGGCTGAGTCAACCTTGAGCCTGGTGAGATTCGAACTTGCAGTAATTGCAGGCAGCTGATGTTACTTAACAGTGCTTTAGTCTGCTGTGCCACCAAGGTGGACCCTGCAGTTGGGGCTGCAGGGATCAGAAAAAGGTAGCAGCATTCACATCCCCATAGCCATTACGGTGGTATCTCGGCACCCATCATTATTTGGTTCTGGGAGGCAAGATGAGTACCAAAAACGAAGAATACCAAACAAATTTTTCCTATAAGAAATAATGTAGTGAGTCACAGGGCAGCCAACACTGACAAGTTCCAGCTTCAGCTGTGGTGGCACAGTGGTTAGGGTTAGGGTTAGGCTAAAACACTGCTCACTCCAGGAGTTCAATTCTGAGCGGTTCAAGGTTAAGTTGGTAAATGAAGACCCAGACTGTTGGGGGCAATTTGCTGACTCTGTAAACTGCTTAGAAAGGGCTGTAAAGCACTGTGAAGGGACACAGTGGTTCAGTGGCTAAGACGCTGAGCTTGTCGATCGAAAGATCGGCAGTTCAGCGGTTTGAATCCCTAGTGCTGCATAATGGAGTGAGCTCCTGTTCCTTGTCCCAGCTTCTGTCAACCTAGCAGTTCGAAAGCACGTCAAAAATGCAAGTAGAAAAATAGGGACCCCCTTTGGTGGGAAGGTAACAGCGTTCTGTGTGCCTTTGGCATTGAGTCATACCGGCCACATGACCATGGAGACGTCTTCGGACAGCGCTGGCTCTTCGGCTTTGAAACAGAGATGAGCACTGCCCCCTAGAGTTGGGAACGACTAGCACATATGTGTGAGGGGAACCTTTACCTTTATCTTTTAAAGCACTGTGAAGCAATATATAATTCTTAAGTGCTATTGCTATTGCGTGTTGCGTGTTGAGTACCAAACAAACAATGAATACCAGGACAAAATTTTGCATTAAAATTTGTGTTGACTGCCAAATTTGATGAGTTTCAAAGCAGTTGAGTACCAAGGTACCACTGTAATCTGATGAAAATCCATTTCTTCTCCCAATCAGGGTGCTTATTTTGAGGGACAGCATTTCCATCTGTACTCAAGGAAGCCATTTCTTAGTGCAAAGACCAGGGTTGGGGAGAAAAGAATATAGTGAAGGTCCCAGAAAGCACCAATAAGAATTCATCGCTTATGGTGGCCCTAGGACCTTCTCTCCCTGACCAGCTCTTTGTTGGTTTCCAAAGCATGAAGCAAACCATTTACAAAAACTAATAGTCAGCTTCTTCCTCTCCATCTCTACTGTGCACAAACCCATTAGCAGCCACGCTTAAAGTTCTTAAAGAATTGAGGCCTTTGAACCCTGGTGCTGGAGAAGACTCCTGCGAGTCCCTTGGACTGCAAGGCGATCAAACGGATCAGTCCTAGAGGAGATCAACCCTGACTGCTCTTTAGAAGGCCAGATCCTGAAGATGAAACTGAAATACTTTGGCCACCTAATGAGAAGGAAGGACTCACTGGAGAAGAGCCTAATGCTGGGAACGATTGAGGGCAAAAGAAGAAGAGGATGACAGAGAACGAGGGGGCTGGATGGAGTCACTGAAGCAGTCGGCGTGAGCTTAAATGGTCTCCCGGGGATGGTAGAAGACAGGAAGGCCTGGAGGAACGTTGTCCATGGGGTCGCGATGGGTCGGATATGACTTCGCAATTAACAACAACAAAAGTTGCCAAGTTTGGAGACCCCTGCTTTATGCAAACAACCTTCTAAGATTTGGGGGAAGGGTCCAAAGCCATCTAATGATGAAAAGGCATGTCCACTGTCTCTGAGTGGATGTCTGAGTGTTGGGTGCAAGTGGCATGGAACTGGCTGGCTGGCATTCTGTACAGCAGTGTTTCTCAACCTTGGCAGCTGGAAGATGGGTGGACTTCAACTCCCAGAATTCCCCAGCCGGCTAGTCTTCAGCTAGGCTGGCTAGGAAATTCTGGGAGTTGAAGTCCTTCCATCTTCCAGCTGCCAAGGTTGAGAAACACTGCTGTACAGGAACATCCCATGTTGTGACATTTTGTGGCAGTTCTTCTTCTTCTTTTTTTTTTTTTTTGATTTATATGCCGCCCTTCTCCGGAGACTCAGGGCGGCTTACAATGCGTTAAGCAATAGCCTTCATACTTTTGTATATTTATACAAAGTCAGCTTATTGCCCCCACAACTGGGTCCTCAATTTACCTACCTTAGAAAGGATGGAAGGCTGAGTCAACCTTGAGCCTGGCGAGATTCGAACTTACTTTAATTGCAGACAGCTGGTGTTAAATTGCAGTGCCTTTGTCTGCAGAGCTATCCAGGCTCCTTCTTTGTGCTGTATCTTATGACTGGATGGCAGCATTAAATCTTGACACAGAATTGTTGAGCTTCCAAGTCCCATGCCTCATTTTCTCCTTATCCCTTAACCCCGCTGGCCGTTGCAGAGAGAAGCAGCTCATTTAGCAGCCTGAATTCTGAGACAGAGGAACAAGAAAAGCCTGGAGTGGACCCAACTGTCAAGGACCCAGTGCAGGTACAAAGGCAGAAATGGCCTCTTACTTTTTCTTTTAACGACCCTGTAACCCCTTGTGTCAGGGTGGACTTGGGGGGACGACTGAATGGAGCTTGAGCATTTATATATACATGCATGCACATATACAAAGGGGTGGGCTTCAAAAATTTTAGCAAGGGGTTCTTTGCCTGGTTGCTGGGTGGGTGTAGCCATGGTGGGTGTGGTCTAGTTGGCCTCCTGCACCATGGCTGGGGGCCATTTTTGCCCTCCCTGGGCTCCGGAGGCTTTCCTTGAGCTTCCGGGAGGGCAAAAATGGCCTCCACAGGCTCTGGAGGCCCTCTGGAGGCCAGAAGTGGGCCTGTTTCTGGCCTTCCTGAACTTCCGGTAGGCCCGTTTTTTGCCCTCCCCGAGCCTCTGCACGTGCCCTGTGCTTACCTGCATCCAAAATGGGCCACGTGGGGACTCCTGTGAGGGGAGGGGTGGGCAGGGCCAGCCAGGAGTGGGATTTGGGGGTTTTCGGAACTGCACAGAATCTTAGCTAGAGGTTCTTCCGTACCCATGCGAACCTCCAGCAGCCCACTCCTGCATATACATATATTAATCATGGTCCATATCAGGCAGAGTCTGAACAATTAACGTAATGCACGCCATTTCTGTTGTTTCCGATTGTTTGGCTACTTCTATAATGAGGCACACAGCATATATTGTCTTTTGCTTCTCTACTCCCTGAATGGGGATTGGTAGCATTGAATTTTTACTCCAACTGGGAATTCACATATAGAAGGACATAGTAAAGCAGGGATGTCAAACTCACGGCTCGTGGGCCAGATGTGTCATGCGCTGGCCACCCCCACCCCTGTTTTAGTGAAGGGGGGGGAAAGTTGCAATACATCACATGATGATAATGTGTCATCCGTGAATTTGACACCCTTGTACTAAAGTTTTGATGTACAGTCTCTTGTTGTATGTATCGTTTTGCAGCTGGAATTTCCCAGTGATGGATTTTAAGGTTAGGGAGATTACCATATTGCAGGCATCTTATGAGAACAACTCTTCCTCTTTTCTTCTCCTAATTATTTCAAAACCTTAGAATAACAACGGATTGGAAAATGGACGAGGGTCGGCTTTGGTTTCATCCCCTTCAACGGCGAATCCAGTGAGCCCCCCAAATAAAGGGCTAAATGCTAGCTCTTCCTTCTCCAGTTTGAGTTCCTCCACGGTATGTGATTTCATGGTTGCAATAAGAACGTAACATTTTCTGGGGGAGCTAAAAGCTGTATTATATAGGGCAGCGATGGCTAACCTTTTTGCAGTCACGTGCCAAAAGCATGGAGAGCGCGGGGGGGTGGGTGCGCGAGGGTGTGCCCAAACCCATAATTCAATGCACACACCCCCCACGCTCCCCACGCTTTTGGTACATGATGGCATGGTGGGCCCGGTAGGTCATTTTTCGCCCTCCCCAGGCTCCAGGGACTTTCTAGGAGCCTGGGAAGGACAAAAACGGCCTTCCCCACACACCCCCGGAGGCCGTCCGGAGGCCAGAAACAGCCTGTTTCCTGACTTCCGGCCTGGAAGGCCCAAAAATCAGGTGGCCAGTGCGCTGGAGCTGAACTAGGGCAATGCTCGTGTGCCCACCGATATGGCTCCGTGTGCCACCTGTGGCACATGTGCCATAGGTTCGCCATCACAGATATAGGATGATGATGCAAATCATGTTGCTGAAATTCATAATGATAGTAATATTTATAATATCTGAAGACAACAGAAGGGAAGAGAAAGAACAATTCCAAATGACATTGATAGAAGTCTGTACATTTCTAGGTATTCCACGTTACAGTATGTTGTGCTAATTGCAAACTTTAAGTCAATACTAAAATTGATCACAATTAAAATCAGAGTATTAGGTGGCGTTTCACAGCTATAACCAGTATGACTCAAATTCTAAGTTAATAAACTAGGATAAAAAACTGTAGCCATTTCTGCTTAATGTAAGGAATTTGCTGAATTTAGAAGATCATAAAGAGATCAATATCTTCATCTTCATTACTAATATTAGGAAAATTTATCTACGGTGCAAACCTGTTCGTACGTTTATAGTGCAAAACTGGATTCCACGTTGAATTCAATTCTATATCAGATTTGAGTCCCCCCCCCCAAATATGAAATTAGCTTTGATATCAGCGCATAGGTTTGGGGAAAAAGTTTGTCCTGGCATTTTAAAATGTGTTAAGCCTTGTTTAGGACTTTAGTTTCTCTGTGTTTCGTCTTCTCCACATGGCAGGAAACGGTGTCATCATTTTTTTAGCCTTTTATGGGCAAAACAGGTTCCAAGAATTGCAAAAATGGTTCTTGGGGTGAAGGAGTTATAGACTGCTTCAGTAGATAAATACTAATTTCCCTGTTATTCTATCCTGGATGGTTTTCAATCTTAGGGTTGGAATGAATGTTTGGAGGACAGATATCTTTAGATCATCCCAGGCAAATGCCTATTAGAATAACTCCAGAAGGGAGGCTCTTCCACTAGCTCCACTAGAAAACAACTCCTTATTTCAAGTTTGGATATATCTGCATGCAAATCTTTCAGGGTTTGGTTTTTATCCTACCTTCAGAGACTGTAGAGAATACAGCTACATTCTCTCCTTGGTGGCAGCTCTTCAGGCACTGGAAGACCATGTCTGTCCTTAAGCTTTTCTTCTTTAGGCTAAAGGTATCCAGTGGTTTAAAATCATAATTATTAGGATCCTCTCCTCTCCTCTCCTCTCCACTCCTTCCTCTTCTCTCCTCTCCTCTCCTCTCCTCTCCCCTACCCTCTCCTCTCCTCTCCTCTCCTCTCCTCTCTTTCCTCCCCTTCCCTCTCCTCTCCTCTCCTCTCTCCTCTCCTCTCCCCTCCCCTCCCCTCCCCTCTCCTCTCTTTCCTCCCCTTCCCTCTCCTCTCCCCTCTCCTCTCCTCTCCCCTCCCCTCCCCTCTCCTCTCCTCTCGCCTCTTCCCTTCCCTCCTCTCCTCTTCTGTGCCCTCCTTCCTTCCCCTCCCATCACCCCTTCCCTTTTCTTTTCCCCTCCCCTCCCCTCTCTCCTCCCTTCTTTCCTCCCCCCTTCTCTTCTCTTCCCTTCTCCCTTCTACCCTCTCCCTTCCCCTTCCATCTCCTCTTCCATTTTCTTCCCCCCTCTCTTCCTTCTCCTCCCCTCTCCTCTCCTCTCCCCTCCCTTCTCTTGTCTTCTCTTCTCCTCCCCTCCCCTCTCCCTTCCCCTTCCCTCTCTTCTCCCCTCCCCTCCTGTCCCTTCCCCTCCCCCTCCTTCTCTTACTCCTGAGAGAAACAATTGCAGTAAGCAATTGTTGGTTTTGGGCTGGGTGTAGTATAGCTATTGAACAGTGTTCAGTTTTGTATTGTTTCCAATTTCCTTGAAAGATTTCACACTCGCGAGACCGAAACATTGTCCTCGACCTACCTTGGGAATCTGCCTCTTCCTTTCTTGATCCTTGACTGTTCTCATCTCACTGCAGATGAGTGGCAGTATGGCGAGCATGTTCAGCGACAATGACATTGGGAGCATCGACGTCCGTGGTTGCCTCCAGTTCTCCTTGCGCTACGACTCCTCCAAGAAGGAGCTTCACGTCCAGATCATTCAGTGCCGGGATCTTGCTGAAGCTAAAAAACAGCGGTCAGATCCGTACGTTTGGGGAAGGGGCTGGCTCTTAGCTGCAGACCAATAGTTGCCACATCCTTGAATGGCTGGAGGGCATCTGGGTGTGTGCCTCACAATTTAGGAAGGATAGAAGCTGTTCAGGTCTTTCAAGGGACTTGTGGCCGCTGCTAGCAGGATGATACCCTAGTTAAACTTTGATTTAATAGACCTCCCTTTAGCAGATTGTGTTTTACTTGAGGACATCTGGATTTGGACATTCCCACAATACAGGTAGTCCTCGATTTACAACAGTTCATTTAGTGAAGGGTTTGACTAATATCCTGGCATCTTTCATCCTTGGGTGAACAGCCCTGTCTTAAGACGAGCACTGATGGGCCACAAGGATATTGCTGGTAGTCCTCAACTTACAACAGTTCATTTACTGACCATTCAAAGTTACAACGGCACTGAAAAAAATGATTTAGGACCATTTTTCACACTTACGACCTTTGTACCAGCCCCATGATCATACGATCAAAATCCAGACGCTTGGCAACTGGTTCATACTTATGACCATTACTGTGTCCCTAGATCACCTTTTGCCACCTTTTGCCAAGCAAAATCAATGGGGGAGCCAGATTCGCTTAACAACCATGGCACTAATTTATCAACTGCAGTGATTCACTTAACAACTGTGGCAACAAAGGTCGTAAAATGGGGCAAAACTCACTTAACAAACGTCTTCCTTAACAACAGAAATGTTAGGGTCAATTGTGGCTGTGTAATGAATTAAATCTGGATATTCTGATAGCTTTTGCACTGGTGTAAAACCACAGGAATTATTTGCATAAGTTGGCATCGTTTGCAGAACCAGATAATATAAATTTTACATAATGATGTGCTTAGGCAAATGAGGTCAACTTGATCAAATCCTATAAACTGATTGCTTGTCTGCAAATTGACATCAGACGTGATTGGCCGAAGGCCGTTATACAAACTTGTTTGTACATCATCTGTGATACAAACGGTGTATTTTATAGAAACGCCTCGGATGATTAGAACCTCATTCCAGGGCATCAGGTGCCAAATTAGGGCAAAGCTGTCATGGTGACTTACACTGACTTTGTAATGCCTTTCTCACCCACCCAGATATGTCAAAACCTACCTGCTTCCTGACAGATCCAATCACAGCAAGAGGAAAACTGCTGTCAAGAAGAGAAGTTTAGATCCTATCTTTAATGAGACTCTTAAGGTGAGGGAGATGCAGCAGCTTCTGATGTGAGCTCCTACTAATCAAAAGCAAAGTTGTCTGCAAAGTCACCTTTCCAAGGACAAAGCCTTCCAGCCTTCTCAAGACATTCCTTCTTTCTCCTCCTCCTCCTCCTCCTTGTGCCATATCTGTTATCGGACATTGGTGATCATGTTGGCAATCTTATTTTTCTCAACAGCCGCACGAAAAAGTGCTGTTGAATTTTGTTCAAACCAGTCCCTTAGGTTTTGAAGCCATGATCATCTTCTTCTGCCTGGACCTTGTTTGCCTTCAATCTTTCCCTGGAGGATTAAGTGAAGGATGCCGTATTTTTCTGGGTGTCGTTGTAGAGAAGAGTATTCAGGAACATATCTAAATTTCCAACCCCCGAATCTGATTCCATCCTCTTTTTTTAAATTAAGATTTTATTTTAATCTTTCCATTGAGCATGTCTTCCCTTAAAATCAGTCTGTTTTCTCCTGGTGAGATAAAATCAGCCATTCCTGAAAAGAGTATCCGTTGACTGGAGCTAAGGATAAAATTCCACATCAAATCTCAAAACAATAGTCTATTTATAATTTGGGCTAGAGTTTTTTTGAGCTCTCCATCCAGAGCACCTACATTGGCCTCAAGATTTTTCAACCCTCCTCCTCCTCCTCCTCCTCCTCCTCCTCCTCCTCCTCCTCCTCCTCCTCCTCCTCCTCCTCCTCCTCCTCCTCCTCCTCCTCCTCCTCCTTCTTCTTCTTCTTCTTCTTTCCTCCTCCTCCTCCTCCTCCTCCTCCTCCTCCTCCTCCTCCTCCTCCTCCTCCTCCTCCTCCTCCTCCTCCTCCTCCTCCTCCTCCTCCTCCTCCTCCTCCTCCTCCTCCTCCTCCTCCTCCTCTTCTTCTTCTTCTTCTTCTTCTTCTTCTTCTTCTTCTTCTTCTTCTTCTTCTTCTTCTTCTTCTTCTTCTTCTTCTTCTTCTTCTTCTTCTTCTTCTTCTTCTTCTTCTTCTTCTTCTTCTTCTCCTTCTCCTCCTCCTCCTCCTCCTTCTCCTTCTCCTTCTCCTTCTCCTTCTGTCATATCCGTCATTGGACATTGACGATCATGTTGGCAATCCTATTTTTCTCAACAGCTGCACGAAAAAGTGCTGCTGAATTTTGTCCAAACCAGTCCCTTAGATTTTGAAGCCATGATGTTCTTCTTCTGCCTGGACCTCGTTTTCCTTCAATAACTTTCCCTGGAGGATTAAGTGAAGGATGCTGTATTTTTCTGGATGTCACATCACATCACAAAGTATTCTAACTTTTGCTTTTTTATGGTTTTGATGATTTCCCTTTGCTTTCCCAGGCAGCTTATCATCTCCTCACTTCTGATTTTGTCAACCCAATTTATACGTAATAGCTGCCTGTAAATCCACATTTCAAATGCTTCTATTCTTTCTCCTGGAATTCCTAATGCAGACATTTCCTGGCGTAGAGATTCGGTAGCTTTTCAGAAGCAAGCTATTTCTGGAACACCACCAGGAACTCTGTTTCTGTTCCAGACAATTGACTTTTGGAAAACCCTTGAGTCCCTTCTGCTCAGTGTGGTTCTGGAAGAACAGAATATTTCTGAGAACATCGGAATGGTTATCTTTTATACTCAACTAATCCAAAGCAGTGTTTTCAACTTTGGCAACTTAAAGATGGGTGGACTTCAACTCCCAGAATTCCCCAGCCAGCATGGCTAAGATATAGTCATTTTTTTTCATTTCATTTTATTTGATTTATATACCGCCCTACTCCCGAAGGACTCAGGGTGGTGAACAGGCACAAGATAAAAAACATAGAATACAAAAATTTAAGAGCAGAAGTAAAATCGAATTAAATCAATTTAGCCCAAGACAAATTTAAAACCTCAGGTTAAGAACAAATTAAACTTTACATTAAAATTTACATTAAAAAGAGAATGGGAGAGGTTAGGCCAGGCCCGCCTGGTGAAATAAAAAGGTCTTGAGAGCGCGGCGGAAGGTGCATAGATCCGGGATCCTCCGTATCTCCGGGGGGAGCTCATTCCAGATAGTAGGTGCCCCCACAGAGAAGGCTCTCCCCCTGGGGGCTGCCAGCCGACATTGTTTGGCCGACGGCACCCGGAGGAGTCCCTCTCTGTGAGAGCGTACCGGCCAGTGGGAGGCCGTTTGTGGCAGCAGGCGGTCCCGTAAATAACCA
Source organism: Pantherophis guttatus (assembly GCF_059756535.1). Classification (NCBI taxonomy): domain Eukaryota; kingdom Metazoa; phylum Chordata; class Lepidosauria; order Squamata; family Colubridae; genus Pantherophis; species Pantherophis guttatus. The sequence goes on along the minus strand of NC_142072.1, from coordinate 16,243,572 downwards.
GGCCCTAAGCCATGGAGCACTCTAAAGGTGGTAACCAAAACCTTGAAGCACACCCGGAAGATCACCGGGAGCCAGTGCAGCTCGCGCAGGAGAGGTGTTACATGGGAGCGCCACATCGCTCCCATAACCACCCGCACAGCCGCACTCTGCGCCAGTTAGAGCCTCCGGGTGTCCTGATCTTTTTGCCCACTCCTGTCCTACATGAGACACTTAAGGGGAAGATGCTCACTGTTTTCTGCTACTTGAATCAGGAATGGGAAGACACTGTCTTTCAGATGTTTCTGAACAGTTGCTCTACATCAGGGTTCCCCAACTCCCGGGCCACGGACCGGTAACAGTCCGCTGCCTGTTGGGAACTCGGCCGCGCAAACGAGTGAAGCTTCATCTGCACTAGGTAGCACATAAAACCACACTTTCCCTCCACACCATAATTTATGGAAAACTTTTTTTTCCATGGAACTGGTCCCTGATGCCCCAAAAGTTGGAGTTTGCTGCTGTACATGACTGTTAGGCAGGGGTTCTCTGCCCGGTTGCTGGGTAGGCATGGCCATGGTGGGCATGGCCTAGTCGGCCTCCTGCACTACAGTGTGTGTGTGTGTGTGTGTGTGTGTGTGTGTGTGTGTGTGTGTGTGTGTTTTGCCCTCCCCGGGCTCCGAAGGCTTTCCTCGAGCCTCGGGGAGGGCGAAAACAGCCTCCCCAGGCTCAGGAGCGAAGAAGAAACTCTTCCCAAACTTCCGGTAGGCCTGTTTATTGCCCTCCCCGAGACTCCCTGCACTTACCTGCATTTAAAACAGGCCGCATGGGGACTCTTGGGAGGGGCGGGGTGGGTTGGGCGGGGCCAGCCAGGAGTGGGATTTGGGGGTTCTCTGAACTGCATACAATCTTACCTGCGAGCCCCCAGCAGTCCACCCCTGCTGTTAGGTAGACAGTTGGAGTGTCCCCTAAAGTTGTCCATGTTTTCACCTTCCCTTTTCTCCTGTTTTTCCACCCATCTTGATCTATAGTACAAGATTGAAAAGGCTGAACTCCACGGGAGGATCCTGAACCTGTCTGTCTGGCATCATGATTCCCTGGGCCGAAATGTTTTCCTGGGAGAAGTGGAGATGGCCTTGAATACCTGGGATTGGAGCAACACCAGTCCAAAGTGGTTCAACCTGCAGCCCAAGGTAAGTGACCCCGGTTGGACCAGATGACGGGGAAAATGGGTGTCCTCGTATTAGTTTCCCGAAGCATCTGTAGCATCTCACCTTGTGTAACAACAGAAGGGGACGTTTCGTATGTGGGTGATTAGATATCTAATTCTCCATGAAAGTGGGTATCAGAATTTCTTCCTCATGGAAAAGTAGATGCTACAGCTTTCTCCTCGGTGTTTTAGTTCTGCTCTGCTAAGCTAACCGATTCTGTATGGAGAGCAGTTGTATTTTTTGTGTTTCTATCAGCGGTTTGAAAGTCATGCAGGTCAGATGCAAGCCTACCGTCCTGATGACAAGGAAATGCTTTATGTTGCAAACTTTCCCTAAATATTTCCATCTCTCCTTCTGACCATCTTCACACATAACTTAGTCCTTCCTTTTTTGGACCATGATTAATTGAGTAAACCTTAACGCTTGGACTCCCACTGCCCACTAAACCAAAACCCTGCTTGCAGCCAGATTTGTTTGCTTGTTTATAGCACTTAAGTGCCAATGCTGAATCTGAAATTGCCGGGTCAGTTTATAATATAGGTAGTCCTCGAATTACAACAGCTCATTTAGTGATTGAAATTATAAGAGTACCAACAAAAGTGACTTATGACCATTTTTCACACTTATCACCATTGCAGCATCCCCATGGTCATGTGATCACAATTTGGATGCTTGGCAACTGGTTCATATTTATGACGGTTGCAGTGTCCTGGGGTCCTGTGATCACCTTTTGCGACCTTCTGATCAGCAGAGTCAATGAGGAAGCCAGATTCACTGAACAACTGTGTTCCTAACGTAATAACTTCAGTGATTCACTTATCAACTGTGGCAAGAAAGGTCGTAAAATGGGGCAAAATGCACTTAACCCAGGAGTCAGTAACCTGCGGCTCTGGAGCCGCATGTGGCTCTTTCATCCCTCTGCTGCGGCTCCCTGTCCACGGTTGGCTCCACAATTGATAGGGCTTTCAGTTAGGACAGGTAGAGGAAAAAGGATGCCATGCTAGGAGACTCTATGGTGAGGGAACCGGACTTCCGGTTGGCAGAGGAAAAAAGATGCCGCGCTAGGAGGAGACATTATGGTGGGGGGAACCGGACTTCCTGTTGGCTCCAGAATTGAACGGGGGGCTTCCAGTTAGGGCCTTTGTGGCTCTTTGAGTGTTTAAGGTTGCTGACCCCTGACTTAACCAATATCTCACTTAGCAACATAAATTTTGGGCTCAGTTGTAGTTGTAAGTCAAGGAGTACCTGTAAAAACCAACAATGTCCCTTTCCTTAGGTCTAAATCTAAACAAAGTTTAACATGAGAGGAAAAGGCGATGAGGAGTGAGCCAAGCACCACTCTTTTGTAGAAATAATTTTTTATTAAAAGATTTTACATATATAATGAGAAATATATTCAAAGAAAACAATATATTAAATGTGAAAAAAGGGGTGAAGAAAGGAAAAGAGACAAAAAAAAAAGGAGATATAGGAGAAAGGAAATAACAGAAAACACACAGACATACACAGAGTCATACACCGGAGAAGCTATCTAGAATGCATAAAGGATGACTCAGCCTTCCATCCTTTCGAGGAAGGTAAAATGAGGACCCAGATTGTGGGGGCAATAAGCTGACTTTGTATAAAAAAGAACATCGCTTAGGGGGTCCCGAAAGCCCTACTAAGCAGGTATATACAAAAGTATGAAGGCTATTGCTTAACGCATTGTAAGCCGCCTTGAGTCTCCGGAGAAGGGCGGCATATAAATCGAACCAATCAATCAATCAATCAATCAATCAATCAATCAATCAATAAAGGCAGGCATTCCAAAATTACGTTATAAATGTAACAACATGAAGGGACATTTTATCATGCTTGGACATGTAAAAAAGCTTTAAAAACAGATTGCAATATAGACAATATTAAAGATTAGTATATAATTGAAGCCAGAACTTTTAGGACTGATGGCTACACAGTTAAAAAAGAGTCACAGAAGATTTTTATTTTTTTTACTATATAAATAGTGTGGCAAGATTATTATAGTTACAACGATGGAAAGACTTGGCATAACCCCCTGTAGAGGAATAGTTAGTGAAATTGACAGGACTTGTTGAGGTGGAAAAATTGACTTCTTGGGTTAGAGAAAGGTAGCTATTGACCTTCATCAATGACTGGAAACTCTTTATGGATTTTTTTTTGCATAAAAGAGAAAACAATATTGAGACTTACTGTTTGGATGATTAGAAAAAATAGGTTATAGAAAGAAGGGAATTATAGTGTAATCTTAGAGAGGTTTGATTAGAATTATATATATATATAACTGTGGAGAGGAAGATTGGAATCCCTGGGCACTCCTTTAGCTTATCCTCGGAGAATCATTGGTTCACTTAAGCTTTGAAATTTCGTCTCCAATTAAGTTCAGTTGGCAACCACAGGAAGTAGTGGAGACGACTGTGCCCTGTTTTCTGCTTCTGTTGAAGCTCGTGCTCAGACAGGAATTAATTTTGTGTAGGTGTGTAGACAAATGTGGCTCTTTGAAGTGGAAAAGCCAACTGAGTCATAGAGCCACTGCAAATTGTGAAGGAGGGTCTGTGGTTCAGTGCAGAGTGCAAGTGATAGCTGGTGAAACCTCCCAGCCTCAATATCTTATCCTAGAATCCAACTATTGCCCTGTTTTGCAGTCTCACTGTCAGCTCTGGAAGCCATCTTTGCATTGGATCTCCAGGCCTGCCACATTTAGTACTGTGGGAAACTGGGAGTGGGGATTGTATGGAGCCAGGGTGATATATAGTCATAATAACATTCCTTTCTCTGAGAGTCAAGGACACTTTGCCCTGCACCTGGAGGGGTGTGACTTGGAGGCATCTCCAGTTGGGATGGTGCATTGATTGGACCATGTGATGGACATGTGAGTGTTGGGCAGGGACTTGAATTTTCCTTTGGGTGGGGAAAACCTAGAAGCTTTCAGATTCGGGTTTTCCCAGATGTGCCAATATGACATCTCTAATAAAATGGGACTTTGTGGAATTTCAAGCCTCGGAGTCTTCTTTCGTTGGGGGTGTTACTTGGAACCCTGATACTCACTCTTTGTGGGTGGTGAAATAGACAATTTTATATACCATTTTTGGACTATGAGACACACTTTTTTATCACCCAAAAGGGGGTGAAAATGTCTGTGCGTCTTATAGACCGAATATTGCTGAAGCCCCGCACACCCGCCAGCCATTTTATGGCCTCCGCACGCCCCATTTTTGGGCCTTTTTTCGGCCCATTTTCAAGGGTTTTTTCAGCCCGTATTTGAGACTTTTTGGCCCGTTTTTGAGGCTTTTTCCAGCCCATATTCAAGGCTTTTTTCGGCCTGTTTTTGAGGCTTTTTCCAGGCCGGTTTCGAGGCTTTTTTCGGCCTGGTTTCAAGGCTTTTTTTGGCCTGTTTTCAAGGCTATTTTTGGCCTGTTTTTCCAAAAATGGGGTGCACGGAGACCAAAACCTTTTTGTTGTTGTTTTCCTCTTCTAAATTTAGGTGCATCTCATAGTCCGGTGCGTCTTATAGTCTGATATACAGATAGTCCTTGACTTAATAAGATTTCATTTAGTGACTGAAGTTATAACGGCACTGAAAAAAGTGATATGATCGTTTGTCACACGACTGTTGCAGCATCCCCCATGGTCATGTGGTTAAAATTCAGACATTCAGCAACTGGTTCATATTTATGATGGCTGCAATGTCCTGGGGTCATGTATCTCCTTTTGTGACCTTCTCACAAGCAAAGTCAGTGGGATTCACTTAACAATCACATTGCTAACTTAACAACCACAATGATTCTCTTAACATGGGTTTTTAACGTCTCTTATTGAATATTGTTCATATTGTCTTTGTTGTAAGCCACCCAGAGTCCTCGGAGAGTTGGGTGGCATAGAAATACGAATAATAAATAAATAAATAAATAAATAAATAAACAAACAAACAAACAAACAAACAAACAAACAAACAACTGTTGCAAGAAAGGACATAAAATGGAGCAAGGACTACCTGTCTTCTGCAGTCCTGCTGAAATACATGAAAAGACTGAAAAAGGCCTCTTATGGATTGTCAATTACTGTAGCTAAAAAAAAGGAAATGGAGGAAGGAAGGTCAACTGTTGGTTGTAGGTAGGAATTCTGGGAGTTGAAGTCCATCCATCTTAAAGTTGCTGAGGTTAACAAATACTGGCCTAAATGAATATTATCTTCATGGGTGTGACAGAAGAGAGAAGGCAGATGCTATTTGCCATCTTGCAACATGTTCCCCCAGACAGATAAACTTATAGTTGTGATAATTTGAAGCCGGGAAACTCCTGGGTTTTTCAAGAGAGATAATCTCTCCAGAGAAGGGAAGCTGAAATGGTCTAAGAAGCTAACGGGAAGTTAGTAATGTTGAAATTGGATTCAGAGAGGGAAGAGAAACTAAGAGAAAATGACTAGCAAGCAAAAGATGAAATTACAGGCATGAGCTGCTGAACAGAGACAATTTCCAGGGTAATTCAAGATCCCTGAAAATGAGTTAACAGAGAAATCAGGAGGGGAATGACATGGCATGGGATCTGTGTATTTGGCTCAGCAGGAGAAGAGGATCTGAAGACAATCAAAAGAAGATCAAGGTTGCCTAGCCAACGGAAGGTGCTATTTTTTTTTTATTAAGTCCTTGATTAACTCTTTGGGGAATGTCGTAATGCCTGGGTACCTAGCCAAGGCTTAGTATAGTCATGCTTTCTTATCAGGAGAAGCAATTCTAATGCAGGCAGGAAGATAATTAATGGTATAGCAATTAGGCCATAAAGCGAGCAAGCGTAGGAGGACAAAAAGAAGGGTGAAGCTCTGGTGTGCATTAGCCGGATGCTGCTTGCATAGTTATGTGACTGAGTCAGCCTCAATAAGAAACCCCATATCTTCTATCATGGATGTGCTACCGTGTTCCCCCGAAAATAAGACACTGTTTTATATTTTTTTGAATCCTGAAATAAGCGCTTGGCCTTATTGCAGGGATGGATTCTACTTACCGCCGCTACCGGTTTGCAACCGGAGCGTGCGCACGCACTTCTGCGCATGCATAGAAGCTTCTGCGCATGCACAGATTGTCCATGATGATGTCCGAGTGAGTGGACAGAACCAGAACCAGACTGAACCGGGAGCAACCCACCACTGCCTTATTGCCATGCACTCAAAAGCCGGATTGGACTTATTATCAGGGGATGTCTTATTTTGGGGGAAATAGGGTAGATATTAAGAAAATCAGAGGTGGTATTTAGCCGGTTCAGACTGATTCGGGAGAACCAGTAGTGGTGACATGGGGTGGAATGGACTGGACTGGACTGGACTGGACTGGACACTACTGGAATGGAATGGAATGGAATGGAATAGAATTCTTTATTGGCCAAGTGTGACTGGCACACAAGGAATTTGTCTTCGGTGCACTGCTCTCCGTGTACATAAAAGCTATGAGTGATAAATCATGATCATAGTCATCATAAACATTCATCATAAATCATAAGATACAATACTTAGTGATAGTCATAGGATACTAAATAAGCAACCAACATAAATCATACTAAGAAACTTCAATAAAACAATATAAATCGTAAAAAAGGGCATATGTTCGCAATTGTCCTAGAGAAATATTGCACATGTGGACAAATATACGAGATCGCCTTCTGCCACTGATAGCCTCCCACCGGCCAATACGCTCCCACAGAGAGGGACTCCTCAGGGTGCCATCGCCCAAACAATGTTGACTGGCGACACCCAGGGGGAGAGCCTTCTCTGTGGGGGCACCTGCCCTCTGGAATGAGCTGCCCCTAGAGGTTCGTATGATCCCTGACCTGCGTACTTTCCACTGCGCCCTCAAGACTCTTTTGTTTCAACAGGCCGGGCTGGCTTAGAAAATGAATTTTAAATTGGGTGTTTGTAACTTTTAACTAAGGGCCAAATTTATATATTTATTTTAAATTGTTTTTTAAATTTTGTGAGTATATATTTGTTTCAATATGGCTGTACACTGTCCTGAGTCCTTCGGGAGAAGGGCAGTATAGAAGTTTAATAAACTATAACTATAAAGTTTAATAAACTAACAAATGCACATATGGCCATTGTAATTTTTACTTACCATATAAAGCTGCTCCTTGAAGATCTACTTGGGGAAAGACCAGAGAACAGAGGGAGGAAATAGCTGTTAAACCTCATCATTACATTGTTGTTGTTAGTTGTGAAGTTGTGTCCAACCCATTGCGACCCCATGGACAACGTTCCTCTAGGCCTTCCTCTAGGACATCCTCTGGAGTCCATTTAAGCTCACGTCGACTGCTTCAGTGACTCCATCCAGCCACCTCGTTCTCTGCCGACCCCTTCTTCTTTTGCCCTCCATCTTTCCCATTTGACCACCTAAGCCTTCTCATTAGGTGGTCAAAGTATTTGAGTTTCCTCTTCAGGATCTGGCCTTCTAAAGAGCAGTCAGGGTTGATCTCCTCTAGGACTGACCGATTTGATCGTCTTGCAGTCCAAGGGACTTGCAGGATTCTTCTCCAGCACCAGAGTTCAAAGGCCTCAATTCTTTGGCAATCAGCCTTCCTTACAGGTCCAACTTTCACGGCCATACATTGCAACTGGGAAAACCATAGCCTTGACTATACACATTTTTGTTGGCAAGGTGATGTCTCTGCTTTTTAGTAAGCTGTCTAGATTTGCCATAGCTTTCCTTTTAATTTCTTGGCTGCCGTCCCCATCTGCGGTGATCTTGGAGCCCAGGAAAATAAAATCTGTCACTACCTCCATTTCTTCCCCATCTATTTGCCAGAAATTGAGAGGGCTCGACCCATCATTGCATACACATTGTGCCACTACTCTGGGTTTACATCAGCACCAGCCATCCCTGGACAGCTCCAGCTTTCCAGCCTATCCATTAGGCGGGGCTAATTAGGGCTTCCCATAGGGTCCCTGTCGAATTTCCCATAATAGTCCCCAACAGCCTTCCCCCCCACCCCAAACTGTAACCCTGCACAGATACACTAGGATTGCAGTTCCCAGAATCCCCATGTTGAGTGGTGTTTCTGAGAACGTAATTGCAACATTTTCTTTCATATAATATTATTGATTTTCAAAAAATGTACCAAGTCAAAAGATAAACAGGAAAAGATTTGGGGGGAAAAAAAGCTCAGGAAAGAAAAGAGGTAAAAGTGAGGAGAAGAGAGTGGAAAAAAAGTAAAAAGATAGAAAAAGACTGACTTCCAACTTTCTTTGGTACAGATACAGATTTTAAAAAAAGACATCAAACTCGTACCCAAAATTTAATTAACAGTTATTTCAGTTTCCCGCAAAAAGTCCAAAAAATGATTTTCAAATAGAAATAAAATTTGTCAAATTTTGTCTTTTCTTTCATCAGTTTTTTCATCTCTGCCAATTCTATCAGCTTCACCATCCATTTTTTCCATTATGGGTATTTATAAGTTCTTCCAGCTTTAAGCATATAAAAATCTCGCTGCCACTATCACACACACACACACACACATATATATAAAGTTCCATGATATGTTTCCATTTGTTTGTCCATTAAATTCAAAACAAAACCCTCTGATCTGAATTGTACATTCACTTTTAAATCTTCTGCATTAACATGCATAGTTGAACCCAATATTTTCTAGCTTTGTGGCATGTCCACTAAAGATGAAAGAACGTTCCTTCGGTTTGATTACATTCCCAACAAATATTTCAAGTCATACACTTTTGACAATTTATCCAGTGCCATATATCAGTGAGCTGCTGGACAGCATTACTTGGTCTGTTGTGTGGATGTTTGGGTGGTTTAGGGGTGGGGAATCTGTGGTAGGTGGGGGTGTGTATTTGGGGATTGTTATGTGTGTTGGACCTGGTCTTTGAATGTTAAGTGAATTTTGTTGTATGGGTATACTGTGTATACATGTACAATGACAATAAAGTTATTATTATTTACTTTATTCATTAAACATGAAACTCAGTCAACTGAACATTCAAAAATGCATCACAAATACCATTGACTGGTGCTAATGGTTGATACGGGTTGCTGCCAGCATCCTAGGTATCAACCAAGTATCTTCTTAAGATGTACAATGTTCCAAGTAGCGCAGTTTTTTGCAGTTCTGCTGGTGTTATTGCAATTTGTTGATGTATCTTATAAAATTCTTGGACATGGTACCAAGTGCCCCAATGACAATGGGTATCACTGTTACATGTTTCATCCATAGCCGTGTAGTTTCAATGGCCAGGTCGCGATATTTCATTATTTTTTCCAGTTCTTTTTCTTCGACTCTCGCATCTCCTGGTACCGCGATGTCAATAAATTGTACGTTTCGGTTTTCGACAACTGTGATATCTGGCGTGTTGTGTTCCAAGTGACAATCTGTCTGTATTCGAAAGCTCCACAAGATCTTCACCTTCTCATTTTCTATAACTTTTTCCACTTTATGTTCCCATGACTTTTGAGATACAGGTAAGTCGTATTTTTTACATAATGACCAGTGGATTAATTTAGCAACTCGGTCGTGTCTAGCTTTGTAATCAGTTTGGGAGATTTTGTTGCATTCACATATTAAATGTGAAACAGTTTCGACTTTGTTGTTGCAAAGTTGGCAATTTGGATTGTTGGTGGATTTTTGTATTTTTGCTTTCATGGCATTAATTTGTAGTGCTTGTTCTTGAGCAGAGAGTATTAAACCTTCCGTTTCTTTCTTGATGGTTCCCATCTTAAACCATGCCCATGTAAAGTTGTCATCACATTTTCCTTCAATGTTTTTCAAGTACTAGCCATGCAAAGCTTTGATTTTCCATCTATTTAATCTGTCATGCAGCTGTTTTTCCTTATATTCTGCCTTTGTTTCTGTTGTTTTTATAATGTTCTCTGTTTTCACAGCCTGCAGCAATTTTTCTGTACTTTGGTTCACATAATCATTCAAACTTCGTTTTTCTTCTTCTACAGTTTGATGGATTTGCAATAGTCCTCTGCCCCCTATTTTTCTTGGCAGGTACAACCTGTCGATGTCACTTCGTGGATGTAAAGCGTGGTACATATTTAAAAGTTTCCGCGTTTTCCGGTCCAAGTTTTCCAGTTCAGCATTTTTTATTATTTATTATTATTATTAAATATTATTATTATTAGTAGTAGTAGTAGTAATAATAAGATGATTATGATTATGATTATATACCAGTGATACCGCTGGAGAAGAAGAGGCAGAGCCAGGAGGTAGAATCATGGGAGGACTTAGCTTAGAATTGTTACATGTTCATAAACGCTTCCAAGTCCAGCTCCTTTTGAATTCCATTGACTATTATCTAGTGCCAATTTAGTGCTGACCATTAGTTGACTAGATATTTGTTTATAGGCTTGGGCAATAAATCTTAATTGGAACTTAATGTATGGTCCTGATTCTTTGTCCCAGACTGATACATCATTTTATAAAAATTCTCTTTAAGATGATAATTCAGTGTAAATTCCAACCCTTTCTTCCACATACCCTCCACTAATTACAATTCCAATATTTTCAGTGAATGCCTGGTTGAATAAAATTTCCCTTTAGCAATGCAACATTATGGACATAACCTATATGATTCAATTAGAAGCATCAATACAGACTTGTCACTTGTGCAATTTGCCTAGAGTTCTTGCAAACCTAAAACCATTTTTGGAGCAGTGTTTTCATAGAATGATATAGTAAATTTCAGACATCATGCTTAATATAATTTTACCGTTTACATTATAATTTAGCATAGGCTACATCCTGGATTTCCCATATTAGCTGCTAGATAGGTTATTTTACAAATGTATTTTAACTCTGTCTTAAATTTTATTTGTTTATTATCTGTACTGGTCTTTGCCCACAATAAATTGAATTCAATGATTGATTGATTGATTGAATGATGAATGAATGAATGAATTATATAGAAGGAAGGAACCTTGGAACTCATAACCACATTCCTGCTGTTGGCTGAATTTTTCCTTTCCGCTTTTTCAGACTCCTGCTACACCAGATATGGTCTCCAACCATGGTAAACTCAACCTGGCCCTGAAATTTATTCCAGCTGGATCAGAAGGTGAGATTTAAGGATCCCTGGGGTTTTTTTTAGGCATTCTCCTTTACCTGCTATGGTTTCAGACTGGAATGAAAATGTCAATTCCTTCTTCAATACCCACCATTATGACTCCCAAAGGAAACATATCCTTAGCTGACCTCAAATAGAATCATGAGAATGAATAAAACTAGCATTTCATAGAGTCATAAGACTGGAAGCGATCTTGGTGGTTACTAATCCAACCCTTTACCCAAGAGCCTCTCCTTGAAGGAGATGGGTGGTCTAGAAACATGAAATGTAAATAAATAAAGGCAGGAGACCTTAAACCATCTTGGACAATGGTGGTCCAATTGTTTCTTGAAAACCTCCAATGATGGAGTACACTCAACTCTAGGAGGCAAGCTGCTCCATTAATTGTTCTGTCAGGAAATTTATTCTTAGTTCCAGGATCTCTCTTTAATGAGCTGCCACCCATTGTTTCTTGTCCTGCTCTCTGATGCTTTGGATAATAAGTCCACCCCCTCTTCTCTGTGAGAGCCCCTCAAGTATTGGAAGACTGCTATCATGTCACCCCTTAATTCTTCTCTTCATTAGGCTAGGCATACTTAGTTCCCTCAACTCTTCATCGTACCATTTAGCCTCCAGACCCCCTAATCATCTTGGTTGCGCTTCTCTGCGCTTTCAAATTTGCAGTTTCAAATTGTATAATCCAGTTTTATCAGGCAGAAATGCTGAGATAAGAGACTTCTAAGAGTTACTGTAGAGAGCCTTGATAGTACAGTGGTCTAAGCACCCTGTTATTAACACAGCTGCCTGCAATTACTGCTGGTTCGAATCTCTCCAAGGCTCAAGGTTGACTCAGCCTTCCATCCTTTCTAAGGTAGGTGAAATGAGGACCCAGTTTGTGGGGGCAATAAGCTGACCTTGTATAAATATACAAAAGGATGAAGGCTGTTGCTTAACGCATTGTAAGCCGCCCTGAGTCTCCGGAGAAGGGCGGCATATAAATCAAATTTTTTTAAAGAAAGAAAAAAACGAGGGGTACTCTAAATCCAGGAGTGGGCTGCTGGGGGTCTTCAGGGGTTCAGAAGAACTTGTAGCTAAGATTCTGTGCAGTTTGGAAAACTCCCAAATCCCACTCCTGGCTGGCCCTGCCCACCCTGCCCTGCCCCTTCCAGGAGTCCCCACGCGGCCCGTTTTGGATGCAGGTAAATGCAGGGCGTGCACCGAGGCTTGGGAAGGGCGAAAAACGGGCCTACCGGAAGTTTGGGAAGGCCGGTCCAGAGGGCCTCTGGAGCTTGGGGTGGCTGTTTTCGCCCTGCTGGAGGCTCAAGGAAAGCCTCCAGAGCCAGGGGAAGACAAAAACGCTCCTCCCCCCCTCCCGTGGTGCTGAAGGCTGACTAGGCCACACCCACCATGGCCACACCTACCCAGTAACCGGGCAGAGAACCCCTTGCTAAAATTTTTGAAGCCCACCCCTGTCTAAATCATGATGGAAAAGCCAAAAATAAAATAAAATAGAATAAGAAGAGACCATTCTTACTAGTAGGTGGGGGTGGGTGAAATGCAGCTAATCCATCACTTTAAAAAATCTGATGTTTGGGAAGAAGGGGAAACAGTTCTATTAGGCTCACTTGGTGGTCTTTCTCCCCACTGGCTTTAAAAGGGAGAAAGCCCCCTCCTCTAGTTCTAGGACAGTGCAAAGGAAGGAAAAAAATATAATACGTTCCAGAGACGTAGCTGTGGGGAAAAAAAACCAAACAAATACCTCTGGCACTTGAAAACCCAACATATTTGGCTCCAACTGGTCCAGAATGCGGCCGCGCGGGTAGTCATGGGAGCTACCTGGCGCTCCCATATAACACCTCTCCTGCGTGAGCTGCACTGGCTCTCAGTGGTCTTCCGGGTGCGCTTCAAGGTGTTGGTTATCACCTTTAAAGCGCTCCATGGCATAGGACCTAGATATCTTCGAGACCGCCTGCTGCTACCGACGGCCTCCCATCGACCTGCGCGCTCCCACAGAGAGGGCCTCCTTGGGGTGCCATCAGCCAAACAATGTAGGCTGATGACCCCCAGCGGGAGGGCCTTCTCTGTGGGGGCACCTACCCTCTGGAATCAGCTGCCCCCAGAGATAAGGAGAATCCAAGACCTCGGTGCCTTCTGCCGTGCCCTTAAAACTTTCTTTTTCCAGCAAGCCGGGCTGGCCTAACACCTTTTTAAATGTTTTTAATTGTGTGTTATTGTTTTTAATCATGGGGCCAAATTTATATATATCTTTTTAATTGTATTTTAATGTTTGTAGTTTTTGTTTTTACTTGGCTGTACACCGCCCTGAGTCCTTAGGGAGAAGAGCAGTATACAAATTCAAAAATAAAATAAATGAATGAATGACTGAATAAAATAAATAAATAAATATTTACTACTGCTTTTGCAGACTACAGTCCTCTGTCACTGGCAGGCATTTGTGCTCAAATAAACTTGTTTTAAGATACCTTAAAGAATAACAGTTCCTTGTTTTGGGAGGAATCCAAGGGACTTTGACTCCAGAACTCATTAGTTAATCCACTCTGGGCACTGGAAGAAGCTCGGGTTCTAAAATCTAGAGCCATGATGGCGAACCTATGCCATGCGTGCCGGAAGTGGCACACAGAGCCATCTTTCTGGGCACGCGAGCCATCTCCCATTGCTCTTATGGATTCTGGCGCACGGGACAGCTGGTCTTCACAGAAACCAGAAGAGCAGTCGTCTGGTGCACATGCGCACGCTGGATGGATGTTCTTCCAGATTCTGGCACGTGCATGCACACTGGCAACCTGGTCTTCTGGTTTCTGGTGCGCATGCATGCGCCCAAAGACCAGCTGGCCGGGGCGCATGCGTGTGCCGGAAACCAGAAGAGCAGCCGCCCGGCGCGCGCATGTGCCCTGGGCAGCTGCTCTTCCAGTTTCTGGCACATGCGTGCACGCGCGCTCTCCCGTTTCGGCACTCAGTGTCAAAAAGGTTTGCCAACACTGATCTAGAATAAGTGACACAGATCTGCAATCTTTGGATGATTTGGGCTAAGGAGGGGTATTGAACTGGAGGTTGGCATCGTGTTGAGGGTGGAGGGGTCTGCCTTCCAGAGTCCCCTTTCTTAACATAACTGTGTTTCAGAGCCAGGACTTCCTCCCACCGGAGAACTCCATATGTGGATCAAGAATGCAGAGAACCTTGTACCTCGGTGGGGAATCACAGCAGATACCTTCGTTCAGTGGTAACTATCAGTGGTTGTAAATCTCTTGTAATGAAGAAAGATTTGGGTTGGCTAAGAAACTGAAGGCCAGGCTGGTTTTAAGTATTACATAGCTTGATATATATCGATGTATCTCGATGTCCCTTGCCTTTCTCAGTAGGACAATCACAATTATTCAATCTGTCCGCCTGTCTTTTTTTCTCCTCCTTTCACCAAATTAATCCTTCACTATATTCCTTGTTCTTTCTGCAAAAACTCTTTTTGATGACAGGAAAACAACTGTATTTAAAACGAATCTGTTATCTATACTTTGAAGGGTTATAGTCAGTGGTGAAATTCAAAATTTTTTACTACCGGTTCTGTGAGCGTCGCTTGGTGGGTGTGGCGTGATTTGGTGGGTGTGGCAGGGGAAGGATACTGCAAAATCTCCATTCTCTCCCCACTCCAGGGGAAGGATATTGCAAAATCTCCATTCCCACCCAACTCTGGGGCCAGCCAGAGGTATTTGCCGGTTCTCCGAACTACTCAAAATTTCCGCTGCCGGTTCTCCAGGACCTGTCAGAACCTGATGGATTTCACCCCTGGTTTAACCCCATATACCTATAAGAGGGAAGGTAAAAACTCTTAAGAAAGAAGGAATTTCTAGACAACTTATTCTATTGCATCAGCACTCAAAGCACTAAATTCTTGTAGAAGATCACTCAGATCATTTGTTAATGCCTTTTCACCCAGTGCCAGGGACACAACCCCCCCCCCCCACCTTCCACACACACTTATTTAGGGGGAAAGGGGGAAAATATGGACACACGTGAGGTCCTTGGGGCACTCAGAACTTGTTTTCTTGCAAATGTTTCATTACCCAACTAGATAACATCATCAGTGCTAAAAAGGAATGGGGTTTGCTCTCTGTTTAAATACAACTTGTTTGCCCTGTGTTGGTAAGTGTTCTTGGTGGTTGCTTGATTAGGCTGTTGTTCGATTGTTTGAGTTCATGATAGTTCCTTGATTGTTGTTTACAATTTGGTTGTTTGGTGTTAATCTTGATGTTAGTCTGTTTATCTGGGTGTTATTGCCGGTAAGGAGATGTTTTGGTCTTTTTGTACCTTTTAAATTTTTTATTGTCTCTTTTAAATGACAAGTAGATGTTGTTTATCTCTACACAGCTGTTGATAGCTGATTTGTCTTGACTGTCAGGCTTCCACGAATTCTCTTAGGATTTTTGGACTTGGCTTGGTCTAGGATGCTCTGTCTCCCGGTTGAAATTATGTCTCTGTGTTGTGCAATTAGGGAATTCCCGTTGTGTCCCAGTAATCTCCGTCTATTGGATGGGCTCCTGCACAACACAGAATAGTAGCCTTGATGGATGTTTGCACATGGTGCACTTGGATAATTTTAAACTCTGGACTCAGTGAACCTGATGGAATTCAAACACTCTTGTCAATGGATGGGCACTTCTCTTTAGATGTAACTAGACAATTGTGTGATTTGTTGGGTCAACCTTTCAAAGAAAGGTAGTGGAATCTGATGTGACTGGAATGAACATTACATTTTAGGTTGAATATATATATATATCCCAATGCTAGATGGTCCATCTAAGAAGAGTATATATCATAAATAGATTAATTGTAGTGGCAAACAAACTTTTTAAGGAGGAAAAATCCTCTGGAGAAAGGCTTAATCTCTCTTTTTAATAGTCTTGATCCAGCTCATACATACATCCTAACACAGAGCTTCTTTTTGTTAAATAAAATGTTATTAGTTTGGATCAGTTAGTTTGAGCCCTGATTTCTCAGTGTTTAGCCCTCCCTGAAAAGGTCTACTGTACTGTATACAATGGACCAGAGGTGATATTCAAAATTTTCCCCTACTGGTTCTGTGGGTGTGGCAGGGAAAGGATACTGCAAAATCTCCATTTCCACCCCACTCCAGGGGAAGGATACTGCAAACTCTCCATTCCCTCCCCACTCCTGGGGGAAGGATATTGCAAAATCCCCATTCCCTCCCCACTCTGGGGCCAGCCAGAGGTGGTATTTGCCGGTTCTCCGAACTACTCAAAATTTCCACTACCGGTTCTCCAGAACCTGTTAGAACCTGCTGGATTTCAAGAGCCCTGGTGGCGCAGCAGACTAAAGCACTGTTATTAACACCAGCTGCCTGCAATTACTGCAAGTTCAAATCTCACCAGGCTCAAGGTTGACCCAGGCTTCCATCCTTTCTAAGGTAGGAAAAATGAGGACCCAGATTGTGGGGGCAATAAGCTGACTTCGTATAAAATATACAAAAGTATGAAGGCTATTGCTTAATGCATTGTAAGCCACCCTGAGTCTCCGGAGAAGGGCGGCATATAAATCAAATAAAAAATAAAAAAATAAAATAAAAAAAATATCCCTGCAAAGAGCTCAGCTTGCACTGTATTAGTTTGACAACAGCAAGCCAGGAACTTGGAAGCGTGGCTATTACTAAAAGAACAGCTTCCAAATTGAAGAACTCTTTCCTGTCCAGTTCAGGGCGAACCTTCAAAAATATCAATCTTATCTCCTTATCATCCTCTTCTAGCTACATCCTCCCTGATGACACCAAGTTGAGCCGCCAGAAGACCCGAATTGTGAAAAAGACTCTCAACCCCACTTTCAATCACACTATGGTCTATGATGGCTTTGAGGGTAAGGACTTAGCAGAGGCATGTGCCGAATTCACTGTGTGGCAACGGGAGACTTTCTCGAAGCATCGGCTTGGAGGCATCCGGTTGAGTCTTGGCACAGGTGAGACATCAAAGCATTAAAATAACGAAGGATGGATGTACAAAGCCTATTGTTTTGAAAAGAAAATACTAGAGAACTTCATAATGTTCCATTCCTCCTCTGTTCTGGGGTAATTCTGTCAGTTTTCCAGAAATCAACTCCCCTGC
This sequence comes from Pantherophis guttatus, assembly GCF_059756535.1. Lineage (NCBI taxonomy): Eukaryota > Metazoa > Chordata > Lepidosauria > Squamata > Colubridae > Pantherophis > Pantherophis guttatus. The sequence continues at coordinate 16,226,201 of NC_142072.1, read as the reverse complement.
TTGTTCTAGAGCAGTAACCCAATCCCAAAATAAGTGTCATCTAGAACTGGGGTCTCCAACCTTGGCAACTTTAAGACTTGTGGACTTCAACTCCCAGTTTGCTGGCTGAGGAATTCAGGGAGTTGAAGTCCACAAGTCTTAAAGTTGCCAAGGTTGGAGACTCCAGATCTAGAACACAATGTCTTGAATACTACTTCAAACCACACGGTTTGGAGAATCAATGTCTGGAAAATTAGCAAATGCCACCCCCACTCCCCAAATCAAGATGACCCAAAAGGGGAACAGTCAGTTTTCCACATCCCTAGATAATTGAATAAGAGGAGGTCTACAACTCCTTGTCGAAGATTAGGTAGCCAGTGCTGCATGCGCACAGGTCTTTCTTTGAGGATGTAATTGTATGCTCCTGAGCCTAGGAGTAACAGTGACATTCTGTATTGTGTGTGTGTATAGTTCTTATCCAGAAAAATTGTTTTAGAAATCAGACAGCCTGCAAAATAGGCTTATCATATAGAAATAGAATAACAGAGTTGGAAGGGACCTTGGAGGTCTTCTAGCCCAACCCCCTGCTTAGGCAGGAAACCCTACACCACTTCAGACAAATGGTTATCCTACATCTTCTTAAAAACTTCCAGTGTTGGAGCATTCACAACTTCTGGAGGCAAGTAGTTCCACTGATTCATTGTTCTGTCAGGAAATTTCTCCTTAGTTCTAAGTTGCTTCTCTCCTTGATTAGTTTCCACCCATTGCTTCTTATCCTGCCTTCAGGTGCTCTGGAGAATAGCTTGACTCCCTCTTTTTTGTGGCAGCCCCTGAGATATTGGAACACTGCTATCATGTCACCCCTAGTCCTTCTTTTCATCAGACTAGACATACCCAATTCCTGCAACCGTTCTTCATATGTATATACTGTATAAGGTAAGCTCTGACTTGAGACTCTGCTTTTAATGCAGGAAACAGCTATGGTCTACCAGTCCCCTGGATGGATTCAACAGAGGAAGAGCGCCACACCTGGGAGATGATATTCCAGCAACCTCAACAGTGGGTGGAAGCTACTCTTCCCTTGAGGACCAACCTGAGTTCAAGGACTTCATCCTAGCCTTTGGCTGAGGATTCCTCTGCTATCAGGAAGGATTAGCCTGGTGGTAAATTGATGACTGTACCCTCATTACAACCCCTTTGGTTTTGAGAGATTTTTTTTCCTAGGATCAGGTTCCTGATGGCTGGAAAAAAAGCGATGGCCCCTGAGACAAAGGCAGAATAATAACTGTATTGATATGTGAAGTCTGCCTCTTCTTACCGTCTTACGGGGCTTCTACAGAACTCTTGTGAAAAACCTCTACAGTGGGACGACTAAGAACACCCACCTTATTTCAAGGAAATAAACTACCTTATGGTCACCTTTGCCCCTTTCCAGTGTTCTCCATGCACACGGCCGATGATTCCTACTGTAGTTTTAAATAACCATTTTTATTAAGCTTCTCTGCACACCCCACCTTCGTTCCTTGTAGAGATCCAGAGACACATAAGCAGTCCCATTAAGTCCTCTTTACTTTCTCGAGCTCCCCTAAAGCCTGGCTTGCAGTGTCTCTCATCCAACTAACGCACAGTGGTGGGATTCAGCCAGTTTGCACCACTTCGGGAGAACCGGTTGTTAACTTTCTGAACGCTTTGGCAAACTGGTTTGTTGGAAGAAATCATTAGGGCAGAGAACCGGTTGTTAAATTACTTGACTTCCACCACTGCTGACACCACCACCAACTCCTACAGCTGCATTGCTGGGTTTTTCACTAGAGACTGCAGCAGTGGTGGGTTTCCAAATTTTTTATTACCGGTTCTGTGGGTGTGGCATGGCTTAATGGGCGTGGCAGGGGAAGGATACTATAAAATCTCCATTGCCACCCCACCCCAGGGGAAGATCACTGCAAAATTTTGTATAAATATACAAAAGGATGAAGGCTATTGCTTAGCACATTGTAAGCCGCCCTGAGTCTCCAGAGAAGGGCGGCATATAAATCAATTTTTTTTAAAAAAATCCCCAGTTCCTCCCGATCAGCTGGGACTTGGATAGCAGGGAATAGATGAGGGTGGGGCCAGTCAGAATTTTTACTACTGGTTCTGCGGGTGTGGCTTGGTGGGCGTGGCATGGCTTGGTGGGCATGGCAGGGAAAGGTTACTGCAAAATCCCCATTTCCTCCTGATCGGCTGGGACTTGGGAGGCAGAGAATAGATGGGGGCGGGGCCAGTTAGAATTTTTACTACCGGTTCTCTGAACTACTCAAAACGTCCGCTACCAGTTCTCCAGAATTGGTCAGAACCTGCTGAAACCCACCTCTGGACTGCAGACTTGGAGGGGAGGAGACGTAGAGCAGTCCAAAATTGCCAAATTGATCTCCGTAGCCAAGATGAGGCTCCAACAAAGAAACTCCTGATCCTGGAGCAGCCCCTCTCTCTAATAACGGTAGAGTATCACAACATTCTTCAGTCCTTTTTTTGGTACTTTCAGCAAGAAAACATTTTCTGCTTTTTTCCTCAGTCCATAATGCATATTGCTAAATTCAGCAGAAAGTCTTCCACGGAAACTGTGACGTTCTCCCCAAATCTGTTTGCTCTAAAGATGATTTTTTTGGGAGGGGTCATTTTCCTGGGCCAAAGGAAAGATGAAAAAGCCAATCTCTGACCTCAATATGAGGACTGACAAGTTAAAAAAATCTTTCCAGCCTTATATCTCAACTGCTGGTGAGAAGATGGACTGGGCGACCAGAGATTGTGGTCCTGCAAAGAAATCCAAGGCTTCCTTTCCTCTTTTTTCTTCTCACGGTTGCTGGTGTAGCTGCTGTTTGGACAGGTTTTGTCGGTGGTCCACGATGGCTTTCCAAATACGGCACACCATTCCCCCTCTGCCAAGAGAAGACAACCAATTAACCAACTGGCATCTCTACGGCTGTGGAAATGAACGTTTGTTGGTAGGTCAAAAGTAACATCGAACAGAACGAAAGGCACCTTCCTGTGGTTCCTCCTTATTGATATGCAGCCTGCTTTTAGAGGAATTACTGTATTTTTCGGAGCATAAGACGCTCCGGACTATAAGATGCACCTACGTTTTTTGGTGAGGAAAACAAGAAAAAGAAATCTGCCTCTGCCTCCCAGCAATTTTGCCTTGTTGCAGTAAACAGCAAACAGCCTGTTTTACTTTCATTTTTGTTTTCAGCATAGCTTGATTAGCACAAGAAAAAAAAAATCTGCTCCCAGCAATTCACCTCCTTGCAGCAAGCAGCAGAGGCCTGCGCAGCAATAGGCAATGGCAATCCCTGCAGCCTGAAACAGCTGAGAGTCGGGAGGTCGATCCAACGGACAACGAACTTGTGCTAATTAGGCTGTGCTGAAGCTGAAACGGGCTGTTTCTTCTTGCTGCTTGCTGCAAGGAGGTAAATTGCTAGGAGGCAGAGGCCAAAAGGTGAGGGCCAGTGGGTGGGCGGGGCTACATTCGGTGTATAAGACACACCCAAATTTTCACCCCCTTTTAGGGGGGAAAAAGGTGCATCTTATACTCCGAAAAATACGGTAATTGGCTTGCATTTTTTAAAAAAAATCTATTATTGTAGGATCACAAGATCAATCCCCAGGAGCTCCCAAATAAGGAAGAAAGAGAAACAGCAGCACCCTCTTTGAAATGAAATGTTGAAATGTTCTGCTTAAATATGCATTTTTTTTTTCTTAGTAATCAAGAAACTAACATTGGTGCCAAGGATAATACCAAGTTATCTGCAGCAGGTGCAGCTGGCATCTGCATGATAAGTGTGATGATACTTAAATCTTACAGGCATAATAATAGTACCCAAACTTTTCAGGATTTTAAACCTTTTTTTTTTTTTTTAAACGAAATTATCTTTGGAGCCTTGCTTATCAGGCAAAATTACATGCCTGTCTTGAAATGATTACCCCTTTCCACCCTACCTGATGCACGTGTACCGGAGATCATCGATTGTAGCCAACTTCAGCAAATCATTCAGGGTGAATCCATGGTAGCAGAACTTTTAAGAGAAGAGGATAATTTCAATGCCTGGCTTGATTTACATCCCAGGTTTTTCCTGCAAGCTCAAGTGTTGAATGTGGAATTTCTTTTGCCCGATGCGATTCTTAAAGCCACCACCTTACATCACCTTTGCCAAACAGGTTGAATGGCAAACAAGAATGGCCCCAAGTCATTTTAGTAAGCTCCACAGTTGAATGGAGTCTGGACTGCAGGCCTCCCCTGTTCTTTGTCTAACCCAGGGGTCAGCAACCTGCAGCTCTGGAGCTGCATGTGGCTCTTTCACCCCTCTGCTGTGGCTCCCTGTCACTCAAAATATGCATCCCAACCGCCAATATGCAATACCCGCCGGCATGTGATTTATTGAGCTTTTCGACCCCCGGTAAGCCAAGTATGGATAAATCCAAGAAAAGAAAAATTTCAGAAGAAAACAGAACATTTAATTCAACTACATATGCTAGTTCTGTGGCCTCTCAGGAAATAGTCAGGCACAGGAAGAGTTTTGAGGATCCCGGTGTTTTCTTTTCTCTGGGAAACGTCCAAATTGCTCTGAGTGTTTAAGGTTGCAGACCCCCTGGTCTAACCATTATGCCACTCATCTGGGGAAACAGAAGTAGGGGCAGATGTTGATACCACCTGCTGCTGAATCAGACCTACCACTGCCACTGTGGCTTTGTCTGCGCCATGTTTCTCTAACCACTCTGCCAGGAGGGGATCGCCAGCATTTTCTTCTTGGTCCCAGGAAGTTGGAGAAGGAGGGATTTCTAGGAAGGCAGATAGGAAAGAAATCAAATCAAAGCTCCTTCTTGGACCAACTTTGTTCCCTGACGCTCCACTCCACACAAATTCCCTCACAATTCCTCACTTCAGATGGTCTTTGTTGTTGTTGTTCCCAAAGCTGTATCCAGCTCTCCTCCTGGAGGAAATGGAAAGCTGGGAGAACAGGCAGAAGAGGCTATGCGGTTTCACAACAAGGGAAACAAGTCTAGAAGACAAGTCTCGCTTCTCTACCACTGCAAAGCTCAAGTCTGTGTGAACTGCATGTTGCACCAGGCTAAGGATCAGCAACCTGTGGCTCCGGAGCCACACGCGGCTCTTTGGGCCCTCTGCTGTGGCTCCCTGTCAGGTGATCCCACCATTGGCTGGCCTCACCCCTCGCCCTCCCCTCCCAGTCACTCCTTGCCTGGCCTGAGAAGGTAAGGGCGACGGCAGGGAATGGAGAAGTGGCCAGGGCAGAGACAGAGAGATACAGAGAGAGGGGAAGAGAGAGGGAGGGAGGGGAGAAAAAGAGATGTCAAAAGGATTGTGTGGTTCCCGGTGATTTTTAATAACTGGTTCTCTGCCCTAATGACCGGCTGGGTAGGCGTGGCTAGGGGGCAGTCATGTGACTAGTGGAAGTGAGTGACATCGAGTTGGCCACGCCCACCCAGGTTTTGTGGCTCCCGGTGTTTTCTTTTCTGTGGGAAATGGGTCCAAATGGCTCTTTGAATATTTAAGGTCGCAGACCCCTGCACCAGGCCAAAGATGATCCTGACAGCAGAAGACTTCAAAGAGAAGCTTCTGCTGCTTCTGCTCTGAAGGCTGCATGTGAAAGATTCGAGAACCGTGTGTAGGCCCCTCCCCTTTGCTACTGAATTCTAATTTTAATACTATCAATAGATAATGTTAAATATATGGAGTTCCCACAACACCCTTCAAGTGGAAAGTTCAAGACTTGAGGAGACACATTGGCCCAATAAGAGAGGCTTAATTAATTTTATCCATGAAGGGTTTTTGTGCATTGCTGTGTTACAGGAACCTAGTCAAATGTTTATATTACACTGTACATAAAAGTAAAATGTGCAACCTTTATCTCGAACAAGTTCATTTGTTGCGGCTTTTAAAAAAAAGAGGAGAATCCTGTTTGGGGAGAGACCACAGCAGTAAAGTCTCTTGAGCCACTGCATGGCAACTTACTGCAGATGGCTGGGAATATGAAACCTGTTTGATGCAGAATCTGTCTTGATCGAAGACAATTTTCACGAATGAAGGCAAATATGCATGTCTAGGACAGTGGTCCCCAACCTTTCAGGGTTAGTGGCCCGGGGCAGTGGTCGGGGCACAACAGGAGATAGTTTTGTGTGAGGGACGCACACACACACAGCTCGTGCGAGTGGGGCTGTGAGCGCATGTGTGCTTGTGCACCGCTCACGCAAGTGGAATTGTGTACGTGCATGCACTCACCGGCTGCTTGTGAGGCCCGGTTTCGAATGGGTCCACAGCCTGGTAGTAGGCTGTGGCCCAGGGGTTGGGGGTACTCCTGTCCTAGGATGATATTGCAGGATCCAATCTGGGTCAGTCACCAGGACCAAATTTCAGAAGATTAAATCTCTGATCTTGTAACCAACCCAGATTGGATCCTAAGACAACTTTCCACAAAGAAGTACCTGAAGATCCACAGATTCTACTTTTAAAGATCCGACAGTGGATTCCCAAGGAACAAGTCATAAGGCTTGATTTGCCTGAACTACCGTAAGTTCTTTGTCTCTTGCAAAATTGGAAATCAATTAAGTTGTCCTCCAGCAAACAACATCTGACCTGGGAAAGAGGGGTCAAAAAAGGCATACACCGCTATGCATTTGAAGCTCTGTCATACATATAATATAAACACAGGGACGCGGTTGGCAGTTCAGTGGTTCGAATCCCTAGTGCTGCGTAACAGGGTGAGCTCCTGTTACTTGTCCCAGCTTCTGATGGTGACGAGGACCATTTTTCCCTATTATTACAAGGTGCAGAATGCTGCTTGTTTGTTTTAAAAATCAATACTGGTTTTCTATTAATGCGTATGGGACTTAAGGTGAGTCACTTTGTTACATTGAAGGGTTTTTCTTTTAGAAAAAACAGATTGCAGAGAGATTCGTCTGTCAAAAAGAGAATTTTGGCACATTTGGGCTCCTTTTATCTCTGTAGGAAAGGGACACGGTGGCTCAGTGGCTAAGACACTGAGCTTGTCAATCGAAAGTTCAGCAGTTCAGCGGTTCGAATCTCTAGTGCCGCGTAACGGGGTGAGTGAGCTCCCGTTACTTGTCCCAGCTTCTGCCAACCTAGCTGGCACGTAAAGCACGTAAAAGAAAGAAAGAAAAAGAAAGCACGTAAAAAATGCAAGTTGAAAAATAGGGACCACCTTTGGTGGGAAGGGAACAGCGTTCCATGCCCCTTTGGCGTTGAGTCATGCTGGTCACATGACCACGGAGACGTCTTCGGACAGCGCTGGCTCTTCGGCTTTGAAACGGCGAGAGCACCGCCCCCTAGAGTTGGGAATGACTAGCACATATGTGCGAGGGGAACCTTTACCTTTACCATAAATATAAAAAAGGGGCACAGTTTTGGTAATAGCCCCATCTTCATTCTTTTGCCCCCACTGATATCTTTGCCTCCATGCCAGTCTATTTAAAAAGGGTTCCACTTCAACTTTGCTGGGCACATGAAAAGAAACGTTACTCTCAGCCACTGGTTCTAGTCTTAAACTATCCGAAACCTCACCGATTATCTGTGGCCTTCTCAGAGACCAGGAGTCCTGTTCCATGATCTTCAGGGCTTCTTGTAGGAGCCTCTGATATTCCTGCTGCTTCTCTACCAATTTCCACTGCAACCTGCCAGAGCCAAAAAAAAGATCAGGATAAACTGGTCATGTTCCTAAATTTAAAACCTGATTAGTGAGAAGATTAAACCAGGGTTTGGTTTGTATTCATTCCTAAATCCTTAATGTGGCTTGATTCTTTCTGATATAGCATAATGGACAAATTGTGCTAAATAATAAAAAAAAACAAGAAAGTTCAGTTGCCTTTTGGAAAAAAAACATCTTTTTGGAACAACCATGACCTAGATGATTGAGAATCTCCATAGACATATATCAGTTCAGGTAGTCCTCGACCAGAGGTGAGTTTCAGCAGGTTCTGACCAGTTCTGGAGAACCGGTAGGGGAAATTTTGAGTAGTTCAGAGTACCGGTAATAAAAATTCTAACTGGCCCCACCCACATCTATTCTCTGCCTCCCCGAGTCCCAGCTGATTGGGAGGGAATGGGGATTTTGCAGTAACCTTCCCCTGGGGTGAGGTGGGAATGGAGATTTTACAATATCCTTCCCCCGCCATGCCCAAGCCACGCCCACCAAGCCACACCCACAGAACCGGTAGTAAAAAATTTTGAAACCCACCACTGTCCTCGACTTACAACTATTGAACACAAAATTTCCATTGCTAAGCAAGGCAGTTGTTAAGTGAGTTTTGGCCATTTTATGACCTTCCCCACCCCAGTTGTTAAGAGAATCACTGCAGTTGCTAAGTTAGTAACATGGTTGTGAAGTCAACCTGGCTTCTCCCTTGACTCTCCTTGTCAGAAGATCCCGAAAGGTGATCCCAGGACCCTGAAACCATGGTAAATGCATACCAGTGGCCAAGCATCCTAATTTGGATCATATGACTATGCAGAAGCTACAACAGTCATTAAGTGTGGGAAACGGTCATAAGTCACTTTTTTCAGTGCCATTGTAACTTCGAACGGTCACTAAATAAATGGAGGTCAAGGGCTACCTCTACTTACTTGCAGATATTCCTATCTGATGCTTGCTTGTTTTAAAGGATGTCTATTTAACTCAGTGGTAAAATTCATTTTTTTTTACTACCAGTTCTGTGGGCGTGGCTTGGTGGGTGTGGCAGGGGAAGGATACTGCAAAATCTCCATTCCCACCCCACTCCAGGGGAAGGATACTACAAAATCTCCATTCCCACCCCACTCCAGGGGAAGGATACTGCAAAATCCCCATTCCCACCCCACTCCAGGGGAAGGATACTGCAAAATCCCCATTCCCACCCCACTCCAGGGGAAGGATACTGCAAAATCTCCATTCCCACCCCACTCCAGGGGAAGGATACTGCAGAATCTCCATTCCCACCCCACTCCAGGGGAAGGATACTGCAAAATCTCCATTCCCACCCCACTCCAGGGGAAGGATACTGCAAAATCCCCATTCCCACCCCACTCCAGGGGAAGGATACTGCAAAATCTCCATTCCCACCCCACTCCAGGGGAAGGATACTGCAAAATCCCCATTCCCTCCCCATTCCTGGGGAAAGGATATTACAAAATCTCCATTCCCACCCCACCCTGGGGCCAGCTCAAAACTGCTCAAAATTTCTGCTACCGGTTCTCCGAACTGCTCAAAATTTCCACTACCAGTTCTCCAGAACCTGTCAGAACCTGCTGGTTTTCACCCCTGGTTTAACTAGTTGCACCACTTCACAGTAGCTTAGTGCAGCTCCAACCCTACTGCTCGTCCCAGCTCTCCCAGCATCTCGGATGCAATTCAAGAAGAACGGACCTTCTGGTTTCTTCCTGCAGATGGTTGAGTTGAGTCATGAGGGGCAAATGGCTCTTGAAGGGAGGCTGGGAATCCAGCCAACTGTTGGTGTCGGTGCCAATTCCGGACGTTGGCGTATCTGCACTGTCCTTGAGGTCGCTCTCCTGCTTTTTCAAAGATGGGGGCTGCTGAGTCAAAAGCGGCTCCTCGTGTTCTCTGCTGCTCGGGTGATTCTGGCTTTCCTCTTGCAAATTCTGTGGCTGCACCTTGAGTTCTGGAAGAGCGAAGTGAGACTCGTGAGCAAGGCAAGAACCCAAAACTGCAGGAAGAGGCCATCGCTGCCAGCTGATGGTACATGGCGATTTGAAAACCTGAGATGGATAATCTCACAAAATGGCTGTCAATGAAGTGGGGAATCACCGTCTCCACAAATGGCTTCCAAGCAGCTGAAAACAGGGGAGGCTGTCTCCTGCCACCTCCTCAGTTGCTTTTAACCTCATGATTTTATCCTTTATTTTGGGCAGGTGGAATTGGGTTACATTCTCCCATCCTTTAACTGTCTTCTGTAGAATTCTATAGGCAGAGGGAGGCACAGAGGCCCTCTCAAAAAATAAGTTATTTCTGGTGCTGTGCTTTGCACCAAGCAGAATTTCACTTCTCATCCCCTTTTTAATTAAATATCTCTGCAGATACATGAAGGGAGGCAGGAAGCGTGACAAAGGAGGTGTCTGCTAATTCACCAATGCCAACAGACAGATTGTAGGAGTAAACAAAAAGTAAGAACAACTGAACCACCTATTCTGTCATGAAGAAAATATTTCAGGTTCAATCCAGACATCTCCAGTTCGAGGGACGGAGCAGTTTTTAAAAAGTCTCCAAGATTTTTTTAGATACACTGGTCCTACATTATCTTGGTGAATTGGGATGTTTACAGGAAAAAAAACCCATTCCTTAAGTTATGCAGAAGAGAGAGTTTTAGAAGATAACAGTTCTTCCTACAGAGATAAGGTAAAGGTTCCCCTCACACATATGTGCTAGTCGTTCCCGACTCTAGGGGGCAGTGCTCATCTCTGTTTCAAAGCCAAAGAGCCAGCGCTGTCCGAAGACGTCTCCATGGTCATGTGGCCAGCATGACTAAACACCAAAGGCGCACGGAATGCTGTCACTTTCCCACCAAAGGTCCCTATTTTTCTGCTTGCATTTTTTACGTGCTTTCGAACGGCTAGGTTGGCAGAAGCTGGGACAAGGAACGGGAGTTCACCCATCCCGGTTCGCGGCACTAGGGATTCGAACCACTGAACTGCTGAACTTTCGATTGACAAGCTCAGTGTCTTAGCCACTTGAGCCATCGTCCCTTTCCTACAGAGATAAAAGGAGCCCAAATGTACCGAAATTCTCTTCTTGACAGACTAATCTCTGTGCAATCTGTTTTTTCTAAAAGAAAAACCCTTCAATGTAACAAAGTGACTTGCCTTAAGTCCCATATGCATCAATAGAAGACCAATATTATTTTTAAAACAAACAAGCAGCATTCTGCACCTTGTAATTACAGGGGAAAAAATGGTCCTTATCATCTATTCCCCAGGAATTCCCTTTAAATCCATTCTCCTGCCCAAAATGGATTCAGTCTCTGGGAGTTGAAGTCCACCCATCTTCAAGCTACCAAGGTTGAGAAACACTGCTCTAACAGATTCTTCATTCTGCCTTTAGTGTTTTAACAAAACTAATTTCTCTAGTTATGCATCTCGATCCACGTTTCTCAACCTTAGCAGGCTGGCTGGGGAATTCCAAGAGATGAAGTCCACATCATCCTTCAAATTGCTCAGGTTGAGAAACGTTGATCTAGACTAGAGAAAAGTGCATCATCAACCCATTTAAAATGTCCTAGATTCGTGATGGCAAGCCTATGGCACATGTGACAGAAGTGGCATGCACAGCCATCTTTCCGGGGACGAGAGCCATTGCCCGTTGCTCTTCCGGGTTCCAGCATGCCAGCTAGCTGTTCTTCACACAGGCAGGAACGCTGGAATCCGGAAGAGCAGTTGCCCAATGTGCATGTGCTTCTCTTCTGATTTCTGGCACATACATGAGCACCAGAAAGCTGGTCTTTGTGTGCGCATGCATGCCAGAAACCAAAAGACCAGGTGGTCGGTGCTCATGCGCATTTCGGAAACTGCAAGATAATCTTCCCGGCACACGCATGCGCACCAGGCAGCTTCCCGTTTCCAGCGCGTGCTGAAAAGGTTCACCCACACTGTCCTAGATCAAAATAATGTTGCCTGACACCAAACAATGGCTTGAGTGTTTCTGAAAAGTGATAGATTTTAGACATTGCCATCTGTGGCCAGAGCACAGATTCTTCTCTCCAGTTCTCCAGTGTCTGGGCTACTCTCGTTCTTATATTCAGGCCTGAACCAACTTTCTTCTCCCTCCCTTTCGTCCTACCTTCCAAGAGGACGGTCAAGGTTGCCTGGACCGCTTGCCCCATGAGATTATCCAGGGCGAACACCCAGTGCGGCTTAATTTGGAGCTTCCGTAGCATGTGCTTTACCTAGAGGGGTGGGAGAGAACAAGTGTGAGAATGGATGGGGCACCCTCATTTGAGGCAGCATGAGTCAGTTTCCCATTAGCATTTAGCAACAGCAATAACACTTAGGCTTATGGACCTCCCCATAGTGCTTTACAGCACACTCTGGGTGGTTTACAATGTATGTCATCTGCAGCTCTATAACTGTCTGGTTTGGTTCTGCAACCCGACAAGACAGACACAGACTTCTGAGGATAATTAGAATTGCAGAAAAAACAATGGCTACCAACCTGCCTTCCATTGAGGACCTGTATTGCACGAGTCAAAAAGAGGGCTGTGAAAATATCTACAGACCCCTCACATCCTGGACATAAGTTGTTTCAACCCCTACCCTCAAAACAATGCTATAGAGCACTGCACACCAGAACAACTAGACACAAGGACAGTTTTTTCCCAAGTGCCATCACTCTGCTAAACAAATAATTCCCACAACACTGTCAAACTATTCACTAAGGCTGCATTACTATTACTATTAGTCTTCTCATTGTTCCTATCACCCATCTCCTCCCACTTATGACTGTATGACTGTAACCTTGTTGCTGGTATCCTTAAGATTTATATTGACTGTTTTCCTATGAGTATCATTAAGTGTTGTACCTTATGATTCTTGACGAATGTATCTTTTCTTTTATGTACTCGGAGAGCGTATGCACCAAGACAAATTCTTTGTGTGTCCAATCACACTTGGCCAATAAAGAATTCTATTCTGTTCTGTTCTATTCGCATATTGCCCTCATTAATCTGAGTCTTCATTTTACTGACCTCAAAAGAATGGAAGGCCGAGTCAACCTTGAGCCTCATAAGGATTGAATTCCAGGCTGGGGGCAGAGTTTGCCTGCAGTACTGCACTTTAACCACTGCACCACTGGGGCTCATTAAAGATCAGAGGGATTGAAACAGCCCCATGGGGCTACATCCCTATATATAACAGAGTTTACCCACTATCCCGAATCACAGCATAGTTGACAGGAACGCAACCACATTAGCTTTTAAAAGGCATAGCTGTTCATTTGGATTGTCTGTGAACTTAACTAATTGAGTTTTCTTCAGTAAACCATCATTAAACAAGACACGAGCCGTGGTGGCACAGTGGTTAGAATGCAGTATTGCAGGCTAATTCTGCTGACTGCCAGCAGTTCGATCCTGATCAGCTCAAGGTTGACTCAGCTTTCCATCCTTCAGAGCAGTGGTGGGTTCCTCCCGGTTTGGCCCGCTTCCACCGAGCTGGTAGCAGTGACGATATGACATCACCGAAACGGTTCTGCCCACCCCCACCCGCGTTATTCTTACCTTTTATTTGGCCCCACCCCCAATCTATTGCTGCCTCCTGAGTCCCATCTGATGGGCTATAAGGAAAAAAAACTGTTTAAACTCTTGCCGCAGGGCTTCAAAGGGCCGCCCTACAGCTGATCAGTGGTAAAAGGCAGTTTGGTGGTAGACCGGTGCCTCCAAAAACAAATGGGTAGACCAGTGCCTGCAAAAATACATGAGTAGACTGGTGCCTGCAAAAATAAATGGGTAGACTGGTGCCTGCAAAAATACGTGAGTAGACCAATGCCTGCAAAAATAAATGGGAAAATCGGTACAGCTGATCAGTGGTAAAAGGCAGTTTGGTGGTAGACCGGTGCCTCCAAAAACAAATGGGTAGACCAGTGCCTGCAAAAATACATGAGTAGACTGGTGCCTGCAAAAATAAATGGGTAGACTGGTGCCTGCAAAAATACGTGAGTAGACCAATGCCTGCAAAAATAAATGGGAAGATCGGTACAGCTCTGCAAACAGTTAAAAGCCTGGCAGTACCTCTGCTAAATCCTAAAGAATTGTCACATGATCATCAAGCCACGCCCACAAAATAAGCCACGCCCACAGAACCGGTCGTAAAAATTTTTAGAACGCACCCCTGCTTCAGAGGTTGGTAAAATGAGGACCCAGATTGTTCGGGGCAATAGGCTGACTCTGTAAACCGCTTAGAGAGGGCTGTAAAGTACTGTGAAGCGGTATATAAGTCTGTTGCTAAGTGCTATTGCTACTGCATGATTCAGAGCAGTGAATTGAATCTCGGAGAGAGACCAGACCAGTTGCATTGGTTTTTCAGAAACCTTCCAGTTTTAGAAGAGATTAGACCAGGGGTTTCCAATCTTGACAACTTGAAGCCTGGTGGACTTCAAATTGCCAAGGTTGGAGACCCCTGGATTAGACAACTCTGATCTGTTAAGCCATCATTCCAGATATATTTTCTTACCTAAACAAGGAAACAGAATGACCACGGATGAACAAAGAAGCAAAAATTCACCAAATTGCAATCCCATGGGAGGTATAGTTCCAGATTTTGGGTGCATTCATTAAATTAGCCCATTTGAGGTATGTTTGATTCAGGAGCCTGGATAGCTCTGCAGACAAGGCACTGTAATTTAACACCAGCTGTCTGCAATTAAAGTAAGTTCGAATCTTGCCAGGCTCAAGGTTGACTCAGCCTTCCCTCCTTTCTAAGGTAGGTAAATTGAGGACCCAGTTTGTGGAGGCAATAAGCTGACTTTGTATAAAATATACAAAAGTATGAAGGCTATTGCTTAACACATTGTAAGCTGCCCTGAGTCTCCGGAGAAGGGCAGCATATAAATCAAATTTAAAAAAAAATGGTTGCCTTGTGATGCCCAATCGAAGGTTACATGAAATCAAAAAGAGTTTCAATGGTATATAGACCTCCGTGGGAGAAAATCTTAAGGAAGCGAAAGACTAATTCCTGAAATGCTGATCGTGAGATACTCACAGTGTCCTGGAAGGCAAAGAGTGGCGCCTGGACCTGACAAAAACTCAGCCCATCGGACTGCAAGCGAGCCTGTAACTGGAGCAGGCTTTGAGCCAGCTGTTTGCGGCCTGGGGAACGGATGTAGCTCTTGAGACAGGATACCAGCTCAGCAATGTGTTCCAATGACAGCACCCTCTGTGGAGGAGAAGGAGAGTAACACAAGGCCCGCATGGATTATAGATCCATGAATAGCTGCAGGAAGATTACTATAGTACACACACAAAGATGGAACACCCACAGTGGAAGATGAGATTGCAAAATGGATGGAATTGATGGACATTTATTTTTATCATCCATCCATCCATTCATCCATTCATAGTAAGAGCCGAGGTGGCGCAGTGGTTAGAGTATAATATTGCAAGCTACTTCTGCTGACTGCTGACTGCCTGCAGTTTGGCAGTTCAAATCTCACCAGGCTCAAGGTTGACTCAGCCTTCCATCCTTCTGAGGTTGGTAAAATGAGGACCCAGATTGTTGGGGGCGATAAGCTGACTCTGTAAACCGCTTAGAGAGGGCTGTAAAAGCACGTCACCCCGGGACACTGCAACTGTCATAAATATGAGTCAGTTGCCAACCGTTCTGGATTTTGATCACATGACCATGGGGATGCTGCAATGGTCATAAGCGTGAAAAACAGTCATAAGTCACCCTTTGCAGTGCCACTGTCACTTTAAGCGGTCACTAAATGAAGTGTTGTAAGTCAAGGCTACCTGTCATCTCAGTCTTCACCTATCCATCACCTTTACGCCTAGACCCAAGTAAACCTTACCTCTTCCTGAGCCTCATATATGGCTGCCGCGATATTCGGCAGTTCCTCCGTCAGGACTTTGTGTAAGGTAGCTCGCCTCTCGCTGTCTTTCTTGAGCAAGAAGAGGCAACTGCTCTCTTCGTGGGAGGAAGCAGAGAGGTTGAGATCGACATTGGTCACAGCTTCAGGGGTCCTGCATTGGAGGAGTTGGATTCAAGGCAACAATGGTTGTGTTAGGAAATGGTTATTTGTCTAAGTAGTTGGTCAGGCAATACATCAACCAACAATGTATCTTTGAAGTCAGAAAGGTATTATATTGCTTTAAGACTGTATTGCATCATCCTGTATCCTGATTGGCTAAGCTCTGTAGCCAATGTACTTAAGGGAAGTCAGGATCATGGCTTGTGTGGATACTACACCATTTTACCTGCTTATTTGCTGTAACTCTCTACCTGATGTCTCTGCAAGATCACTGTTTGATCATAGCTATATGCTGCTTTCTACTATTTATTGAATGTTTTGATATTGAACTTGCTCCTGTTTTGAAACTCAAGAAGAACTGTTTTATTGTGTATGACTACAACTGGTAAGAAGACTTTGTACTTGAAATATCCCTGGATTGATCTTTTAACTCTCGTCCTATCTGTGTATGACTTGGATTGTTTTTGGATTTTGCTTTTTCTAAAAGTAAAAGACTACAACAACTCAGTGTGTTTGTGTGTTGACTGTGATTGTTCACAACCACTCCCAGTCGCTTTTCATGCGTTTACTCAAAGGGTACTCTGCTCAATAACCCACAACATCGGTTATGAGCCAAGAATATCTTTAACAGGTTGGGTGACAGTAATTTACTCCAGTTCCCCCCCCCCCACCTCTCAAAAAACCACAATGGAAGAGATCCAATTGGGAAACTCTCTGTTTAATACCCAAAGACAATGGTGGGATGCAACTGGTTCACAGCACTTCGTCCGAACTGGTTGTTAAATTGCTGGCTGGCCCCTCCCCTTCCAGAAGTCCCCACGTGACCCATTTTGGCTCCCAGGAGGCTGCAGGGAGACCTGGGCACGGGGGGGGGGTGCTGTGTGCTGTGTCCCCCCGTGCCCTGTTTTTGCTCCCATTCATCATGAAATACATTCATGATGAATGTATTTATGACAACTATGATCATGATTTAATCACTTATATCTTTTATGTACACTGAGAGCTTATGCACCGAAGACAAATTCCTTGTGTGTCCAATCACACTTGGTCAATAAAATAATTCTATTCTATTCAAGAGGCAACTGGACTTTCTGGGTTTTCTTTGAAGATGTTTCACTTCTCATCCAAAAAGTTTCTTCAGCGCTGAGCTGAAGAAGATTCTTGGATGAGAAGCGAAACGTCTTCAAAAAACCCCTCAGAAAATACAGTTGCCTCTTGAAAAAGCATATTTGGGACAACCATGACCTGGATGCAGGGGTGGGCTTCAAAAATTTTAGCAAGGGGTTCTCTGCCTGGTTGCTGGGTGGGTGTGGCCATGGTGGGTGTGGCCTAGTCAGCCTCCTGCATCATGGCGGGGGGGGGCATTTTTGTCCTCCCCGGGCTCCGGAGGTTTTCCTTGAGCCTCCGGGAGGACGAAAACAGCCTCCAGTCTCTGGAGGCCCTCTAGAGGCTGGAAATGGGCCTGTTTCTGGCCTTCTCGAACTTCCGGTAGGCCTGTTTTTCGCCTTCCCTGAGGCTCCGGGCGCGCCCTGCACTTATCTGCATCCAAAACGGGCCCTGTGGGGACTCCTGGGAGGGGCGGGGTGGGGTGAACAGGGCCAGCAAGGAGTGGGATTTGGGGGTTCTCCGAACTGCACAGAAACTTAGCTAGAGGTTCTCCCGAACCCCTACGAACCCCCAGCAGCCCACCCCTGCCTGTGTGACTGAGAATCTCCATAGACATCTCTGTTTAATAACAACCTTCCTGTACGTGACCAAATGAGCAGAAGTGAATGAGGTTAAGGCAATCGGCGGCTCGTGGACGACTGCAGAAATCACAAGAGTATGACTACTTTGACAAAGGACATCAGATCATACGTATATTCTCTCCCCAAAAATGCTCTATGAAAGATCCTCTGTGCTTGTGAGCAATGATAGCCACTAGGTGGCAGTCTAACTCTTTCATACTTCTCCAGACTTTAATCCACTCTGGGCAGATCAGTGCAGATCTAGAAGCAAGCGCCAGCCAATCATTTAGATTGGCCATGCTCAGCTCTTCTTTGTTTGCGGTCACTACTGTCAAAAAAAAGAAGAAGAAGAAGAAGAAAGAAGAAATTATTTCTCCCCCCCCCACTCTCTCTTTCTCTCTCTCTCTTTCTCCTTCCCCCTTCAAAAAATATTCGTTATGGAAATACTGGAGTGCATAACCCCAGAGATGTCACTGGAAAGCAAAAATCTCAAAACTGTCTCACGCTTATCTCAAAGGTGCTTTTTCAGGAGGCAACTGGACTTTCTTGTTTATTCTTTGAAGACGTTTCGCTTCTCATCCAAGAAGCTTCTTCAGCTCTGACTGGATGGTGGGGGATGGAAGGATTTATCTTCCTTGCAGACAGATGGACATTTGCATCCTTTTAGAGGGTCCTTGAAGCACTTGGAGGTTTATCCGTGTCCTCAGGGTCACCTGAGGGGTGCAAATGGTTCCTGTCGTCTGCAATTTTTTTCTCTGGAAATCCCTTCCTACTCCCACACCATTCCAAGGGCGTTCATCCCAAATTGTATAGCTAAAAAGTCTGTAGAGATTCTCAGTCATCCAGGTCATGGTTGTCCCAAAGCTACTTTTTCAAGAGGCAACTGGGTTCTTTTGTTTTTTCTTTCACTGTGTCTCACTTATTTTGGCTTTTTCATGTGGGGGAATTCAGTGGAGGAAGTAATTATGCTTGGAAGAGAGAGTGGTAAAAGGAAACCAGGCTGCCAAAGAACATGGCGGCTGGACACCATCAAAGCTGTTATCGGCCGGATAACAGCTTTGATGAACACAGAACATCTGTGCAGGAGTGCAAGACTGGAAGTGACACCTGGCCCACAGAATTGCCAAGAGCTGAACACGACTGAATGGACATCATCATCATCATCATCTTTTTCTCAAAAAGAAATTCAGCTGTCATTCCTGGAAGCCATCTTTTTCGTTAGGCCTTCACACCTGCCACATTTATTACTGTGGAAAACTGGGAGGGGGGATTGTATGGAGCCAGGGTGATATATAGTCAAAATAACATTCCTTTCTCAGAGAGTCAAGGACATCCTGCCCTGCACCAGGAAGGGTGTGACTGGGAGGCATCTCCAGTTGGGACGGTGCTTTGATTGGACCTTGTGATGGACATGTGGATGTTGGGCAGGGACTTAAAACTTTCCTTTGGGTGGGGAAAACCTGGAAGTTTTCAGATTCGGGTTTTCCCAGATGTGCCAATATGACATCTCTAATAAAATGGAACTTTGAGGAAACTCAAGCCTCGGAATTTTCTTTCCTTGAGAGTGTTACTTGGAATCCTGACATTAGTGTTATATTACCTCAGATAATTGTTCCCCTGGTTCACTTCGCTGGAACTTCGGGATAAAACAATATTTTCCACTTGGACTTTCAGGGAGTGCAAGGAAGAAGAACGATTTCTAGGTTCTACAATGCCTTCCGATGAAGTGGACCTTCTGGGCTTGTTGGACACGGATGGATCATCTGAACAAAAAGAAGAGAAAAAGAGGCCGGTAGCTGAGAAGAGACGCCATGCCCAGACTCTCAGAATCTCAACTTGGCGTAGCTTCTTCCCTCACCTGGCACTGCTGGGCTCCTGCATTTCTTCCTGTTCCTTAAAAAGGGTTCCTGAAGCAAAGCAGCCGCGGTTGATCGCTTGTCTGGATCGGCTTCAAAACATTTCAGGATAAAATCCTTGGCTTCGTCAGACATGGAACTGGGCACCTCTGGATGGATCTTGAACATCCCCACCTGAAGAAAAGGAACTTGGCTAGCAATAGTACACAATCTTTTACTCAGAACACCCAACATAAGGTATCTAGAAATCTGCCAATTTTTCTTTAGTTTGTAGGATGGTGTGGGAAGTAGGACACTCTGCCTGCTTTTGATTGGAGATGGTGGGGATTGAACCCAACAGCGCCCACCGAAAATGTTCTTCCCATCAGAGACCTTTAACCCGCCACCTTGGCGATTTGAAGTTGTGCGCACTTCCAACTCCCAGAATTCCCCAGTCAGCCTTGCCAGCCGGAATTGAAGTCTATAAAAGGTAAAGGTTCCCCTCGCACATATGTGCTAGTCGTTCCCAACTCTAGGGGGCGGTTCTCATCTCCGATTCAAAGCAGAAGAGCCAGCGCTGTCCGAAGACGTCTCCGTGGTCATATGGCCAGCATGATTAAACACAAAAGGCGCATGGAACGCTGTTACCTTCCCACCAAAGGTTGTCTCTATTTTTCTACTTGCATTTTTTACGTTCTTTCGAACTGCTAGGTTGGCAGAAGCTGGGACAAGTAACGGGAGCTCGCCCCGTCACGCGGCACTAGGGATTCAAACCACTGAACTGCCGACCTTTCAATCAACAAGCTCAATGTCTTAGCCACTGAGCCACCGCATCCCGTAGTTATAAGTCTATGCAATCACAGAATTCTAAGAGTTAAAGTCCAACCCAAGAGCAGTTACAGCTTTGCCTTAAACCAAAGCAGTGGCTGCCTTGATAACAGCCCTAGTAATGGGCTGGAAGAAGCAGCCAGCCGTTGAAAGAGGCTTGTGGCAACAGCAGAGGATTTAGGGACAGGTTGCCAAAGCCAATTATTGTCTTGTTACCCACACTCAGCAGAACAAGGAAATTTATTTCATTTACTGACTTGCTGGAAAGGTGGAACTTGGGAACGTGCATGAATGTTTAGAACAGAGGTCTTCAAACATGACAGCTGTAAGACTTGTGGACTTCAACTCCCAGAATTCTCCAGCCAGCATAGCTGGCTGGAGAATTCTGGGAGTCGAAGTCCACAAGTCTTACAGCTGCGAGGTTTGGGAACCCCTGGTTTAGAATAATGATTCCTGTTAATTTCTGGCTTATTTTTTGTGCAGAGAATTCCAGGCCACAGGCATGGTCATACCTTCCCAACTTTCCTGACTTCGCCAATACGAGAGGTAGGCCAAGCTGAGAGGCAGAATGACTTACTGATCTGCAGATACTCAGTGAAATTTAAGGTTGAGTAGGCATTTGAAGCTGGGAACAGTTTAATTCTATATAGTGATATAATGGTTATGGTGCTGGTAAAAACCAGGAGACTGTGAGTTCTAGTCCCACCTTAGGCATGGAAACCGGAAGGGTGACTTTGGGCCAATCGTCAGGAGACTGTGAGTTCTAGATCTGCCTTAGACAGAAATGCCAACTAGGTGACTTTGGGCCAATCGTCAAGAGATTGTAAATTCTAGTCCTGCCTTAGGCATGAAAGCCAGCTGGGAGACTTTGGACCAGTCACTACTCTCAGACCAATCTACCTCACTGGATTGTTGTTGTGTGGAAAAGAGGAAGAAGGAGTATTAGGTATGTTTGCTACCCTGAGTTACGTGTAAAGTAAAAAAGGCAGGATAAAAATCAAATAAATAAATATGGTCCTCATTGTTTTATAAATCCTTCTGCATTGGTTAAAGGAAGACACCTGCTGTGTTTGGTTTCAGATGCTCTCCCAGGCTGAATTCCCATCCCGGCTCATTCCATGCATTTCTTGCATTCCCACACGTTCCAGTCTTGATGAAGAAATCCCAAACAGAGCCAGTTGAGAGTTCTGGTTGATCCTTTTCCCTGAGGGACCCAATGATGATGATTTCTCACTGCCTGTCCAGTCTCACCTTGAACATTGCGGCCTGTGGGCTGCCCAGCTCAAAGAAGGGAGGCCTGCCTGTGGCCATCTCAATGATGGTGCAGCCCAGGGACCAGATGTCGGCAGGTTTCCCATAACCTCGGGGCCCCTGATCAATGATCTCTGGGGCCATGTACTGCAGGGTACCTACGGGAAGAAAGTCAGGGAGACAAGAGTGAGGACACACTTGGAATATTGCATCCGGTTTCGGTTGCCACGATATAAAAAAGATATTGAGACTCTGGAAAGAGTGAAGAAAAGAGCAACAAAGATAGTTAGGGGACTGGAGGCTAAAACATATGGAGAATGGTTGCGGGAATTGGGTATGTCTAGTGAAAAAAAGGACTGAGGAGATGTGGTAGCAGTGTTCCAATATCTCAGGGGCTGCCCCAAAGAAGAGGGAGCCAAGCTATTCTCCAAAGCACCAGAAGGCAGGACAAAAATCAATAGGAAAGAAAGTAATCAAGGAGAAATTCAACTCTAGAACTAAGGAGAAATTTCTTGATACTTAGGAGCCTGAGTGGCGTAGGAGGCTAATGTCTCCTACTAAGGCAGCATTTCACATCCAGCTGCCTGCAATTACTGCGAGTTCAATTCTCACCAGGCTCAAGGTCGACTCAGCCTTCCATCCTTTCTAAGGTGGGTAAAATGAGGATCCGGTTTGTGGGGCAATAAGCTGACTTTGTATAAAATATACAAAAGTATGAAGGCTATTGCTTAACGCATTGTAAGCCGCCCTGAGTCTCCGGAGAAGGGCGGCATATAAAAATAAATAAAATAAATAATAAAAAAAAAAACAATTACAGGTAGTTCTCAACTTACAACAGTTCATTTAGTGATCATTCAAAGTTACAATGGCACTGAAAAAAGTGACTTATGACTGTGTTTGACGCTTATGACCATTGCAGCATCCCCATGGTCATGTGATCAAAATTCAGACGCTTGGCAACGGACTCATATTTATAACGGTTGCAATGTCATGTGACAACCCTTTGTGACTTTCTGACAAGCAAAGTCAACGGGGAAGCCAGGTTCCCTTACTAATTTAACAACTGCAATGATTCACTTAACAACGGTGGCACGAGAGGGTCATAAAATGTGGCAAAACTCATTCAACCGATGTCTCACTTAAGAACATACATTTTGGGTTCAATTGTGGCCGTAAGTCGAGCACTACCTATCGTCAGTGGAAGGGCTTGCCTCCAGAAGTAGTGGGTGATTCAGCAATGGAGGTTTTTAAGAAGAGATTGGACAACCATTTATCTGAAATGGTATAGGGCAGGGCTGTCAAACTCCCAGGCCATGGGCTGGATATGTCATGCCTGGCCACGCCCACATCTGGTTTAGCGAAAGGGGGGGGGAGAAATCCAGACATGTCACATAATGCCGCTGTGATGACGTGATTTTGACAGCCTTGGTATAAAGTTTCCTGCTCGAGCAAGGGGTTGGACTAGAGCAGGGGTCTGCAACCTTAAACACTCAAAGAGCCATTTGGACCCGTTTCCCACCGAAAAAAAAACACCGGGAGCCACAAAACCCTTCCCGTGCCTGACTATTTCTTGAGCGGCCACAAAACTAGCATATGTAGTTGAATTAAACATTTTGTTTTCTTCTGAAACTTTTCTTTTCTTGGATTTATCCATAGTTGGCCTACCGGGGGTTGAAAAGCTCAATAAATCGTGTGTTGGTGGGTGTTGCACATTGGCGGTTGTGACACATATTTTGAGTGACAGGGAGCTGCAGCAGAGGGGTGAAAGAGCCACATGCAGCTCCACAGCTGCAGGTTGCTGACCCCTGGACTAGACCACCTCCAAGGTCCCTTCTCTTATATGACAGCCACCCAACGCTCCTTGCCAGCAACTATGCAAGTAAACAATACTGGATTCTCTTTTTGATGAGCTGGTGTAAGATTACACTTCTTTTCAAATTTTGGTAAGCTAGCTTGC
The DNA here is from genome assembly GCF_059756535.1 of Pantherophis guttatus. Lineage (NCBI taxonomy): Eukaryota > Metazoa > Chordata > Lepidosauria > Squamata > Colubridae > Pantherophis > Pantherophis guttatus. The sequence continues at coordinate 16,202,890 of NC_142072.1, read as the reverse complement.
TGTCAGCAGCTAGGAGCAGCTTCTGCTCATTCTACTGAGCCAGACCCCGGAAATCTGCTTGCTGGTTGCAACCGTTCTTGCCTGGGGCAGCTCATAAATCTACCCAAGGCCGATTTCTCTTTTTGCGGAGCTCCCAATTATTGATTGCCCAAACTCTACTGACACGCTGATCTGAACTTAATTATTTTACCCCGTTCGTCTCTCTCCTATTATTCCTGATTTTCCTAGCTATTCCTCCTCCTCCTCTGCCTGGTGAGCTGAAAACAGCTGCCAGGCTCTTTTCGATGCAAAATGGAATCCAAGAAAGATTAGCAACTTGAGAAAACAAGCCGAGGTTGTCTGCGGAAAGTTTGGTTCTAATTTGTCCCTTCAGGGATTAAGACAAACATTCTCTGATCTTCGGCTTATTGATTGCTGGCATTTTTAATATTGTTGTGCGGCCGATTATATTGCTCCCTCTAATGGTGATTTCTACTGGCAAGCGCTGAGAGAGAGAGAGAGAGACAGAGAGAGAGATATGGAACTGAATGGGGCCATTGACAAACAAGAATTTGCCTGTCAGCAATCCAGGAAAATTAATATGTTTGCAAAGTAAATACGATTCGTGTGGAATGCTGAAAGGCAGTTGAAGAGCCTTGGTGGCGCAGCAGACTAATGTACTGTTAATTAGCACCAGCTGCCTGCAATTACAGCAAGTTCGAATCTCACCAGGCTCAAGGTTGACTCAGCTTTCCATCCTTTCGAGGTAGGTAAATTGAGGACCCGGATTGTGGGGGCAATAAGCTGACTTTGTATAAAAAAAGAACACCGCTTAGGGGGGCCCGAAAGCCCTACTAAGCAGGTATATACAAAAGTATGAAGGCTATTGCTTAACGCATTGTAAGCCGCCCTGAGTCTCTGGAGAAGGGCGGCATATAAATCGAACCAATAAAATAAAAAAAATACAAATGATGTGCAAGTGTGCATGGGCATGCTCACAAGAGCATGCATGCATGTGCATATAGAAATATGTGTCCATGTGTGAGTGTGTGTGTGTGGGGGGGTGTATATGCACTTGATGGTGCTTGGGTAAACTGCAATGCAGTTGAAGATGGTGTACACAAATTGCTAATAACTTGCATTTGGGGTAAACAGCAATTAAAACAAGACCCTAATCAAGGAATAGTATAGGTTCCCCTGCTCGAGCAGGGGGCTGGACTAGAAGACCTCCAAGGTCCCTTCCAGCTTTAGTCTATTCTAAACAAGACCCTAATCAAGGCGTTACCAAGTCTGACAAACAATCAAATAATAAACAACAGCCTAATCAAAGAACCACCAAAAACACTGACAGGGCAAGCCATTCGTATATAAAAAGAGAGCAAACCCCATTCCTTTCTAGCACTGATGATGTTACCTAGTTTGGTGATGAAATGCAAAACCACCAACCAAGCTCAGAGAGCACCAAGGACCCCGTATTTAAAATGTTCAATCATAGACCCTAATCCCTTACCTGTGAATGTCTCAGTGCTTGGGCTGATCCCAGCCAGCCTTTTGGAAGTGCCGAAGTCTGAAATTTTTAAGACGCCACTATAAGTGTTGATCAAGACGTTATCTCCCTGTCAATCATAGAAACTGTTGCTTTAGAGAACCAGGAAGTGTCCAAGATCTCCAAGAGCAGAAAACATGGGGGTAGCAATATCAAGCCGTCCCCGATGTGGTTTGGTTCCTCACCTTGATATCTCGGTGGATAATCTGGTTATCATGGAGGTAACGTAAACCCTCTAGGATTTGCTTAGTGTAGAATACAATGGTTGGTTCGTTGTCCTTCAAAGGACCCCACATGGACCGCAAGAGAGAAGAGAGGCTTCCTGGATGGAGAGATGGGAGGGAAGGAAGAATCATGGGGAATTAGAAAGGCTACTTTGCACCAGAAATAAATCTCTGAGAACCAATTGCCCACAAGCCACACGGAGAACATGAATTTTGGAGGCTGGGAGACAGCGTTCAGGTGCACCTCGACTTACAACAGTTCATTTAGCGACCACTGAAAGTTACAACAGGTCTGAAAAAAGTGACTTATGACTGTTTTTCACACAACCATTGCAGCACCCCCATGATCGTTGTGATCGAAATTCAAGACACGTCGCAATTGGCTCGTGCTTATGACGGTTGCGGTGTCCTAGGGTCATGTGATTCTTCTTTTGTGACCTTCTGACAAGCAAAGTCAATGGGGAAGCCAGATTCACTTAACAGCGGTGTTGCTATGAGCCGTGGTGGCACAGTGGTTAGAGTGCAGTACTGCAGGCTACTTCTGCTGATCACTGGCTGCCAGCAGTTTGGCAGATCGAATCTCACCAGCCTCAAGGTTGACTCAGCCTTCCATCCTTCCGTGGTGGGTAAAACGAGGACCCAGATTGGGCAATAGGCTGAATCGCTTAGAGAGAGGGCTGTAAAACACTGTAAAGCGGTATATAAGTCTAAGTGCTATCGCTATTGCTACTAACTTGGCCACGGTGATTCACTTAACAACCATGACAAAAACAGTTCTAAACTGGGGCAAAAGTCACTTGACAGCTGTCTCCCTTAGCAACAGACATTCTGGGCTGAATTGTGGTCATACGTCGAGGACTATCTGTACTCACTATGCCACAGGGAAAGGAAGTGAGGGGGGTGGGGCATGTCACAAAGGCGGAGCCAGAGTTTTCTGTCAGGTTTTGCAGAAAGAGTTTTATAGACATACGTAAAACGGTCTGAGCTTGACATGTTTTGCGTCTCTCTTAAGAGTTTGGGGGCTTTTCCTTCATTTTATAACACACATTAAATACAAGTCAAGGTCTAAACATCAACGTTGATGTGTTTTTTTTCCTCATAGCTGAATAGCTAGGAAATGTACTGCTTGCTTTGGCAATTAGATCTGGAAGGGGTTCCAGGAGGCAGAGGAAAGGGCTCAAGATGTTTACCCAGTGTGACAAGAAGCATTTACTTCCTGATCCTTAGCATAATTGATCCATGCATGCTGTGTCTTCCTAAAGGCCTCATTTTAATACCCACCGTAAGATGGTGAAGGATGATCTGTTTGCATCTGAGCACACTTTTTTTTTTTAAGGAAAGCTACATTTCCCAAACAGGCATGGGAATCAGGGCTGCTCGGTTTATTATGCAACCTGCTTTTGTTTTTAGCACGTTCAAAAATTTTGCAGTGCAATTCTCAGATAAAAAAAAGGGGCATATGAAAACATGAAGGGAAAATACAATGGACGCAAACTCAACCCGTCAGAACCAAAACAAGCCGTTTAACAATAAGTAAAGGTAAAAGTTCCCCTCGCATATATGTGCTAGTCGTTCCCGACTCTAGGGGGGCAGTGCTCATCTCCGTTTCAAAGCCGAAGAGCCAGTGCTGTCTGAAGACATCTCCGTGGTCATGTGGCTGGCATGATTAAACACCAAAGGTGCACGGAACGCAGTTACCCTCCCACCAAAGGTGGTCCCTATTTTTCTACTTGCATTTTTTACGTGTTTTCGAACTGCTAGATTGGCAGAAGCTGGGACAAGTGACAGGAGCTCACCCCATTACGCGGCACAAAGGATTCGAACCGCTGAACTGCTGACCTTTCAATCGACAAGCTCAACATCTTAGCTACTTCACTGTGGCAAGAAAGGTCATAAAATGGGGCATAACTCACCCAACTGTCTTGATTAGTAATGGAAATTTTGGGTTCAATTGTGCCTGTCCGTCAAGAACTCCCTATATAACTTTACTCTGGCAAGATTCTGTCCATTCTGTGTAAGCAAATTAAAAAACTGGACTCAACTGGATTTCACTGTGACCTCTTTGGGTTTGAGCTTGATACCCCTCTTTCTTATTCTTATCCTCAAGATCTGATTTTGCTGAAAGGAATCCATTCCCATCCTCACCAGGGTTTCAAAATGGCATCTTCTGCTTACTCACCTCCAGGCACTTCCTCCATGAAGATTTTGAGGAAGCCATTTTGACTCACGGAGCCCAGATAACGGACAATGTTCCTGTGTTTCAGGCGCTTGTGCAGGGCAATCTCCTCATGCAGAGGCTGTGAATATCTGAGAAGTAAGACCAACAATGAAAGACCCAGACAGACTCTTCCAAGAACAAAAGAACCCTGCCAAGTAATGGGAGCAGAGGTGGGTTTCAGCAGGTTCTGACCAGTTCTGGAGAACCGGTAGCGGAAATTTTGAATAGTTCGGAGAACTGGTAAATACCACTTCTGACTGGCCCTGCCCCCATCTATTCTCTGCCTCCCGAGCCCCAGCTGATCGGGGGGAAATGGGGATTTTGCAGTAACCTTCCCCTGGAGTGGGGAGGGAATGGAGATTTTACAGTATCCTTCCCCTGGAGTGGGGTGGGAATGGAGATTTTACAGTATCCTTCCCCTGCCACACCCACCAAGCCACGCCCACAGAACCGGTAGTAAAAAAAATTTGAATCCCACCACTGGTCTAAATTCTAAGGCAACTCACTGTGGCCAACTCGGCATTGGACAATTGAACGCGGGATAAATTACTAGATGGACAAATGAATTGAAATGGTCCTTGTTTTGCTTTAGCTTGAACCTTGAACCTAAAGCAAGACAAGGCTCGCTGAAATTCACTTGTCCTTCTCGAGTTATCCTGTGTTAAAATTGTCCTGTGGTGAGTTGTCCCAGGGCGAATTGGACGTGGCAAGATACTGTAGCTGGGGTGAACTGGGTGGGGCACGTTGGCCATGGCAAGTTTTCCCATTTTGGGTCCTACCTGCTATCCCGCTCTGGAATCTCTTTAATGGCAATGCGTACTTGGTTGCTGCGGTCTCGTCCGGCATAGACCACCCCGTATGTCCCTTTTCCCAAAATCACCCTGTCGCCTGCTTCAGTGTATTCATATTCATACTGTGAACATGAAAGCATAGAAAGAATATAAGGAAGTGCAAAGCCTGGTCAGAAGACCTTTGATGCACAAACAGCCCTATAATTAAATAGAGTGAATTTTGAGGCCTGGGGCAGACAATCCAGGAAAATGTGACAGATAATGAATCCTGGGTTCCTTAAATTAGCTTCTTGACCTCAAACATGGTAGAAGTCGTCACTGTTCAACCTTCAGCTGCCAATCCTGTCAGATTCCATAAATGGAATACGGATAGTTATACTTTTATTTTTTTTATACAAGCACGTTTGTACTGTTTGTACAAAACATCTCCTTCTCCTTCCACTTATTCCCATCTCTTTCCACTTATGACTGTAATTTTGTTGCTTGTATCATTTGTACTCTACAACTATCATTAAGTGTTGTACCTTATGATTCTTGATGAACGTATCTTGTCTTTTATGTACACTGAGAGCATATGCACCAAAGTCAAATTCCTTGTGTGTCCAATCACACTTGGCCAATAAAGAATTCTGTTCTATTCTACTCTACTCTACTCTACTCTACTCTACTCTACTCTACTCTACTCTACTCTACTCTACTCTACTCTACTCTACTCTCTTCTCTTCTATTCATTCTAATTCTAATTTTATTCTAATTCTATTCTATGTTGAAGTTTATCTCCAACATCCTATTTTTCTGATGTTATACAGCATTCTCAGATGGTTTAAGACTATTTTTTTAAAAAAAATATGGTATTTGCAAACAATTTGAAATTATTACACAAACACTTTTAAAGGCACCAAAGTTGTGCCATGGTGGTGCAGTGGTTAGAGTGCTGTACTGCAGCCTATTTCTGTTGCCTGCTGCCTGCCTGTAATTTGGCAGTTCAAATCTCACTGGCTCAAGGTAGCCTTCCATCCTTCTGAGGTGGTAAAATGAGGACCCAGATTGTTGGGGGCAATAGGCTGACTCCGTAAACCGCTTAGAGAGGGCTGTAAAGCACTATGAAGCAGTATATAAGTTCCACCTTGTTTTTCGGTCAAAATAGCTTTGAGAAAAGTGGAATTTCACCACTCTCTACAACCAAGACTAAACATTGAAATGTATGCAGCTAAAGACTTTAACAATTATTTCTCTAGACACTGATTAAACATGCAAGCTCATGTACTCCATTAAATTTACAATCGAAATATTACACTTAAGAGAAAATAGGTATGATTGGAACAGGTTTTCATTTCAATATTCATTATCTTTCACTTTTTATCTAAAAATTATATGCTGTTCCATACTCTGGAAAAACTGTACTGTTTGGGATTTCTTTCGGTGGCATTCCTGAGATTGTTGCAAGAGGACAAAGCAACATGGCACGCTTGTGTTTTTCTACACTGCCTCTCTTTATCCCTTTTCTTCTTTGGAAAACTGTGCCCAGGTGGGATTTCTTCATATTTTCCACTTGAATGGATGCATAAAAAGCCAAAGAAATTGCAGACCAGTGTAGGAAATGTACACAATCAACAGACTCACTCATTTGCCTTAGGAAATCTATTACAGAGATAAAGTGTAAGAAACTTGTAGGGCCATCAGGGAGAATTTCATTAGTGTTCCCTATTGGAAAAACCACGTGGAAAGCAATGTCTTTCTTATCATAATGTGAATGGTAGAATAGAATAACAGAGTTGGAAGGGACCTTGGAGGTCTTCTAGTCCAACCTCCTGCTTAGGCAGGCAACCCTACAACACTTCAGACAAATGGTTATCCAATCTCTTCTTAAAAACTTCCAGTGTTGGAGCATCCGCAACTTCTGGAGGCAAGTTGTTCCACTGATTAATTGTTCTAATTGTCAGGAAATTTCTCTTTAGTTCTAAGTTGCTTCTCTTCTTGATTAGTTTCCACCCGGTGCTTCTTGTCCTGCCCTCAGGTGCTTTGGAGAGTAGGTTGACTCCCTCTTCTTAGTGGCAACCCCTGAGATATTGGAACACTGCTATCATATCACCCCTAGTCCTTCTTTTCATCAGACTAGACATATCCAGTTCCAGCAACCATACTTTATATGTTTTAGCCTTTCGGTTGTGGAAAAAGATTCAGAAGAAAATTTCAGCACAGCACTAAAACAAGACCTCTGCATGGTAGCTATTTTTATACTGAGTCATCTCTGGAGCTGGCTAGGTTTGTTGTTTCCTTCTTCACTCGTTGTGAAATCCTTCCTAAGAAAACCAAGAAGGTCTGATTCACAGTGCCTTCACCCCAATTCACCTCTAGTTCCACTGGAGAGCTGCACCAATTCCCTTCTTCACCCATCTCTGCCATGAAAGAATGGATCAGTTCAAAAAACCTGAAATAAAAGAGTAAGAGGAAGGAAAATCTCAGGGAATAATATATGAAACGTCTTCATAAAGACTGATACTGCTTTAAAGGAATCAAAGTGCCTGAGAAGCTTAGTGAAATCCATCTCCAGAGGGGCTGGCCAACAGCTGTCATTGTCCCCCATCAGCTTTTGGTAGTTAAAAGTGACGGAAGATGTAGCCAACACATTAAGAGGGACGTGAGTTGGGGAAGACTGCCTCAGATAAGGGGGAAGTTGTGGTCCTCCAGGTATCTTACCAGGAGTGTCCACTCATGGCAACTTTTTAAGATTTTTGGACTTCAACTCCCAGAATTCCCCAGCCAGCCAGCCATGCAGGCAGGGGAATTCTGGGAGTTGAAGTCCACAAGTCTTAAAGTTGCCAAGTTTGGAGACCCCTGATTTAGACTATAATTTCCATCAGTCTCCATACTAGTTCTAGCTTTAAGCACTGGCATTTGGTGATCCAGTGATCGACTCTGCATGAAGCAACAACCAATATCCTTTTTTAAAAATGTCATTAGCATCATAAACAGCAGGCTATATCTGATGGTCGTTGATTCCAGTAATTTGTTTTTGGTCAACATTTTTTAGTAAAAATAATGCCAAAGTGCAATTCACCCTTTAAAACTGCTTTTCGAAATTGGCAATTCAAAGAGGTGTGGGTTTCAACACCCAGAATTCCCCAGCATAGCATGACTGGCTGGGGAATTGTGGGAGTTGAAGCCCACACCTCTTCAAGCTGCCAAGTTTGAAAAAAAAAAAACCCGCTGTTTTAAAATTACTTACAATCGCACTGGAAATCAATGGGGAACGATTTGAGAATGTGATTTCCTTTCCATTTATTGCCCTTGACTTTTCAAAAATGTCTTCACCCACAGCAACCCTGAAGCTAGCTGTCATATTTTTAATGCTCACCCTGAAATAATCAAAACAGTGGCAATAGGTTGCCAGGTACCGTTTGGGTGGGACATTATTTACATCTGGGCTATTCTAGTATCTCCCTTCCTTAATTAGGTTTTTGATCTTTGCAATTCACAGCCACTCCTCCCATTAAGCTTTGATTGACTTGTGACATATAGCTAGCCAAACTGTAGCCTCTGTAATGAAACCACAGTTCTTCCTTCCAACATGCCATGGCCCTGTCTTTCCTTTACACAACATGCATCAGGGAAGGAGCAGGTGACAAATGAAATGTACCGTATTTTTCACAGTATAAGACGCACCGGACCATAAAACGCACATTAGCTTTAGAGGAGGAAAACTAAGAAAAAAAAAATCTGCCTGTGCCTCCCAGCATCCATCCAGGATCCATCTGGCTAGCGTCCTTGCAGCAAACCGCAAACAGCCTGCCTCCTCCATGTCTGCTGCCTCCACCAGGGAATGCTATCACCACCGCCACTCGCCGCAGTTCAGTGCGGCGATCGGTGGCATCGGCAATCCCCACTGCCTAGAACAGCTGATCGGCGGTATTCTGGGAGGCCAATCCAACCGCCAATCAGCTGCTCGGCAGCAAAGGCTCCAGCATTCCCCGGCGGTGGCGAATGGCAACAGCGGTGACAGGTGGCGCCGCAGAGCCAACCCCCTCCCCCCACCACAATATTCGCTCTATAAGACGCACAGACATTTCCCCCCACTTTTTGGGGGGGGCGGGGAAGTGCATCTTATAGTGTGAAAAATACGGTATATTTCTATCAAGGCCATCTTTATGATTTTATAACAATGCCCATTTCTTGAAATTGTTATTTCTGAAGCAGATTACCCAACAAGTGCTGGATGTGCTCTGAAATAAGACAGTGAAAAAAAGGAGACTCTTTCAAATGCAGACCATGGAATGAATCATAGGGCTGGACGGGACCTCAGAGGTCTTCTAATCCAACCTCCTGCTCAAGGCGGATAGAAATGGAGAAACATGTTTTAAAGACAAAGCAGCTTCCTGCCTCCCTCCTCCCATTTTGTCAATGGGCCATTAAGGCCTCAGCCAAGCTCACTCATTCCCCCCACCTTTGTCAACGGACCATCATCTGCAACACAATAGGACCCATCTAGCAACAGAAACTCACCACATGGCACCTGGGAAGATTACATCAGCCAGCAAGGCTAGCTAAAACCCCCCCACCTCCTGGGAGTCTGACAACCAATCAGGATACTCTTTCTGGGCGCCAGGAAGTTCAAAGCCAGAGAGGGCATAAAACCTGGGGACTCGCAGCATCTCTGCCCTTTTTCTGTTCAGGAACTCAAACCATGTGGTCCTGTCCACCATTAAACCATTTTTCCAAGCAGTCTCCATGTTTCCAATGTCTTTTTCCCCACTTGGAGCTGAACCCAGATGGACATTTCTTCCAACAGTTCTTTTGAGAATAAGTCAATCCCCTCTTCTCTGGGACAACCCCTCAAGAACTGGAAGACAGTTATCCTGTCTTCCCCTCCCAAATCTTCTCTTCGATTGGCTAGACACACCTAGCTCCCTCAACTATTCATCATAATAGTTTAGCCTCCAGACCCTTCATTATTTCATTTCATTTCATTTCATTTTTCATTTTATTTGATTTATATACCGCCCTACTCCCGAAGGACTCAGGGCGGTGAACAGGCACAAGATAAAACACATAGAATACGAAAATTTAAGAGCAGAAGTAAAATCGAATTAAATCAATTTAGCCCAAGGCAAATTTAAAACCCCAGGTTAAGAACAAATTAAAAATTTACATTAAAATTTACAGCCAACATTGTTTGGCCGACGGCACCCGGAGGAGTCCCTCTCTGTGAGAGCGTACCGGCTGGTGGGAGGCCGTTTGCGGCAGCAGGCAGTCCCCTAAATAACCAGGCCCTAAGCCATGGAGTGTTCTAAAGGTGGTAACCAAAACCTTGAAGTGCACCCGGAAAACCATCGGGAGCCAGTGCAGCTCGCGTAGGAGAGGTGTTACATGGGAGCGCGACGTCGCTCTCATAACCACCCACGCGGCCGCACTCTGCGCCAGTTGGAGCCTCCGGGTGCTCCTCAAGGGGAGCCCCATGTAGAGAGTGTTGCAGTAGTCCAGGCAGGAAGTGACGAGGGCATGAGTGACCGTGTTTAAGGAGTCCCGATCCAGAAAGGGACGCAACTGGCGAATCAGACGGACCTGATGGAAAATCCTCCCGGTCACAGCCGTCAAATGCCCTTCTAAAGATAGCCGTGGATTATCTTTGTTGCTCTTCTCTGCATACTTTCTAGGCCAGGGGTGTCAAACTCAAGGCCCGAGGGCCGGATCAGGCTCGCAGGGTGCTTAGACCTGGCCCGTGGGGCTGTCCTGGAAACAGCAAAGGACTGACCCGTGGTGCCTCTGCCAGTGAAAACAGAGCTGGCAGAGCGTGCAGCTCTCCCGAGCTCCGTCTTTGCTGTTAGAGGGTTGCAGGAGACCATCGCAGCCAAAACGGAGCTCGCAAGGGCCGCATAAGACTCTCCTGAGCTCCATTTTCACTGGCAGAGGGTTGCAGAAGACTGTCACAGTCGAAAATGGAGCTCTGGAGCCCGTTTTTGCTGGCAGAGTTCTGGGGCCACCACAGGCGACGCCGACACAAATAACGTTGAACTGGCCACACCCACCCTGGCCACACCCACCCCGGCCCCCTGAGGTCAAACACAATCCTGATGCGGCCCTCAATGAAATCGAGTGTGACATCCCTATTCTAAGCTCTCAACACATTTTTTTAATATCGTGGTGACCAGAATTATACACCATGTTCCAAATGTGGCCTCACTAGTGCAGTTTAGAACGGTATTATCACTTCTCGTGATCTTGATGTTCTTCCTCTGTTGATAACAGCCCAGGACTGCACGGACTTGCTTTCTTTCTCTTTCTTTGGGTCTTGGCTTCTGTTGGCACCCTCACCTCACCCCGACTCACCAGCGGCAGTGATTTTGGGTAGGGAAGTATAACTGGAAATCTTCAACTGTATGCCGCACATAAAGGAAACAGCATCGTTCATCGCACTTAGAAATGCTGGTACAAAAAAAGAAAGAGAGAAGCAGAAAAGAATTCAGGCTGGCATGTAGAAAACAGGCTTTGAGGGAGAAGAAATCCAGCAGGTTCTGGAGAACCGGTAGCGGAAATTTTGAGCAGTTCGGAGAACCAGCAAATACCACCTCTGGCTGGCCTCAGAGTGGGGTGGGAATGGAGGTTTTGCAATATCCTTCCCCCAGGAGTGGGAGGGAATGGGGATTTTACAGTATCCTTTCCCTGGAGTGAGGTAGGAATGGAGATTTTTCAATATCCTTCTCCTGCCGTGCCCACCAAGCCACACCCACAGAACCGGTAGTAAAAAAATTTGGATTTCACCACTGCTTTGATATATTCTCAAACATCCAAATACATCCATTAGGGCCAAAAGCATAGATCCGTGATGGCGAACCTATGGCAAGTGTGCCAGAGGTGACACGCAGAGCAGTGGTGGGTTGCTACTGGTTCTCCCCGGTTCTTGTGAACCGGTAGTGGAAATTTTGAGTAGTTCGGAGAACCGGTAAATACCACCTCTGCCTGGCCTTGCCCCCAATCTATTCGCTGCCTCCCGAGTCCCAGCTGATCGGCTAGAAGGAAAAAAACTGTTTAAACTCTTGCCGTGGTGCTTCAAAGGGCTGCCCTACAGCTGATCAGTGGTAAAAGGCAGTGTGGTGGTAGACCAGTGTGCTCCAAAAACAAATAGGTAGATCGGAATGCTCCAGAAACAAATGGGTAGACTGGTGCCTCCAAAAACAAATAGGTAGACCGGTGTGCTCCAAAAATAAATAGGTAAATAGCTCTGAAAGCAGTTCAAAGCCGGGTAGACCAGTACCTCTGCTAAATCCTAAAGAATTGCATGCGTGCACATTCCAGTTTTCAGTGCTGAAAAGGTTCACCATCACTGGCATAGATTGTTAGACAGGCATTAATTCTATTTGCACAATGAGTAAACCTGGTTGCTGAATTAAACTCTTTTCTGGATTCGTGCAACATAGTGAACCGTAAGTTAACCAAATCAGCTGAGTTTCCAGAGTATGAAAAGTCATCCAAAAATGATCAAGGTTTAACCCTAACCGAGCTTAGCAAGTTGGCAAAATGTGTGGCTTTAAGTGTGACGTGTGTACAGTAAGCAGAATTCGGAAATCTGCTGGATGTTGAGTTAAGCAGAAAGCCAGCATTTAAATGCCCTCTTCAAAAATGGCAAAAATGATTGTTACCTGATTCCACGGATGGAGGATACGGGAAAAGTCCAGGTAGAAATTCCTTCCTATAGAAGCCAATAGAAACACCCAATAAGCAAATAATCCTAGAAACAAAATTCCCAATCGCTGGAAAATTGTAAGAACGGGTAATCCTCGCTTTATGACCACAACTGGAACTGGCAACATCATCGCTAAGTGAAATATCCCATGACCTCGTGGACTTAAGACTTCACTTCCACTGTGGTTATTAAGCAAATCATCTAGAGCAGCGGTCTGCAACCTTAAACACTCAAAGAGTCATTTGGACCCGTTTCCCACAGAAAAGAAAACACCGGGAGCCACAAAACCCTTCTAGTGCCTGACTATTTCTTGAGCGGCCACAAAACTAGCATATGTAGATGAATTAAACATTCTATTTTCTTCTGAAACTTTTCTTTTCTTGGATTTATCCATGGTTGGCTTACCGGAGGTTGAAAAGCTCAATAAATCGCGTGCTGGTGGGTGTCGCACATTGGCAGTTGCGATGCATATTTTGAGTGACAGGGAGCCGCAGCAGAGGGGTGAAAGAGCCACATGCGGCTCCAGAGCCGCAGGTTGCTGACCCCTGATCTAGAGTCATTGAGACATCATGTGACTATGACTTGCGATTTTACTGCCGGCTTCTCCATCAATTCTGCTTGTTGGAAGCCAGGTGTGAAACGCACAAATGGGGAATCACATGAACACTGGATGCTGCAACATTGATAAACACCCACCGGTTGCAAAATGCCTGAATCTTGATCATGTGACCACTGGGGATCCTGCAACAGTTGTAAATGCAAAGGCTTGCTTTATAGTGACTTTTCCAATGCCATTGTAACTTTGTATGGTTGCTAAACAGGGGAGTCATTAAGCGAGGACTAGCAGGCAGCAAGCAAAAAAGGAAAATGAAGTGAAATCTCTGAAAGTACCTCTTCCAGGGAACCGATGTAGCTTAGTGTCACTGATTTTCTGATCTCCTCGTTGCACACAGAGAGCTGAGAGGGTTGCAGCACCTTGCTCAAGTCGAGAATCAACACCTGTCAAGAAAAGCAGCAGCCCTCAACTCTGATGATTTTAAACAGGGGAAGAGTCAATGAATTGCTCAAAATGAGGAGCAGAATGTGAAATCATGAGGGGACAAGAGCAGCACAATATTTGGTTATCGGAAGGCTGGACAAGGAGGGTATCAGGAGGAAGAGCTTAGCCAGGTGTAACACAATTGGGGTGAGGGCTGAACTGGTAAGACAATTGGGATCAGGGTTGAACTGGTAACACAATTGGGGTCAGGGTCTAACTGGTAACAATTGGGGTGAGTGTCAAACTGGTAACACAATTGGGCTGAGGGTTGAACTGGCAACACAATTGGGGTGAGGGTTGAACTGAACACAACTGGGGTGAGGGTCGAACTGGCAACACAATTGGGGTGAGGGTCGAACTGGCAACACAATTGGGGTGAGGGTTGAACTGAACACAACTGGGGTGAGGGTTGAACTGGCAACACAATTGGAGTAAGGGTTGAACTGGCAACACAATTGGGGTGAGGGTTGAACTGGCAACACAATTGGGGTGAAGGTCGAACTGGTAACACAATTGGGGTGAGGGTTGAACTAGCAACACAATTGGGGTGAAGGTCGAACTGGTAACACAATTGGGGTGAGGGTTGAACTGGTAATACAACTGGGGTGAGGGTTGAACTGGTAACACAATTGGGGTGAGGGTTGAACTGGTAACACAACTGGGGTGAGGGTTGAACTGGCAACACAACTGGGGTGAGGGTTGAACTGGTAATACAACTGGGGTGAGGGTTGAACTGGTAACACAATTGGGGTGAGGGTTGAACTGGTAACACAACTGGGGTAAGGGTTGAACTGGCAACACAACTGGGGTGAGGGTTGAACTGGTAATACAACTGGGGTGAGGGTTGAACTGGTACCACAATTGGGGTGAGGGTTGAACTGGTAATACAACTGGGGTGAGGGTTGAACTGGTACCACAATTGGGGTGAGGGTTGAACTGGTAACACAACTGGGGTGAGGGTTGAACTGGTAATACAACTGGGGTGAGGGTTGAACTGGTACCACAATTGGGGTGAGGGTTGAACTGGTAATACAACTGGGGTGAGGGTTGAACTGGTACCACAATTGGGGTGAGGGTTGAACTGGCAACACAACTGGGGTGAGGGTTGAACTGGTAATACAACTGGGGTGAGGGTTGAACTGGTACCACAATTGGGGTGAGGGTTGAACTGGTAACACAATTGGGGTGAGGGTTGAACTGGTAATACAACTGGGGTGAGGGTCGAACTGGTACCACAATTGGGGTGAGGGTTGAACTGGTAACACAATTGGGGTGAGGGTTGAACTGGTAATACAACTGGGGTGAGGGTTGAACTGGTACCACAATTGGGGTGAGGGTTGAACTGGTAACACAATTGGGGTGAGGGTTGAACTGGCAACACAACTGGGGTGAGGGTCGAACTGGTAACACAACTGGGGTGAGGGTTGAACTTGAGAATCACTGCCTCTATAAGGCTACTCCCGTGCATGATATTTTAAGGTATTCTGAAAAAACAGGCGGTGTCCCTTCCCAAAAGCAATTACAGCCCCCATTTCCGCAAGTGACAAAAAGAAGGAGGCCATGAAGAAAGCAAAGCTAACAAGCAATGCATTATAAGGAAAGAGACTTGGGCTATTGCTACATGCAGAAGGAAAGGGAGGGGGGCCCTGCCCCAAAGGAACATTCAGCCGGGGTTTCTACAACGTAAGCTGGGACCACAGAAAGGGGAGAAACACAGATAGGGAAGAGAAAGAGAGACAAAGAGGCGGTTACCTGGACTACAACTTATTTCCGCAATACCAAAAGCTGTGCTCCTCCAGATGCTGTTAAACTCCAACTACCATCAGCCCCAGCCAATAGGGCCAGTGTTCAGGGATGATGATGCCTGCTGGACTCTAACATCATGCAGAGGGGCCATGGCTTAAGCAACCCTGAGTTACTAAGAATCAACCCAAAAAAAGAAACTTCTGGCAGAAGAGAGAATCCCATCGCGTTCTTGCACTCTGCAAACACCCCTTCTGCAAAGCGTGCCCTGAATTCGCTTCAGCTTGACGGAAGGAACATGAAACAACAAAGGAAGTGGAAATTTCCAAATATCTGAAGTCAAATATCTGGGTAACGTTTTGCATCATCTACCCAAAAAAAAAAAAAGTCTCCGGTTGAATCCAAGGTATTTCTAGTTAAAACGGATCTTGAAAGGAGGGTTGTGAAAGAGCTGCCTGAAACTAGCATTTTTTTTTCAGCAAGCACAAATTTCTCTCTGACTAAACCTGGGCATTTTCCACGTTCGTGGCGTTTTTGTGTGCAACGGCCTTTTATACAGGCAGTCCTCGATTTATGACCACAATTGAGCCCAATGTTTCTGTCGCTAAGCGAGACAGTTAAACAACTTAACAAGGAACAGCTTAACAGGTAACGACTTAACAGTTGTTCAGTGAATGTTGACCCATTTTACGACTTTTCTTTGCCACAGCTGTTAAGTGAATCCGTTGTTAAATTAGCAACACGGTTGTTCAGTGAATCCAGCTTCCCCCATGGACTTTGCTCGTCAGAAGGTCACAAATGGGATCACATGACACATACACACCCCCGGGACATTGCAACCGTCATAAATATGAGTCAGTCGCCAAGCGTCTGAATTTTGATCAGGTGACCATGGGGATGCTTGGAACGGTCGTTAAGTGTGAAAAACAGTCACTTTTTCCAGTGCCGTTGTAACTTGGAATGGTCACTAAATGAACCGTTGTAAGTCGACGACTGACTGTATTTTTATTGATTTTATTTTTTGCACGCTAGTTTTGCAAGCACTTAAGATATTTGGCACGATGGTCCCAACCACCACCCCATCCCATGTTTTTTTTGGCAAGGGCAAAATTGAGAGAGGTAAAAAAAAAAAGGGTGGGGTGGGGTGGGGTGTGGGGAAGGCAAAAGTTGGTTCATGGTTGACACCAGAAAGCCCATGTTAAGATTTGCTCGTATTCAAATGTGATCCAGCTCAGGAGCTTTCCCCTCTGTCTCAGGCGGACAAATCTACCGTATTTTTCGGAGTATAAGATGCACCAGAGTATAAGATACACCCACCTTTTTTGGTGAGGAAAAGAAGAAAAAGAAATCTGCCTCTGCCTCTGAGCAATTTTGCCTCGTTGCAGCAAACAACAAACAGCCTGCTTTACTTTCAGTTTCGTTTTCAGCATAGCTTGATTAGCAAAAGGAAAAAAAAAATCTGCTCCAGCAATTTACCTCTTTGCAGCAAGCAGCAGAGCCCTGCGCAAAACAGCTGAGAGCAAATCAGCTGAGAGTCGGGAGGCCGATCCAATGAACT